>NC_142200.1:43829362-44196862 GCF_049639895.1 Pseudopodoces humilis
TAGTCTGAAAATGTGCTTTTACTCTTTTTCACATTTAGGGTAAAAGCATAGATCATTATCGTAGAATCCAAAAAAGTTTATTAAATACCATACCTGCCATGGAGGGTGTTTGAATTACAAAATAGTTCTGCTCAGATGGATTTTCAGTAATATTTATAATAATTTATAAACCAGCAAAATTTCTATTGAGGAAAAAATAAAATGGAATATTTGGCATGTACAAGATATAAATCTCAGGTTAAAAGAGCTATAGTAATAAGCAAGGTAGCGTGATAAATGTTCACCCTTCAGTGAGACAAATATTCTAAAAACATAAGGACCAGACTCTGCCATCTTACTCAGTGGTAGTATGCAGCACTAGTATGTAATTCCAGTACATTTTGATTTTCTTTGGACTTCTTATTCAGGCTAGCACCATACAGTATGAGCAGATGTGCCATAATTAGTACTTAACATCATCTTCATCAAGAAAAATGTTCCGATTAGAGATTATGTTTCCTATCCTGTGCTGTTATTTTGTATTTTGAGTAATTGTGCATGCATGATCTAAAGAAGACAGAATGTTTTATATTCCTTATTATTCCAAAATACAAAGTAGGTATCACTGGCAATATAAAGCAAGAAACACTTGTAGCATTTACATTATTGGCATTCTGAAGTGTGAAAAACTCAGGAATAAAAATTCTGAGTGTGTGTTTATGCAGTGTGTGACCAATGAACCTATTCCCAACCCCTCCTCTATGGAAAATATCTTTTATTCTGAAGGAGTAAAAAAAGTGTCCTGGAAGGCTTTTTTTTAGCAGTTAAAAGCATGAGACATCTGAAATTAAACTCTTTCAGGATCTAATATGGAAAAGATTCTTGAAGAACTTTGTTTGAAGTAAAGGCTTCATTTCTGAGTCATCGGGGTGTTGGGTATGAACACAACAGCTTTCATCTGATTTGATTGGAAATATAGCTACTGGCACAGTTTGCCCATTTCTGTGACTTTGCACTTTAGCATATTAGTTATACAGGGAAGAAGCAATTATAAGATTATAGAAGATGTCCAGGGTAAAAAACAGGAGAAAAGATGTTTGAGATTTGTTTGTTTACTTGTTTAAATAGGACTGTAGAGGATATCACATGTATTAAAGAAGCAAATAGTAAAAATAGCAAACAAAATTAATAATAAATTACTCTAAGCCACTGGCAGCAAAAGAGTCAAGAATATAATTTTGAGGGTAAAGTAGAGCATCCTGAGTTCATGCCCTGAATTTTAATTTCATGGGAAATAATGAAATGCACAAGTACCATAAAAATAAATAGTTTGCCTGTGGCAAAAAAAATAGAGAAGGCACTACTAACAGAAACTTAATTGTAAAAGAAAGGTGAAGTTAAATAAACTGAGACTATTACTTCTTGCATTCATTGTCAACAGGCTTTGAGATCAAATGAAAAAAACAAAACCGGGGGACACAATATAATGGGAAAGAAATTTGAATAATTTTAGTTTTCAAAAATACATAATAATAATGATGATATTTATTTTTCAGGGTTTTACATTCTCCAAGGTAGGATCTTCATTTGTCTAGGTTCCTAGCAGTATGTTCCTGTAGATATGGGCAGTCTCCAAATGTTCAGAGAGTGTAAATAAACATATCTTTTTTACAGTTCAGTAGTGGTGCAGAAAAACTGGTATATTTTGCTGGTTTGCATTAGTTTCACATTATAAATATCTGTCTACTTTGGAGATGTTTAAAGGATCTCTTAAACTGAGCTTACAGATGCATTGAAGAAGCAATGCATATCAGCCAAATATTAGCTGGGGAATAAGGCTTAATAAATTTTAGGCAGGTAGTTAGCATTTCTGCCCAAAAGGAATTAACCACATAAAATGAGAAGGGAAAATTCTTTATTCTAGGTTTCGTCAACTTTCCAGAATTTCTCTTCTGGAAAGAAAGCAAGTAAGTAGTAAATGAGTATGCAAAAGCTCCTAATTCTCTCATAACTGGGTGTAGTTGGGAAGTAATTTAAACTCTTTTTTATCTGTTAGTCTCTATTGGCTGAGGAACTGATGACAGATGTTCAGTAAGTCAATTATCTGTAAAACCAATAAAAAAATCACAGAATTCTGGTTCTGATCAAGTCTTTCATAGGTGATCAAAGAAGTATCCTGGATTTCATTCTGAACTTGATTTATCAGTTTCAGTATTTTCAGGACAAAACTGGATCTTTGAATACATACAAACAGATATGAAGCTCAATAACTTTTTGAAAGTAATGATTTTTTATTTCTTTTAATTTAAAATTTTCAGACTTTAATGATGGGAGTTATTCAGTCAAACATTATCCACCAGTTTTAACTTTCTTCTTTCCTACTTATTTTTAATGACTGGTACACAATAAATACACATTCTACAGAGAAGGGAATTCATTGCAAACTGGAAGTTGGTCGAATTTTTTGCCGTTTATGGATTAACTTTTTCATTTCGTTGAAATTTTTTTTCTATATAGAGATAGAATAAACTGGGTTTCTCAGACTGACAGTTTCCATATTTATTTATTTAAGCTGGAATTTTATAATGTCTCTGAAGAGCCTTCATCACTGTAATCTACTTTTCTGAAGTTTGACTACACTTGCTTCTTTCAAGTTATATTATAAGG
This sequence comes from Pseudopodoces humilis, assembly GCF_049639895.1. NCBI lineage: Eukaryota > Metazoa > Chordata > Aves > Passeriformes > Paridae > Pseudopodoces > Pseudopodoces humilis. Next base: position 43,832,009 of record NC_142200.1, read on the forward strand.
CCTATTTATTTTTTTAAGCTTTTATCTGTTGGGTGGGCCAATGGTTTAGTTTTGCTGATTCAAATCAGTCTGTGAAGTTCCAAAAAAAAAATTTTAATCAAGGAACATTTAACGGCCTATAGATCCCAAATAAATTGAGAACAGAGGAGCTACAGATAATATTAATAAAACTGTACTAAGAAACAGCCCTTTTTTTTTAAAAAAAAAAAAAGAAAAAAGTACATTTTTTACCCCATGTTTCATTTTTTGTTAGGCAGAAGGTCTGCATGGTCTATGTATTCTCTAATATTCCAGGTTTCTTTGGGATAGCTAATTTTAGCTCACAAAAAGGTAATACTTTCACAAACTTGATGTTAACAGCCTGCTGAGGGTGAGAACACAGACTGAAACCAGGACAAGGTTATGTGGGGCAGCAAAGGTTCCGTGTGGTACCACATCCCACCAGACAGACAGAAAGGCTACTTGTCTCCTGAGGCTTTTTGAAATACTAGCATGACCAATATCTAACCCAAAGAAAATAGTAAGACAAGCTTAACAACATTGTGGCTTTCTTTTGTTCCCCAAGGCTGTGACGTGGGTTTTTTTTAGCAACATGCAGTGTAGAATCTGAGCTATTGTGTTTAGGAAATAAGAATCCGTAATCCATAAGAGGATTTTCGGATGTAGCCTTCTAGAATCCTATTGTATTTATTTCCATACTGTCCATCTTAATAGAATTTCTTCAGAAGTCAAAAGACAATAACAAACACATAGCTGAACAAGTCCAAACAGCATTCAGGGCACTGAATGCAGAGACAGGAACAAAGCCTCTGGAAGAATAAGGAAGAGCTAAAGACAAAGAAAAAACAGCTAGTGAAGGACAAATCTTTACAATGACATTCATTTTCTGGTGAGGTTTTCAGTGCTCTATTTAACAGCCATCACTAGGCAGATGTCACTTCTGGATGATATATGGAAGTCAGTGCATTCAAACTTGACCTACACAGGACTGAGGTCAAATCAGATTATTTTGAACTGACCAAAACATCACTGATTCCAGACAAAAGAATTTGTTTTATTTAGGCAGGAGACAGAAATTCTCTGTGCTTTACTCTACAGTTAAAGAAATTTTCATACCAGAATATAATTTGAATAAGCAAGAGAGTTAAATGTCCAAGCAGTAAAGAAATTTTCCCTTAACCACACTAACCCTTCCAATAAGAAATGCCCATCATTTTTGGAAGCTGCACCTTCGTTAAAAGATAGGGATAATTCAGAAGCTGTTTAATTTGTTTCTGTCTATAAAAAATAGTCCAAAATCCAAGAATTAGGGAAAAAAATAGTTATTGTAAAGAGTCCAGCTTGTCTTTGTATTTCCCTGACTGTCATGCCAAGAAATCACTGTCATTAACCATAACAATAAAACACAACAATGTGTGTCTCTTATTTATCAAGAAATCTAAGAGCTTTGCAGAAAGTCCTGATAACAGCTCTCAGTAATTGGAACATGCAGCATCAGCTTGTCTTTGTTAGATAGCTTCTTAATACCGGTACACCATACAGAGATATTTTCCCAGAAATCTCTAACCTTCACGGGCATTGTCTGATTTGAAACCTTAAAGCTGTCTGGGGATTTTCATACACAGTTACAGAGAATTCAAGGAATAGTTCTGATAAGTTTTTGCTGTTGCTGTGGTTATCTCCAATTCTATCTGTGTATCAGTTCACAGAAGAAAATTGAGTCTATTTTGTTACTCTTTCATTTCTCCTCATCTGCCCCTTGTGTTGGAGGTATTTTTGTTTCCTTTAATAAGCTTTAATCAACCCCAAACTTAATTTCAAGCATCACAATATTTAGTCAATATTAAGGAAAAAAAAAAATCCCTATTGGCAATTTCTAAGATCTGGATGAGCAAAACAGTTTGCATTCTGCACTGACTAGAGGTAGTCTCTGCAAGAAAGCTCTGGAGAAATTCTGTCTATGTGAATTACAATGACATTTTTCCTGATACCAAAAACCATTACAGTATAGAATTTTAAAAACAATCTTTCTGTATACTTTAAGTGTTCATATGTGTCTAATAGAAAATACAGAACTCTTTTATGGAACCTGCTTCACTTAGTTTAACTGGAAAAGTTCCACTGTTTTGAATACAGTTATACTATTTTCAAATGGTCATTCATCTTCTCCTTTTAGACTTCTGAGAACACGTAATAAATCTGAACTATAAACTTGAGTTGTTATTTTCAGTTCATTGAGTCACTTCTAAGGAAGGACATAACTTCAGACTCAGGTTAGTTACACTGGTCCAATATTGTCATGTATTAATTAAATAATCCTGGTTTGACCACTCAATTTAGCATTTGGTAAAAACAATAGTATAAACTGCTCTCTGTTTTACATGTATTTTAAATAAATTGGGTCAATATCTATTGAAACTTACTGAAGCATAAACCAGGAGCAACTCCATTAATGTTAGCACAGTTATACCATTTTAAAACTGTCATGACAGCAGAATCCTTTATGGAAATGATAAAGACAGCGGAATGCCACCTAGCATCAGACAGCAGAGGTGATTTTTAAAGGAAGGTGGGTTGTTTACCTAAAAAGGTTCATTGTTTTTTTCAAAAGGTGACCTGACAGATCTTGTGATTCAGAAGAGGTGAGAAACTACCAGTAATCTGACAAGAGAGGAGAGGACTAATTCATACTTCACACAAGGAAGGGTACTCATACTTCATACAAGGGAATTCATCCTTCATACAAGGAACATGTAGAGGCTGAGAGCAGAGTGTTTATGGCCACTACATATGTCTAGGAAATATTTTTAGCCCAAATATCTCTTTATGCATCTTAGTCCTCAAAATAAGCTGTATTCAAAAGGCACAAGTGTAATTTCAAAGGATAGCACTAAGGTTGATATTATTATAAAGACACCAGCTGCCTTTTTTTTTTTTTTAAAACAGTTACACACACACACACACACAAACACAGAAAAACTATGATCTTTAGGGATAAATACAAAAGCCTGAAGAGAAAGTACTTTTCTTTTGGGCAGTGGCTTGTACTGAATATGTTTATGAAGCATCAAACAGCATTTCTTTTTCCAGCTGAGAAACGAATAATTTAAATATTTGAATGTGGCAGGTTTAAAAACTGTGTTCTTTAGATGAAACGAGCAGCATTCCTCAAACAAAATCTTCTTTTAAGAAAGCATATAAACCCTACACTGTGGCTAATGCTTGCTAATCATCTACAGCTTTGTTCTTCACTGAGCAGTGAGACAGGTAAAGGATGAACAAGGGGTAAAGACTTTTGAGCAGAGGTACACAGAGGGCCCTGTTCTCTAAGTTACAACCCCCTTCTTTGACAGTCCCTCACCTTTGTGCAGAAAATGCCCAATTCTCTAAATAACCTACATTTAGGTAGAGATCTTTCTGTCCCGTAGATTTGGTTGATTTCCAGGTACTCGTGACATTTTTTTGTATCTTTTTTGTTCCTTCAAATCTCTCATGAAGAGCATCCTTTGAAAATGCCTCAAGCTAAACCTCTCAGTCTTCCTTGGATACGCTTTCCTTGCTGAAACTATGTAATGTTTATTGCTAAAAGCCAAAATGTAATGGTTGCATAAAGAAAACAATATAAATCCATAAAACAATTGTGTCTTATTTCTCTGATTTACTGTAGAATGCCTACTGTGAACCTAAAGATCCACAACTATTGCATAAATATATTTGAAATTAGAGTTACAGTAAAATCAAATTTATCTAAATTTCAAATTAAATAATTTACTGAATAAATAATTTTGATACACACAGACTTCAGTACTATTGAAACTAATGGGATTCTTAGGAGATAAAATATTATGGATTTTGATAATGATATGCAAAAGAATGTTGTGGTTCAGATTGTCTTGGCCATGAAAATTATGGCTTATCATCAACTCTGTTGATAAATAATCTCAACAGTGAACAACAGGCATCCAATCTCATATGTCTCTAAAGACAAAGGACACACAAAGATAGGTGAGTTTTGAGGATGCCTGCCAACATTTCCTGAATTCAATTCTGCACTCTATTCCCGTTCACTGAGTTTGATTACATAAACATTGCTGTCCTGAGCCTGTTCCAATTTCAATGTATATAATAGGATGTGAAATACGATGAGAGTAATTTCAAGCCGTGCATGTGTTCATTGTAATCACTGATACCAGCGGTCATCTATTTTCATGCCACTCCAAGCTGAGGCTATTATCACTGTGTAGCTGGTAGAGGTTCAATACCGCAGAACATTCCTAATGAAGAAGGGGATCATTGCAAAAGTAGGGCATGAAGTAATAATAGCATGTAAATGCTGCTGATGCTCTAAAAGAGCCTGAAAGGCACTCCTCTCAGCCAGCAATGATGGCAGAAGTGCTGTAAAAAGGCCTGAAGGCCAAGTCACATGTTTAGGTCTCCCCAGCTCATCCTCCTATATTGACTGAAGTAAGTTCTTTCTGATTAGGTATTACTATTAATATGTATCTTTCATCTGTTTCTGCTTTTAATTAACTCAAAGGCCATCAAAATCAATCTTAATTAAACTTTTATATCTTCACCTTTCTCCAAGAGTGATCAAGGTTTTTGCACCTCTACAGCTGATTTTTATGTTCTTACCTGAAATCTTAAATGCAGAGATAATGTGGATAAGCGGCCTTACCCCAATATAGTTCAGTTTCAGAAAAATTATTTTCAGAAGCTAAGTTTGATTACAACTCATTACCCTGTAGTTAGGGAAGGAGGTTCCTATTCCCAGAGGAACTTCCTTCACCTGGGAGTAGAATGAGTGACAGTGTATCATTGTGAGGTAGTTAGCATCATGTTCTATGATAAAGTACTAAATACTTACAAAGAAGATAAATTAACATTTCTGCTCCTTTTACATACTGTAATTACAATCTCAAAAATACCATGTTTACTATTTCTAACACCTTTCTACATAATAACTAATGTGGTTATTTTTTTGGAAAAATTCTTCATCTTTTTAAACAAAAAAACACACTTTTATTTGCCTCTGCTCCCAATCTTAATTTAACACAATATTTTTGTGTGAAAATTTCTGTCATTTTTCAGGCAAAGGAATAACAAGATAACAAATAGAAGTAAATGCTGAACAAATTTAGGATTAGAGAAAGTGTTGGTTTGAATGAAAACATAGTATTGCTTGAAATAATTTGCAAAGGTCTGTGTGGCTTCTCTGTAATGTGTGCTTTTAAATTGAACGTGGAATGCTTTCTGAATTTCTTTTAATTTCCTTTCAGATGTTATCCACTTTCTTTTCTCTAAGAATAACTTGGAGCAGTTCTACAGACTCCAATGCTCAAGAGGTAGGCCATAATGGTGTCCTTGGGCCAAAAATCTGTAAGTACAACCAGAAGACTTTCAAGAGTATCTAGTTATCTGTGATTAGTTACTCAACAGCTAACTTGCCTGTTCTTGCCAAACCCTTGCTTCCAGTTATTACTTAATCACATACATACACAAACAGACATGCATAGAAATTCCAAAACAGCATGTTGATATGCCACAGGATCTACAGCAAGAATTTATTCTATTCCCTCGGTATCAGTACTGGGGCAAGAGTTGGACTCGATGATGCTTGTATATGATAAAGAAAATAATGATATGGAAAACTGATAAACTCTGCTAAACAGTGACATTCAGGGTGATTTAAACTTCTTTAACTTTGTTTAACTTAGTCAACTTAGTCCAATTTTTCTATGAGTCTTAGGCAATTTCTCTGTGCCCAACTTGATTTTAATAACATGGATATTTCTGCAATGACTGTATATTAATATACAAATAGCAAATACAAAGTAAGGGATTTGACTCAAACTTTCAATACACTCTGCTTAATATAAATACCCTGAGGCTTTCCAAGGAGTAATCTGGAACCAGTAAAGGACTAGTGAAGAAGGTATACTACTTTTTAGCTAAAGATTATAGATTCAGTTATAGTTGCAGAAGCATTTGCTGAATTTGCTGACTGGAAGACAGGAATAATAAAATTCCCTAAACAGGACGCTACACCTGCTATGATATTGCTGCTAGTTTAGAGATCTGCAAAGATGTTAAAAAAAGTCTATTTTTTTTCCCCTTTTATTGTTTAGATGTTCTTAGAGGTTCTATATTCCATTATGAACACTGAAATATGTACTTAGCACATACCAGATCTATAGAACCCTACACCAAAAGTTACTATATATGGGGAAAAAAAGAAAAAAAAAAAGAAAAAATAAAGAAAAAAAAAAAAAAGGTGGCTTAGACAGGAAGTTGGACAAATACATGGCAGAGAATCTTCTGAGAATTACCAAATACTGCCATATGTGACACCTGTGAAATTTCACACGTGAAATTACTTAAGGTGAAATTTCTGGAGACTCTGAAAACATGATGGACAATATCTTGTAGCCTTAGCCTAACTTTTCCCTGGCTTACATATTTCATCTCAGGAGCAGGATTATAGGGCAGAGTCCCAGCACAGAAACATAACCATCTTTGAAAAATACTAAGCAAGACCCTGAAGAATTATTGATACCTATTTCTTTCATAACTAACCCTAATTCTGTTATATAACTACAGTAAGTCACTGAAGAAGGTATTAAGTTTTAATATTTTCTTAGCATTCTTGCCTTTGAAATAAAGGAAAGCATACCACACTTTTGTTTCAGATTCTTTATATCCAGAAATTTTATGAGATGAAAGCATCTCATTCAAATTACAAAGCCTTCTTGGAAGAGCAAGTGGCCTCTTGGAGAGTACATTATTCATTCTCAAGGGGACTAGGTAAGGACATTTTTCATTCTGCAGCTAAAGTATTCCCTACTGACTATCCTGTCTACACAAAAGTATATTTTTTGTGGCAAAGAAATTCAGGCACAGAAGCCAGCATTCTGACAAAATATGATAGAAATATAATATCTAGGACCTAACCTAATTAAAAAGAGGCATATTTGGTCTTGGAATTATTCCATGTGGCTCTCCAGAGAGAAAACTAGTTTATGAGATCTGACAGCTTCAAAACCCACATGTTTTTCTCCTCATTGATTTGAATGATAGTGAAGTAAAGATTCGGTTTTGATAAGAACCCTTTGATATGTGCTGATAAAAATAATGCAGAATAACCTAGACAGATGCAAGTTCCTATTTTCTCAGTGGTGAGAAAAAAACACTCTTACTACACAGAACAACATTTTGCCCTACTGTGTGATTCTTAACTGAATTTGCCAACTGAGAGGATGGCATAGAGAAAATCGTTCATGAATTTGCACATATTGCTGCATGTGTCAGAAAGCTTAAAAAAATAAAAGGCTAAGAGGCATGGTTAGACTATCACTACACTGCAGTATATTTAGGCATGAAGAAGCAATTTCTGGAAGCATTAACATTTTACTGCCAACTAGAATCTTATCTTGATTAGACTACTCAATGCAGTCCATAGGAAAAGAAAAAAAATAAAGAGGATGAAATGTTGTAACAAAGTTCTGATTTGGTGAAATAAGCAACGGCCTCTATCATGTTAAAGGAACTATCACAATATTGTCTTTTTGTAGATCCTTCAGCACTGAAAAGGCTAAAGGAGGTTTACTGATATTGGCAGTGGAGACATCCTAAGTCTCTTTGCTATTTACAGAAGATTCCTAACACAGACATTTCTTATCAGGCTTGTTTACATGAAGAATACTTACCTAGAGCAATTCCCAGCCTCTTTGAACAAATATTTACACTTGCAAGTAGCTTTACATGTGTGAGTAGTCTCATGTGTGATTTCAGTTGGGCTACTGACGTGCTTGCAAAAGTAGAGCAAGTTTTTGAAGGCTGTGAAAAATCCGTTTCTTTTCTACTGACTTCTGAACTTGCTAAAATTCTTCCTATGCACTCTAGTGCCCAAGAAAACCCTGGAACCATTCAATATTCATTTATATCCATTACAGCAACCTAGAAAATATAGATTGAGTGTGTATTGTTTAGAAAATCTGTGTTTGCATTTTTTTCTATTGTGTAGCTGATTGCTTATTATTACAAATGTCAGCAGTAAACCAATATTCAAATATGCTGTTTCATGGTATTCATCATATGAAAGAAATCTCTCATTTTTTCATGTTGTCACATACTTAGAACAAGAATACAATTTGTGGTAACTGCACTGCCATTCCATGGAATAATGCTTTGCGCATTCCTAAATATGCCAGCAATCAGATGGATTTTTGAACAAAAGATGAAACAGTCACTGCCATTCTACAGAAAATTCAAACACTATTTTAGCATTGCTGAAATACTTGAAATGAATCTGTGAGATATATTGTTAAAAATGTAAAAAGTCAAATATGGTCAACAAATTATTTCAGCTTTCATAGAGAAACTTGAGGTCTGCCTGCCACAGATACATGATGAATTTTCTCATGCAGAAAAAAAAAAATCATTAAAAACAAAACAGAAGAAAAGCTATTATACTGTATCCACATGCATAAAAAAATTTGGGCATGTCAAATCATTGAGGTTCATGTAATTTTAGTTTCTTTTCCTTTAACTAATAATAGGAAACACTATATCTAATTTACTCACATTTATAGAAAAATATTGATACATCTTATCCTTTTAATGTCAGACTATACACCTTATGGCCTTGGTAGTTTCACTAATTCTTAAAAAAATAAAAAGAAGGAATTCAAACCTCCCTCTGCTGGACCTGCAGAAAACAGCTACCTGATTACATTAGCTGAATCTTCAGATTTAACTAGATATTCAATTAGACACAGTAAGGTCCTACTTATTAATGGAAATTATTCATAATACTGTAGTGAGTAAAATAAGCTTAAGTAACCCTAATGTTCATTTACTTATACAGAATATACCATTGCTGTGACACTGACAAGTAAGTCTGACAAAGTTTTGCTTTGGTCATTGATGGCCAATATTTACTAAATAGTTTCCCTGTGTGCAACTGAAATGAAAGAACCCAAATGAAATACTCGTAAGGGCTGTATTAACTAAATTCATTACTTAGGGAATCATAGAATAATAGGTCTTAATAGATCCTCAGTATGTCATTCAGCTTGTTCCTTTGTCTTGAAGTAGAATCAACTATGTGTGTGCCATTTCTGTCATCAGTTATCTCTGAATCTCAGATATACTCAAAGCTCTGTAGTTTTCACACGCCTCCCAATCACTAAAAATATTCACAGATTTTTTTCTTCATTTGAATGGCTTTTAATAGCATCTTATTTTGTCCTCACACACTTCCTTGGGTTTTTTCCCCCAATATCACACCTTACAAAGATGCCAGTTATTATTTAAGACAAATTCCTACTAGTTTCTGTGACTACCAGCTATGATAGCAGCATTCCATGAACATTAATTTTGCTCTCTTCTCATACATTGCCTTCATTATTTTGTGCACTTTGTGAACACTCTCCAAACTGATGCTTACCAACATTTTTGCCCTTCATGTGCGTGTGCTCCATCCATTTATGTGCAGGCCCGGGGCCTATTAACAAAATACCTCAACCCTGGAGGGGCCAAAGCAGGCAAGAAGAAACACCCTGCAGTCAGGGTGAGGAAAACCTTCCTCCCATGGGCATTTGCATGTTAATATCTTTTGGGTTCCGGTGTTCTATTGGATTCCCAAGTTGTTGTCACACCTGCTTAGCCTCTATTTGCCATCTATGTATTCCTTCCAGAATGTTCTCCCTTCCCCGATTGCTATTGGTCCCAGTTTGCTGCATTGCCCCACCCCCATTACCCTATTGGTTTTCCCACTCCCTAGCCACGCCTTTGCACCATTTTCCCTTGTTCCCATTGGGCCCTGACCCTCAGCTCCACCCCTGTCACCCTGTATTTAATCCTGTGCCCTCAGATCATCCTTCTTTGGCCCTGGACCTTCTTTAGTTAAGTAGACCTTTCCTGGAGCACCATACAAAGACCCATCCCTTGTCTCTATCATCCGAGGATTTTGTTGTGCACTCCAGGCTGAAGAAGCGCTGGTCGCTCTCAGGCCACACTGTTGTGTGATGCTACACCTTCAGTCAATTTTATCTAATTTTCTCTGTGCAGTCACTAACTCTGTTATAGCCTTCATGAAATACAGGCACAAGAATAGCACCCAGCACTCAAGATGTAGATGATGCTTCTTCTATCATCATCTTCTATGATGCTGTCAGTAGTCCTAAGACTGTCCAACATCTGATTGGGTATTTTGGCTACTATTGAGCATTGAGATGACGGTTTTGGGGAACTGTCAATGACAGCTCTGTGTTGTCTTTCCAACAGTTTCTTTCTGTTTTCCTTTTGTGCTGCTGCCTACTTACAGGAAAAGGTTGATCCATGTAAATCATGTCTTCTCAGGGATGTCTCATGCTTCTAGCTACTCAGACAAGGTCAGGGTGGTACTAAAATAAAGTAGCTAGTGTCCACTAATTCAATTTTCTGTATATTTCAAAATGTTATTGCAAACACAAGAGTTCTAGACCTCCAAAGAAACTGAAAATTGGGTGAATTTTTAAACAGCTGAATGAATAAACATGGTATTAAAAAAAAAAAAGCTTCTAAAGCTAAAGTTTTGTGCTCCTACTAAAAAAAAAAAGAATATCATAAAGGCAAGTACTGAAGCTCAAGAAGGAAATTAAAATGTCATGTTTTGTTCAGTCAGCTTCTTTGAGATTCTATTTCTCACATAAATGAGATTCAAACCTCCTGCTAATGCTCATGACGAGTCTGTATTTTACTTCTTAGGAACTTAATGGTTTATTTTTTATGAAAATTAAGGGTCTCAAGTGTGTCTTATCTTTGAATGGGAAGAAGGCCAAGAAATCTAGCTGTATTTGGCATATTTGCAGGAGTACCTAGTATGATGTAGGTGTGGATAGTGCATCTGTTAGCCAGTGAATCATGCAGTGGCATATTCCTTGGTTTTGAATTTGAAGATGATTATTGTGCCAAGACATATCAAAAAAAAATGAACATATCTGTAAGAAAAACGGTTCTCACTGTAATGAAATTTATTTGGTGACTGAGTAGCAATTGAAAGGAAAGAGCATGAGATGGGATGCCATATGTCATGGGACTACCTCCATGCCACAGAGGTGATGTGCAGTTTTTCAGGATGCATAAAAGCAGGAGCTGAAATAAACAATATTCAGAAGCCCGAGCATTCTCAAAGGAGAGCTCTGTTAAAATTTAGTGCCTCTACAGGTCTGACATAATGTTTCTAATGGTTACTGAATGTTGTCCATCCCTCTCAGTGCCATTGATCAAGTTATTTTCATTCTTACTTGCAGGGAAATTTGACATAGTGGAGACTAGGTTTCCTGGAAGATCCACAGCATATTTGCCACAGTTAGGGAAATTATAAAAGTTCTCTCATCTAAAACTGATGGTCTATCATTGATATTTTCCTGTAATTCTCCAGGGGTTATGCCACAGGATTCCTTTTAAGAGTTGCAGGATTCCTTGCATCTGCCATTAGTTTTTCTAGTCAAACTAATAGGATAGACGATGCATGAATTTCATGATGGTATTAGTTTTATTCAACTAATTTAATAAAATGTAACATGTCAGGAGCACTAATAAAAAGAAACATATTTTTCAGATTTGCTGCCTTGAATAACCTTTCCCACAAAATCCAAAATGCACACTTCATTAATGTAACGCAATTATTGCATTTGAATAAGTAGATAATACACTATGGTACATTTTTGATGACATAAGTCAGTGTCATTTTTCCCAAGACAATGGCTAACGTTGACTCATAGTAAATTGCAATTAGAAGGCTTTAATATGTCATGACGTTTGCAGTATGTCTGATCCATGGATGCAAGAAACGAGCAGTGAATCATCTACTCTACAGTCCTCCATTTTTTTTTTGGTACAGAGTCAGACAAACCACTTAATTTGTCTAGAGGAATTTTGCATGTGAAAAGAAAATTGTGTTGTATTTTACATATTTTTACATTTATGTTAATCTACCAGTCACCAAAACTGGAAGAGAGTTTTGTTAAAAGCAAGTAGAACACCTGACAAAAACACATTGGTCTAAAAAAGAGCACATCAAATATAAAAAAGTTCAAAACTTATTCCCAAAAAAAGATTTGCATGCTTTAAAATCCAAGAATATAGCACAGCTCTTGGGGTTCAGAGTAGGTATAAAATTAGCATTTTAAAATAAATAATTTGAACAACGTACTAAAAATTTTGATGCATTCTTTTTCAGCAGCAGACTTAAATGACATCTGGATAGCTTTTTTTTTTTAATAATTACAAGTCTCAACAAAAAGTAAGGAAGTGATAAAGAACTAGTATTATATTACTAAATGTATAATAGTCATCCCACTTGCATATGTATTATTGCATTTTTGAGGGTGGTTGCAGGGGGAAAAAGAAGAAAAGAACGATCTACATTTAAATAGATATTTTTGTGGGTTCAGTCTCAGAAACAGAAAACTAAAAATTACAGATTATCTAAAATTTACCTTTTTAAAGGTCTTGATAGAGGAAGCAAGTATGGAAACATTAAATATCCATTAAACAAGTTTTTCAGGAAAAGTATTCTCTGCATTTTGCTAATTGTTTTTCAATAGAAGACCTTAAGATTGCTCTGGCATATAGTTATAGTTATAAGAGTCTCATTTGGCAGTTCACTTCTATGCCAGAACAATTCCATCACTTCCAACAGCTGCTCTCAAAATACAATAGTAGAAATGAGCACACTAGTAAATTGCTCGAATGATGTTAGTAAAATTTTTTTACTGTCTTATAAATTTATTTTAAAATTAATTCAGAAAGGGAAGACCAGCCGGTCATTACTCAGGAAAGAGAAAAAAAAAAAAGCCAAACCACATAACAGTTTAGACCAATACATGTCAAAGGAGTCCATTAATAAAATGAAGATGCCTTCTTTATAGTCTAAATTATAAATAGTCATTGCTCACTTAGGACACAACAGGCTTTCAGCTTGAAGCATTGTGTTCTAACCAGAGTAGATGCAAAGGACCAAATCTACTTTTAATGTGAATCTCCTATTTTAAGATTGATGCAAAGATACTTTTATTGAGGAAAAGCTTTGATGCAGAATAGCTGTGTTTTAAATTTTTATGCTTTACAAAGCATTTCTATATATACCATTTCTGTTATATATTAAATTTTTCTTGGGTGCCTACTACTGCTGTATTTAGGAAGTCCTGGAACTGCAAGCAGGTGGAATCAATCCAGCATGACTGCTCAACAGGTATTGGCTTCTCATAAACAAGAAAAATATTTTAAAAAAGAAAAACAACAGCTCATTTCATCCTGAGACCTTTTAGCAGCAACTTTTTAACCGAATCTAGACGTCAAAATCATGAATGCCTGTTACTGTCTTCCACAATTAACAGTGGAAAGGTGGTTAAGAACAGAACTTGAACTGTCTTTCAGCTCTGATTTTTTTTCTGCTCTGAGAGTTCCAGAGTGATTGCTTTGGCCAGTGTGTTTTTCTGTGACTCAAGGCGAGCCTTGTTGCTTTGTTAAACCTGAACTAGTTGTGTAGAAGTTATCTAGTATAAGATGGAGGTTTGACAGCTGAAAGAGGCATACAGTGAAGCTTCTATCTCTGATGGGGAAGTAGATTTTATTTTGCACAGTTCCTCTTTTAATCCTTTGAAGATTGTGAATACCATTTCAGTTCAGGCAACTTTGAGTCACCCTCAGGCAGAAACCACCTGTCTCCCTTGACTTTCTGTAGCGTTCAGACTTATCTTTAGAGATGCTCTGGCTTGCATCTAAGCTACCTCATGAAGGTAAAGGGAAGATACAGTCACTTAGCATGCCTGAGGGGCACACAGCCCAGTGCCAGGACTGGGACTGATGGCTAGCTATGTAGGCTCTCAGCTTGACATTACAGTAATCTCAACCACTGTGCTTTTAAGATTCCACTTCGCACCCTTCTACCCACCCACACCCCCAAAAAAGGCTGGAGTTGGAATTTTTGCATCAATCACACCTTGTCTGCAAAACATTAGAGATTATGAAGAAGAATTTAAATATTTATAGGGGATGAGAGAAATTATTTAAGGTTTTTTTCTAAGTAATGTTTCTCAAACTTGAGAAAACTCTGTATGCTTCTAATCAGAGGCTCTGGAGAGAGGGTAAGGGGTTAAGAGATTTATCTGGCATTTTATTAAGAAGAACAAAGAATGCTACAGTTCTCCCTGATACTTTGCATAAGGCGTTAATTTAGTGCTGTTAAGAGAAGCTACTGACAACATGCACACTGTGTTTCTTATAGACACACAGCAATAAGATCAGCAGGGAGTAGGGTTTTTTAAAATAGTGTTGTTCAAGACAGTGTGAGTGCAACAGAACTAAAGATAAAACCTTTACACAAGTAAACCCACCATCACATGCACTTGCTTTTAAAAGCTATGCTTTATTTTGCATGAAGTGTATACTTTAAATTTCTCAGAATAGGAGACCTTCATTGCCAAACTTTAGCTGGCATATTTTTGACTTGCAACCCCTAATGTTTCAACAGATTTGGTATTTAGACTGAAATGTTTCTATGTCTGTTTAAGATTAAAGGTTTGGCTTAGGGAGAAGTGGATTTCAGCATCAAGAGGAAGAAGCTTAAGTTACTCTCATATTAGTGTTTTTGTTTGGTTGGTTTTGGGGTTTGGGGGCAGGGAGGTATGGTGCAATCTTACTTCATAGTGTTTGGTTGCACTTGTTTGAATGGGTTGGGTTTTGTTCAGTTTCTTTTGTTGTTGTTGCAGTTGATTTGTATTTGTTCTTCACTTTTTCTTTTTCTTTTTAATTAGAGCTTAATTATTTATATTGTGGATTTTTGAACTCCCAATGATTGTAGACTTTATATATACATATATGTAACCTTTTTTATCTCCTTCCTTGGTGGGGAATAGTATGTCCTGATTGCAGTACTAAATTATTTCTAGAGAAATTAAATTACTGTTTCCTTTTTCTCATACTAGTATGGCATTCTGGCTCCAGTTTGCCATATATAGTGGTTTCAGTGTCAGGAAGCTCAGATAAACACTGTCTTATTAGCTCTGTCCTCACAATTTACCAGTTCTAGAACAGATCATCAAAACTGGTAATCTCTTCTTTCAGAAATCTCAGCCTACGCAGCAACGTCCAGGGAGAATCTCTGCCTCAAGTGTTGAATCTAATCAGAGACCAAGCCAGGGAACAAATACTCCTGGTGCTCACACCAGCTATTTCTAAATGCAGAGGTTTACATGACAAAACCATCTACAAAACAACAACAGTTTTTCAAAGTCTGATCACACGCTAAGAAAATAACTTGGAGGAATATGGAGAAAATCCTGGTTATTGTACTGTAAGCACTGAATCTTGTGGAAGGATTATGTACTGTAAGAAGAGTCAAACTGTGAAAAAGCCTAGGAACCAAATGAGAGAACATGCAGTATAAGGGACATTATAATAGCAAAAATAATATTGTGTCTGTTTTCCATGCTGATGAAACTGTAATTTTTGGTGGATTTTTTTGTGTTTTCTTGGTTTCTCACAGAGTTTCTGTAGCAGCAGTTTGCATGTGGTGTGGTTGTTTTGAGGATTTCAAGCTTTGGTCCACCTATGTCTCTGTGACATCTTTGTTGCTTTTTAGCACTGGGAGGAATCAGCAGCCACTGGAGTACAAACTATAACTGTAATGAACCTTCTTTTTTCTTTATACTCATTCCATGTGAGTTTATGTCATCCTTATCTTTCTGCTGAAGATAAATGAATTCCTCTAGAAACTGCATCTTCTGTTGAGTAAAGACCTGCTGCATTCACATTTAAAATTTAAAATACAAATTAATCTCTATTATGCTGCTACCTGTGTTCAAGTTTACAGTTTCTTTTCCTGGAAATCTTCTTCTGATACTCAAGAATATCCCAACTGTCTGGTCATTATATTTTAAAAAGAAGAAAAATACGAAGAAATCTCAGTTACATAGATATAAATATAGTTAAGGATTCATTATTTTATGTATACGTACATATATATGATAATAGGTATGTGATTATGCGTATATATAATGTTAATTTCTTAATATAAACTCTCATCTGTTTGTTCAACTTGTCATTGATAATGTAAAATTAATTTTAGCCTTTTGGGCTATATAGATAATAATTAAACTTTTATATCAAAACCCTTGGAACAGAAGGTATTTTCAGACTTCTTAAATTATTTTACCTTAGCCAAAATAATTCTGATAAAAGTTATTTAACTAAAAACCCAGAATGTGAGCTTTATAATTAAGAGACTTATTTAAAATTTAGATAACAATTCAAAGGAAAAAAGAAACCAACACCCATGAGTTCTAAAATTCTTTTTATTCAAGAGAGGATTTTCTGTCCTGGAGGATAAATTCTAAAGGATGTGTTGAAAACCTGTAAGGAAAGAGCATTATGGTATCTCCTGCATCTTGTAGCATTCTTAGAAATGAGAAAGGAAGAAAAGCATCATAAGGGATTTTAAATCCTCCAAAAAATTTTTTTGCTTTTTAATTTATTATTTTTTTTCATTTAATATGCTCTGATTGTTACTTTTTGAACTTTGTGGCAATCTCCAACTTAATGTATCTGAAGAATGAAAAGATTCTTAAGTGAACAAAAGCTAAAATACACAGATTAAAATTTTATAACCAATTTAATTAATTTTCTCTCTGTTCTATTAGCATATCAGGATAGATAAGCAGAGGATTGACACCATTCATGAAATTAAAATTTTTATGTAAGACATAGTTTGCACAGTTATTAATCAAAGAGAAACACATGTTAACCAAATGAAAAAAAAAACATTGTCTTGATGAAGTACGCTATTTCAGAGCACAATAACTGTCCTGATGTAGTAAAAATACAAGAATGTGATCAGAAAATGAAGATTAATATTGTTAGGAGCAGTAATTGTAGTAGTACTTAGAGCAGCACTGGCAGGAGCAGTAGGAGTAGTTTTAAATGATAATTTGATTAGCCAACAGTTATGCCTTTAAAAAAAAAAGAAAAAATCTCTCTTGGTTTCCATCAGGCAAACAGCTGCCTGCCAGCTCTTGGACACTGAAGGTGTCAGTACACCAGCCCCACTCCCACTTTACCCATCTGCCAAGCTCTCCTCTCACTTTGCTGTGCTGCACTGAGATACTGCTTATTGTCACTCTGCCTGCCAGGCATCCTTTGACTGGGTCCAGCTGAAACATAGGTCATTCAATGGAAGAGAAATTTGGGGTTGCAGCTAAGGGTCTGCTCCTTAACGGGAAGGTTTAGTCCAAAGAGCCTTGGAGAGGGTCGAGATAGCAGGATTCCAAGCCTACCATGTAACCTGCCTGAGTTTCACCACTTGTCACATGGTCCAGTGCTGAGGTCTCACAGGTTGAAAGAAGAGAAATTAGGATGTCTTTACAGTATGTGCTGCAGGTGATTTCTCTGAGAATATTGAAGTGAGAGAGAAGTCAGCATATTCCTGTAATTTTAGAAGTAGATTGCTTAAATATTTCCATGAAGCAACTTGCAGATTGCCAGTTTAACACTTTCCAATGCGACTTTTAAATTTGTGATGCTTCTATTTTGTGATGTTAGTCCCACTTTTTTTCTGTACAATGTTACAATGTGATTTTGTTTGATTTTGCTTTTTATATTGTGCCTGAGCCTCTATAAAGTACATTATGGAATACCAACATGTGTTTTCACAATGATCTCAAGTTATAAAACATTTGCAAACACTTTTGGAGGCACGTCTTGAGTTCTAATCCAGTCTCATCAGTGAATGTCTGTGAAATTTATTCATGGGTATTCACATATGAGGTACTGTTATTCTTGTCAGTATTGTCTGTTTACTGCGGAAACTCTCTAGAAGAATGATTATATCTCTGATTCAAATCTCCTTGAGTCTAATGCATTCCATCTGGAGAGCCTACATGCTTGTAAAACCTCTGGTACAACTGGGAGGACCCTTTGTGTGGTATTCTAATGTAGTCTTCTGAAATCTTTAAGTGTTTTTGAGACAGGTTTCTATTCTATTCACTTTCAAATGAGTTATTCATTTCAGTGAGATTACTTCAAGCCTTGCAGCATCTTTTGCATGACAAAAACTAAGCTAGAAATCCAGACAGGATCCACATCACAAAACAGTATAATGTTTGGTCTAATGATTAATCTAAGAGCCAGAAGGAGCTGGTTATGCAAACTCAGAGACAATGAGCTCTCACTGTTCAGCATCCCACTTCTTCTGCTGATTTATAGCAATAATTCTGTGATTTTGTAGCCCTTGCTTTTGAGCGTTGCCATTAAATTTCTCTTTCAAGTTGGACAACAGTTCCTTTGATTTTACTACAGATGAGGTTATTGCATGTGTAGATCCTGAATAAAGTATTGACTTCATAACTTCACTGTGCTCTTATACACTGTTTCTCCGTAATAGTGAGCTTCTTATCTTAGGACACCAAATAAATTTACAGATACTTAACCCTCCTCAGTTCCTTCAGGGTTTGATTACTTTGTGCATCACAGAAAATACAAAAAGCAGGGAAATGATATAAACATAGCATTGTAACATATAAAGACACTAAAAAATAATTTTTACTCTCTGAAGTAAACCCTGAGCACTTTCCTGGGATATATGAATAAATTAAATAAATGTCAGCAATCTAAAATACTTGAAGACCCTTACTCTGACATGTATTCTTTAAACTTACATATTTGGAAATTACTTTTAAAGAGTTCTTAATTGTTGTTGTGGTCCTCAAAAGGATTTTTGATTAAATACTTCCCACCTGATTGTATTTTTCTCTGACAGCTGGAGCTTGTATTCTATCTGTAGCTCAAGTGAGTTCTTCTGATTTAGACATGTCAGAATTTAAATTAAATCATTCATTTTTGTTCCTTTCTCTCCAATGTCACAAATGCTTATCCAGTGTCAGTGTATGTGGATAAAAAGATCTTTTATAGGTAGTAGCAAACCCTGGTTGTGCTGGAGGAGTCTAGAGTCACAGACGAAATCATATCAATTCAGAACCCTTAGTGTCTGCAAAGCACAGCCAGTCACTACATACCTCTGGAATTCTGATCTTCCAAGCCAGGAAACTTCATGCACCCTAATGTGACTTTAGTCCTACTCTTTTCTGCTAAGAGAAGCTGGGGGGTGGCTGTGTGTGTGAATTGACACGTGCGGATAACCAGACCACCACCCCAAAGCCACCGCTGAAATGCAAAGCTCAGATTTACTTAATTACCTTGCTAACAATAGGCAGCAGAGACAAGTGGGGACACAGGCTCAGCTCATCCCCGTGGACACAGACACATGGGCACATGGGCTCCAGTAGGCTTAGTCCATCCTGGTAAAAAGAGACAAATGAGGACGCAGGCTCCAGTAGGGTCATCCCTGTAGACAGAGGTGCATGGGGACACCGGCTCTGTTAGGCTCAGCTCAGCCCAGAGCGCAGCAGGGTACTGCCCCAGTACAGCAAAAGGCTTCACAAACACAGTTTATCACAAGGCTGGGCTTTTCTACCCTCACTCTCTCCCAGCAGGAGGCTCAAGAATATCTGTGAGAGTGTGATATCTCTACACAGGAATTCTACTTCCCAGAACAGGCAGAGAACAATCAGCTCTAGGTATAATAAATGAGTTTTCCCACACCAATACTTTTAGTATTCCCAGCTGCAAGGTCACTTTGAGTGAAACTATTCCCTCCTCTTTTCCAAATCTTCCAGTTTTAACCCTTTCCTTCCAACAGTGTGTGAGCAGAAGGCCTGGCAAGCATGCTGCTATTATGGATCAGCATTTTGCCTAGAGTGTATACCCAGATCATGTTCTCAGCCTCTTGACACTGACAAAGCCTATGATGAAATCACCAGTCCCTGAACACCTGTGTTGCTTGCTCATGACACGCTTAGGTGGTCTCAAGCATCTACTGAGGACTGCTTCTGTCATGGCATCCCCCTTCAAGGGAAGGGGTTTGTCAGAATTCAAGTCTGAATGAAGATTACTAACACTGGAGATTACAGCCCAGTATAGTAGAAATTGTCATGAAATGCACAATCGCTCCTTAGTTGTGTTTTACATATCAAGTTTGCTCTGTGAGATTATCATTATTAGATTTAAAAATGTGCATTTATGTATAGTATGAAGTATGTGCTTTGATCTTCAATTGACTATGCTGGAAAACAGTAATTGCCCATGGTACTGTCACCTCCTTGACTATGTTAGTGTTACCCTATGTCTGTAAACTGGCTACTGCTAAACTTGAGTTCCACTGTTGTCCTCTAGTAGCTGCATTTCAGAAAACAATTTTATATAGCATTATAACAATTTTTGAAACTATTGCTTTTTTTTGTCCTGAAAATGAGAACCATATATTTCTAACTTATGAACAATTCCAAAAGTGCTATCTGTAAATTATTTCTAAACTAATGAGAATTTAAGGAATTGTTCTTGATAGAAGTCTTTTGTGTGACTGCAGGAATGAATGTGGTCATTACTGCACTAAGGAACTAAGTGTGCGGAAAGTGTTGAAGTAACATTTACGCATACAGATAGACATGCACATAAATGTACATATATAAATCCATATTTCTACCATATACATATCTATGTGTGTAATGTGTATACACACACACACAAACAATCTGGCTTTGCAGAAAACATCTGTTTGTGATTGTGGTTTGACTTGCTTCCATGAGGCATTAAGTTCCTTTATCATAACCATCTGTCATTTTTGTCGTGTTTACTGAATTAATTACAGAATTTTAAACAGCTCATTTAAAACAAACCACAAACAAAATTACTATCTGGTGAGAGCAGTTTATGAATAATATGTGTATTCTTACTGTGAGGACAGTAGCCACTATTAAGATTAAGTCATTCATCTGGTCTCTGAAGTTTTAGGGCTATAATATTACATCCTGTAATGTAAAAAAACTCATGCTGTTATAAACAAACCAAAAATCCTTCAGAATTAGTGAGCTACACAAAAATCAGTGTAAAGGGAAAATAAATTTAATCTTTAAACTCCATTTCTTCATTCAACAGTGGGAGATCAAACCTTTGAATTGCACTTTGAAGACAAATTAACTTTTGGCATAAGTAGGAGCAGCTTTCCAAGTCAATAGAAGTACAGCATTTTCATTTGCTGATGCAGAGCCCTGGATTTACTTTAAACCTCAGTTCTCAGCACAGTGCAGAAGGCTTGCTTTTAGAAATCTTTCCTGTCTTAAACCTCTGTAAATTTTAGGCTGGATTTCCATCTTTTTATTATCACCATCACTGCGATAATGTTGTGGGGGAGAGATGATTACTGGCCCTTGTATCACATTTTCTTGTTCCAGTTTCATTTGGGACAAACTGGGAGAAAATGCAAAAACTGTGGCCTTCTCTTATATGTATGGGCATTTTTGACTAAGCTGTGTAATAAATATTAGAAATGGTCAAACTGTGTCATTAAAAAATAAGTCATTCTATTATGCATTAATTATTTCTGAGAGAGTACACAGTGGAAATATTTGGGTAAGTTCTTGCCAAGTGTCAGGGTTGAACAGTCTAACTCATTATACAAACTGTGCTCTTTTTTCCTTTGTTTTTACAGTCTGTACTAATTATGGAGACATTAGTAAGATTAGATGTCCCCAGTTATGCCAGTTATGCAACAGTGCATCCTTATTTTTGATATGGGTATGGTTTCAGTTGAAGCATATATCTAGTGGCTGTTACCCTTCCTCATTTCAGGATATAACCTCTGACAGACTCTAGACATGTGGTTGGGCTTCATGTCTTCATTTGCTCTCTCACAAAAGCTCTCCACCTTCCCACAAATTGCTAAACAATTACTTTGCTTATCATCTGCAATGTACATTTTAATTTCATCACTTTCAATCTGAATTCTTCCTGAAGATCCTGGGTTCCTTTGATCTTTGAGATGAAAGTAATATTCTCAGTATGTTTTTATTGGCACCTTTCCAGCTTTCCTTTCTTGTTCTCTATAACCAAACAACTGCATACTAACACTTTAAGATACAGAGCTGTCGCTATTTTAAATACTCAGTCCCATTTGCTCTTAATTATTGCACATTTAAACTGAAAATTCTCCATTTCAAAAGATGATATAGGTTTGTATGTATTCTAATTATGCAAACTAAATTAATTTTGACTTCATAATAAAGTAAACCAAACAAAAAGAGAAAGCTAAAGTGGAAAATAAGTGCACAGAAAAAGCTATTTTATGAGTACATTAGAAACTTTAATTTAATATTAGAAAGTTAAGAAATGTCATAATCAAAGTTACATCTTCAACAAATGCTTTATGACAGTCTTTAATTGTGTGTATGAGCGACTGGAGAAAATGATTACTGGCTCAAAACAACCAAAGAGAGTGAACATGTGTGAGTGTGTGTGTGTGAGGGGACAAGGCAAGTTCTATAAAAGTGGGGTGGTGTTCTGGCCCACACCCTGTCCCCTTTGGAGTCTCCAGAGCAGCTCTCAGTCACTGGCAAACCTGGAGCAATCCCCACAGCCAGCCTCTGGAGTCTCAGTGTAGCCCCAAAGTGGCCAGATGATCAGAAGCCCCATCTGCAGGGAAGCAGTGACCACAGGAGACCAGAGCAGATACAAAAACATTGCACAAAAAGGCACATGGTTTGTTCCTATTTTCCTTGGATTTTATGGCAGCTAAGACAGTTCTGGATCCAGGGGCGATACCTATCTCTCTTTCTTTTTCTATTCTTTCCTTCTCATAGTTTCCTCTTGAAATCTGAGAAATTTAAGGTTGGAAGAGTTGAGCTTGCTAAATTAATGCTTTGTGAAATGCTTTATTTTGATTGAATGTTTGCTTTACATTTTGCTAAGTTCCTGATCTTTTAAAGTTTGTCATTACAGTTTGGTTCTACAACCACCTGAGAAATTTTTTCAAGTTTTTCTTTGCACCATCTCAAGTAAAACAAATACTTTAAGTCCCTTTTAAATAAACTCACTAAGTGGGGCTTTACAGTATGACCTTACTCTGGGCAAAAAATGCCTTGAATATATTACTCTGATTCATCTGTAAAAAAGGCCTCTTTATTCAGTGATACAATCATATTTTAGAAAAAAATAGTGTGACAAAGTAATTAAAAATATATATCATATGGTTTACAACAAAAGTACAACCCTAATTTAAACATTTCATTTTTTTACTGATTACATAACCTTGAGAGCCACAATTAACAACTTTATTCTGGTACGTCCTATCTTTATTTGACTCGCCTTTCAAGACTGATTTAAAATACTGTCATATTAAGTTTTGTATGAGTTACAGGAATAGTATGAACTTGCAGAATAGATAGTATATAAGGAAGTCTGTGTAGGATGTGATCAGATTTAAACAGAGGTGCCAGAAATAAAGAAGGATTTCACTGGATTTTCTTACACTTTTTTCTTGTAGTAGTTATATCAGCACATAGAAGCCAAGTTTTCTCATTGGCTTAGTGAGTCTAGGTTTGAAGGTTTACCTAGTGGGGTAACAAAAGTGACTTAGCTGCTCCCCCTGGACCTCCTGACTGTGCTGACCCACAGACTTCATGGGTGCATTCAAGCTGGGACTGAGTTGCAGGAGTTTTCCTGGGCAGTCAACACTTATTCCAAGAAGGTACAGGTTTACAACAGCACATCTTCACGTTTCACCTTCTTTTAGTACATGATCCTGGTTTATCTACCAAGTCTAACTTTCAATGCCATTAAAACTCCTCAGTACAAAGTGTGTATGCCCAGAAGTTTCCATTTTCTACACTGCCTCTGCTGTCGCAACAATTAAAGGTTTCCATTCTCCAAAACTCTTCTATGAGACCCACTAAAGATGATATTCATACCCTGAGCAGAGGCTATTGTATAGTATTTTCATATTGTAATAATATTGTAAAATAATATTTACAATCCCTTTCCCAGTGGTTTTGCTTCTGAGAAGTGCTTTCATCCGGAGCCTATGATCTGACATCACACTTCAGCACTTGTAACCACAAGTACTGAGAGATTCAAGTTTGCCAGACAGCTCAAATCAAACACAGTATACTGGCTAGCCAGCTTCACAGACAAATGCTGTAGCTCATATGCCAGATACCACTGAGACCCGTGGCAGCCCCCTTTCAGTCCCTGTTGATACCCGTCCAAGCCCAGGCTTTCCCTACTGGGAAATACTGAACAGCCCATATGTGTTAAATTTTAACAAGAAACAACCCCCCATGTGCAATGGGGATCTCCTCTCCTTCACCAGAAATACAAGCAGGAAATGATCTGGTGAAAGGGAAGAGGAAAACTCCTTCCAGGCTGTGCAGTCACTGCTGCCAAAGTCCCAGCCCTGGGCTAGCAAAGCTAATGCTGCTAAACCTATGCATACAGTGCTGATAATACAAGGAGTCAGGCAGTGTCCTGAGGTAGTTTCCAGGACAGTCTCATGCCAATAGGTCAGGGGGGAGTTCATGAGCTGAGGAGACAGAGCAATGGTTTGTGTGCAGTACCATAGCTGAGGACACTCTGTACATGCTGCAGCCAGAGCATGCATGGGCACTGGGGCACTGCTGCTCCAGCTAGGTCACAAAGGACATTGCGGGGTCTGAAGGAAAGTGGATGTGGGAAGCCCAGATCTTCATGCCTGTATGAAAATAAATCCCTCCGTCCCCTTCCTCTTTCCTTCTCCAGCCTTCTCATCGTGTAGTGGTGGCACAGTTGTAGCTGGGTGAACACTGAGCACCAAAAGATGCTCAGGCAGGTTCAGGAAGGCTGAAAATTCCACAGATTTTAGTACACGAAAGACAACCAAAAATATAGACCAAACATTTTCTGAAATGCAAAACTCTCCTGTCTGACTATTACAGATGAAAGTGACTCTAGCTTGAAAGAGGGGACCTCAGACAAAGTTGAAAAAGCTGACTGACTCCATCCCACTGTGTTGTGCAAGAATGTTCTTTCAGACAAAGACAACCACGGTACATACAGTCTTGTGCGTGTGGTCACAGATGTAGAGTCATCTATAAAAGCCAGTGGGAATGGATCCTTCCAACTAACAGGTTAAATATCTGTGCACATAATTAATTTAATTTGCATTAACTGCATATTAATATAACCACCATGTGAGTGGCTTATTGTTACAGAAGAAATATTTGCATTTTTAACTGAGAGATAAGTAGTGGAAGTTTTCACCTCAAACTTATTTTATTTTCCGTGTTCTATTTATTTATAATTCTGCTGAGAAATATACTGCATAATATTGCTCTCAGAGAAATGTATTGTGAGGCTGCACATTGACATTTGTACAATTTTATACCACACGGCACATACAGAATAGACTAGGGAAATTAGTCTCAGATTTATAAACAAAACTTCTTACACAAGTGACTCATTTTAGTTGAATGTGGATGGCCCTTAATGGGAACACATATGTTTATACTAAATAACCTGCAGTACCAACTAAGGTGGCACAATTCTCTCTGCCATTAGGAAGACTGATTTTTGCCTTGGAGTGCCTCTACTCAGCAGAAGTACCCTTCAGGTAAGTTGAGAAGTTATCAGGCATGTAGTGTAAATGAGCACTGGAGATCTGGAGATGAAGGAAAATTCTACTATGCCATTAAAAAATATTCTCTCTTCCCTAAGATGCTGAACATTCACCCACTAAAAAATATAAAATACCCCAGTATTTAACTGTAATAACTAAATGTTTCTTATAAATGGCCTAACAATTAAGACATAGAAAAAGAATTCTAAAGTTGAATTAAAAAAAACCCAAACAAAACAAAACAAACTCCAGAAATGCTGAAATTTGACCTTTGAAATTGCAAAGAATATGAAGTATTTAGTGACAAGTACAGGACAAGATTTATTCTGCTGAATTGTGAGCAATACTCCGTTGTAAATCTACTCAGAGATCAGATTAAGTTTAGGTTAACTATAGAGTAGCTACCAAGATGACTTTGGGATGATAAATTGCCTAAATGAATACGGCAAAATTGGCATCATCATTATTTTAGAGTGGTTTAAAAACTGTAGTCTAAATACACACAAAACACCTAATAATTATGCAAGGCAAAAAATGCTAATGAGAACCACAGGAATGGAGGGTAGAAAGAAAATAAAGAATAATTTAATACTTGGTTTGAAATTTATATATCTCAATTATTAGAGTTTAATTCTTGTAACCAGTTCCTCAGAATTATAGCTCCTATGTCCAACCTTGTCTCCTTGTGACCTTTCAGGATTTCAGAGAAGGATGAAGTCTAGATACCCAGATGGATTAGATATATATTAATATACATACATAAAAACCTCATCTTTACTATATAAACGTATTGTACAAAGCTGGCTTATGCACTTCAGTATGGTATTATCAGCACCTTTATTTGGTAAATGATAAGGAAATTTATGTTAAAAGAATGTCTGAAGCTTTGTTTATTGATTGATTGATTGATTGATTGATTTACCTGTTTTTACTCTGTAATATATGCATAAATAGAAATTCAAATGTTATCACCCTAAATGTTTAATTTGGGTTGATGAGGTGCTGGGAAAGGAGAGTGGAGGAGCACTTAAAAGGGTAACAACTGTGCTCCAGTATTAGGCTGTTCAGACCAAAACTGTCAGAAAACAGTCTTTTAAGAGGTAAAACTAGAGTTACTTGTTTTTTACTATGGCATAATTTTTTTTTGTTTTATTTATGTTTAAACTAGGTGGTAGGAGAATAAAATATTCAAAAAATCTGTCATATTCCAAGAGAGGAATTCACTTCTATGGAGTAATTTTTTTAGTTTTCTTGGGACACAGATCCCAAGAATATTTATCTTATTGACAAAAAAAAAAAAAAAATTAAAAAAATCCCTTTCCTTTGCTATTTGTTTTTCCAATTATCCGCCATGGAATAAAAAAGAAATTGGAGTGGAAATGGGGGTAAAGAAGATGAAACTTGATGTAATCATACAATCCTTCACCACAAAGTAAACATGTACTGTCCCAGAGCAGTAAAGTTCCAAATCTATTGATTTTTGAAGATGGACTGCAACATGTACTGGGTATCAGACAGACCACAAAACTGACTCTAAGACACAACAATCTCCATAAACCATTTATCACAAGTTGAAAAGGATGATGATTAGTTCAAACACAGATACCAAATTACTTATTGTTTTGAAATGTGGAGAATAGTAGAAAAAAGGTCCTCTAAGCAATCAGAAAGAAAACATCAGATGTTGAAGCTCAGTTGTCAAACCTTTGATCAATAATAATCACAAGGATAATAAAAATTATAATAATGATGATGATAATAGAATTAATAAACTTCATTTTGTGTCAGTGTAGTCTTTGAATAGTGGTATAATGCATTTCTTATGCTAATGCCTGTAAAATGTTTACTGCTAGTAATCAGAGTGTCATTGGCACCCATTTAGGACACAGACATGCAGGACAAGGGCAACAGCTCCCAAGTCACAAATGCGGTCTCTCTATGTAAAGTGAAAAATAAACATAAGATAATGAGAGATTTTAGTATTAGTATTAGTATTAGTATTGGTATTAGTATTAGTACTAGCATTAGTATTATTTTAATCTTGTGTATTTGTATTAAAAGGGAACAATCTTTTTCAGAAATTGAGAACTTCAAATGATACTGCTGATAATTTATTTTTTTATTGAAATCAAAGTCTAACTGTAAGGAACTACTCAAGGAAATTTTCACAGAATTGAATCTACAGGTAACCACAGGTATTCCTATCAGTAGCTGCCTGAATCTTCAGTGAGAGAATAACATAAAATACATCTCTCATTTCTCAGGCAGACATTGCCTCTCATTTTCTGAGGTAGTTACTCCCGTTATTTACATGGAACACGATAGGATCTCCAGATAGGGATATGATCCTTTCAACAAGCTTCTTGCACGTTTCTTTAGAGTATTCCAATAACAAATAAGTCTTCAGAGCATTGCATTAGAGACCTTTGAGCAACTTGGTACAAACACACAGTGAACTGGGGTACTGAACACATGAATTTTCCAAAAGAGCAGGCAGGATCAGCACAGTGCTGTGTCTCAGCTAAATAGAGCTGCCTTTTAGCAGGGCTTATTCACTTAGAGCAATCACAGTCATCTATGCATTTATACATCTTCCAGTTCTGGAGTTTAAATCTCTTTTGTTAGCCTGGGGACCGCTGCACTGCAACATGCTGTGCTGAGGAAATGCACCAGTCCCTGTGGTATGGCTACAGAGCCAGCAGAGCTCAAAAGGCAGAAACACCTCAATCCTCCCAAGCTTATTTCCCCTGCCAACAAAGAGTAATTTAAAGAGCTCCATGATTAGAAAACTCCAAATACTCAGACTAACAAGTTACTGGTCCTCAAGTTATCTACAAAACAGCCAGTATTTTGAGGACATGTTAGAAGTTGTAACAACATTAGGGTATACTATGATCTATACATAAGATAGTAATCAGCTAGACTGTTAACATTCTCTCCCTGTTAGACATCATTTCTCTGTACACTGAGAAATGATTAGATAAATTTGTGTTGCTGTTTACAGTAAAGAGCTCTGTTTGTGTCAAGACAAAATTCTACTTTTAGTAACTATCCTGTATATAAATGCTTAAATATAAATTCTAACACTCTGCTTAGCATCAGAGAGGACCTTGGGCTCTCCCACAATTTTTCTTCTACATCCACAAAATATGAATCCAATATAAAATGCATTAGAAAAGTCATATCTCCTGCCTCTATATGGCTGGATTTTACAAATAAGTTAAAACTTTTCTACTCTTAGCTCTTCTGGTTCAGCTTTTGGAAGATAGCATGATGTATTTACCGTTATCGTTACTTGGCGTGAACAACTTACTCTGCAATTTTAGACATAGCTATTGAAATATAAATTAATGAGCATTTTTTACATTTTTATATTTCTGGGTCCTTTTGGCTGATTTATTCAGATTGCACTTTGCATATCTGCAGGGAAAGTATTTTTCAGCAAAGTCATGCACCCTGATTCTTTAAAAAACTGCAGTGCAAAGGGTTTGGGTTAACAAACAAGGAGTTTTCATACACCATTGCCAGATGTGCAAGTATTTTCAAACAGAACTGCTGCACCTTCACTTCTTCTTAGAAGGTTATCTGAGAAATCTGCACTAGTACATATGAAAGAAATGTTGCACCTTTCATTCAGTAGGTTTTTTTCACCCTGTATTCATGGAGTAGAGCTAGACAGATACTGAAATATTCAGCTTCTCTTTCTGCCTGAGTAGCTTTACAAATACATAAGCCAGACACAAGAACAGTATACTATTTTTCTTCCAGAGAGCGCTGCCTCTGTAAAAGATATAATTTACAGGAATAGTGTAGAGAGAATGGGAAATGTGTTCTGCTTCAACAACCAACTCTAATTCAGCTTTCCAGGGCTATTGCTTTGATACTGCATAAGGAAGACACTGAAGTGCTGAGTCCAGTTCTCTTACTGCTTACAGAAGGCATTACTGTGACAAGCTGGTGTTCAGTTTTGCTCAAAAACAGCATAATGAAATTGAACTGTTGATAGGCAATATGGACAACGAGCAGTAAAGGCTACAAGCTAGATATTTCTCAGCAAAAGATGAATCTACAGGACTGCATTTACGCTTCTTCCAAAACTAGAAAGGAACAAATAAATGGATTTCCTAAAAGTTTATTCCAGAAACATAAATCTAGCACTCAAACATGATATTCAGCTGCTTTGACAGAAGATATAACAGAAAGACCAACCATTAAAATTGTCATCTTTAATTTCAACAGAATATATTCTAAAGAGAAGTGAGTATGGGAAAGTATTTTCAATGGCTGAAAATAAAAAAGATGCTGAAGCTATGACAGTATTTTTACTTCTCTAACTCTGCCTTGCTTAAAGCTCTTCTCATCTTCATTTACTGTCATGGCCCTTTGGGCCTTTGTGAAACTACTGATTTAAGTGACAGGCACAGAACTCCAAGGTAGCAGATCCAGAGGCAAGATCAGGGCACAAGTTGGTTCATAAATAAATGTAAGAAAAGCAGGTACTTCTTGGGCCTGTGAGATTTGCAGCTACCAGTTTCTCATTTGGGAGAAAAAGGTAAGCCTTAAGCTTTCAGTAAATAAAGCTAACAAAATGGGTCCTTGCAAAATGTCTGTATGGACCCTAATTATGAAAACTGGCCTTCATCAGAAGGAGCTAACTATTTATCCCAGAAATGCTGCTGTTGAATGTGGGTACTGGACATTGTGGCTATGATCCCTCAGCAGCCACCGTGCTCTAAGCTTCACAAGC
This sequence comes from Pseudopodoces humilis, assembly GCF_049639895.1. NCBI lineage: Eukaryota > Metazoa > Chordata > Aves > Passeriformes > Paridae > Pseudopodoces > Pseudopodoces humilis. The sequence goes on from NC_142200.1 coordinate 43,862,281, forward strand.
CCAACCTCATTCCCCGGGTTTTCTGGCTGCAGGAGCCCCTGCTCAGTGCTGACACGAGTGTTTATACAGCCACAGAATGGATTGGATTGATGAACTGATTTATCCTAAATTATCTTTGAAAAAAATGTTTGAGCTCTTTTACAGCTGGATCAATTCCCCAGTTTGCCATATAAACAGCTGGATGCAACTGTGGGTAGCAGCAAACACAGAAGGCAGATTGATGTTGGGAAAAATTGCCTGGCAGTAGGGTGGATATACACAGCCGAGCCACCAAATGTGGATCTCAGCCCAGAAAAGAGAAATGCAGCCTAGGAAATACAAGATAGATAAAGGCAATGCTGTGATAGAAAATATGACATATCATGCATTTTATAAATTTGGTTATCTTGACTAACTTCTAAGGTTGCAACCTTTTCTGCAAACTTTAAAGCAATTAAGGATTAAGTTGGATTCGTCATCAACCATGACTACTACTGTGTTGTTTATCAGGAAATAATGGCTACTCAACGTCATTCAGTAAATGCAAATTTAAACATATAAAAGAAAATGTCATTTAAATTAAGGAACATTGGGACATAAATATTTATCTCACTATTTTTATTTGATGAATAATGCTACATACAGACACAGTGCATTTGAAAAGGGGAAAAAGAGGACAAAAATCTTCAATGAGGGAGTTTATGGTACTTAAGTAGTAATGTGATAATTAACCATGCGTAACCACTCAATTATAAATATGGAAATGCTTAATTAATTAATAGATTAAATTAATCATGACACAGAAAGATATCAAAGGCTACATTGCAGCATTTAGCTAGAACTTTGTGGTTTGTATACAGCTGCTGTGATCCTAAAAAAGTTTAAGGTCAAATTATAGCTAATAAGACTAGAACTTCTTATCAGAATCCTCTGATTTAGAAGTACAGTACTGAGGGATTTCTCCTCTCACACACACTCCTGAGATGCTTTATGCTGGTTTTGAAGGGAGATGAGACCTTGGCTTTTTTCAGATTAGTTAAGCCCATATGAAATGTTTTTGTCTTTTTTCATGCTCCTAACTGTGGGAATACTGTATTCCTCAAGGTCCTCAAAAAGAGAGAAGTTTGAGTAAAAACACTGTGTATCATTTAGATCTCATGATGTTTCTGCGAGAGGTATATGTTATAAAAATATTATTTAAATTTTTCTTACAATTAAAGTGAAACTGAATTCTGCTCTCAAAAAATCTGCAAATACACACTTACATCGTGAAACCAATTACTGTGGCTCTACATTGCCCTCATTTGTATTTCTGGCACTGTTACCACTCATGATTTTGTTGGAATGAATATTTGTGGAAACTAGGAGTTTTAAACAAACATTAGGGAAACTAATAAAATTTAACCTCATATCTGTACTTCTGTGCTTATCCTGGTCATCTGATTCCAGGCACAGTGTTGATCCATACTATATGACATGCCTAAACTAAGAGTTTCAGTATCAAGAACTAACAGAGAAAACCAAAACAGAGGCTTCAGTAACAGATGTCACTGCAGCCTTTTCTCATGAAAAGCACTAGGTGAGAATTGTATGTTGTGTTTGGTTTGGGCAGTGGTGTTCAAGCAGAAGTTATCTAAGATAGGTTCTCTAAGGTGAACTGGTTTCCTGAAGCTCAGTAAAAGCAAGACTGAGGCCAGAAAATTGAGGCTGGAGAAACAGACTGGGAGGGAGCAATATTGCTTCCATTGATTTAATAGTGAACTACCATGCTGTAGTTACCATCAGGATCTACTGGCACATACAACTGAGGCATTATTTTAGACTTCCAGCTGGCATTTGAATTGCTATACTAATGCTGCAGTCATCTTTTTATCTTCTGCAGTTAGTTCGTGCTACAGATCCATTGTTTCACATAGGGGTTCTTTTTTCATACATTGTACAAATTATACCATGCATTTTACATGGTCTGTCATATGGATGGCACATGTTATTATTATTTGTGTTATTATACATAACACAAATCAGTAGCAGAATAACAGACTATTTGAAATATATCAATATCTTTCACTGAAACTCACACAGAACTGTACCATATTTTAGTAGCCTTCAACAGGTGAAGATGTTAAAACAAGAAACACATATTCGGAGTCTGACAGTGCCCAGTTATATTTTCATGGAATTTATAAATTTGCCTATGAAGTACAGAATGTTGAAATGACCTATGAGGAAAAATCACTTCATTCTTCATATTCTGTGTTACCAGTTGGGTCAGCAGAAATGCCTTAAATTATATTTTTTCTTAATAAAATAGAAGGTCAGTAGCTGGAGCTTTATGATGCACACTGTGGAATTTTTAAACTGTCCTCCTTTTTTAACCATATCTCAATGCTGTGATTCTTCAGGAAAAAAATATGTAAAAAAAAAAAATAGTGTGTTTGTGTGTAAAAAGAGTGTCTGTTTATAAATAATTAATTAAGGAAAATGAAGTTCATATAGATCAGGTTCTATTTGTATTACTGATATTTATATTAATTACACTTATTCCATACTGTCTAACTAGTCTTCACTATTATAGTAAGTGAACAACTCAAAGACATAAATATTTAAACTTAATTAAAAAAAGGCTTGAGATTTGATGCGTTTTTTTAAGATGTCAAAAATTCAGAAGCTTAAATCTTGGGTTTGAGACTTCTTTTCCACGATCTACAGCAAGATTTATGCCAGTAATTGAGTAATTAATATGTCAAAATAAGTCATATAATTTAATTTCTTATCATAACAATATATGAATTTCAGAAAAAGTGACACTGCTTGTTGAAGTCAGAAATTGTTTGTAGTAGGAGTAGTTGCAGGAATCATTGTTATGACAGCAATATTTTCAACTAGCTAATTTAATAGTTGCTTAAAGGCTTGATAACACTGCCTTTAAAGACTGCTAACACTGAAACTTTTCAATTAGTTTCATGCTAATAAGCTGCTACTCTCACTTCAAACCCTGCTGGGCCACTAAGGCAGGGCCAGGATATGCATAGCTGTGAATCTGCCAAAAGAGTCCTCTTTCCAAAGAAAGGTAAATGTGAGTAAACGTACACCTATAAAGCTGGAAAGGAAAGGGTAACAATGTAAACATTGTGGCTTTTTTTGCCTACATGCAACTTTGGTGTCAGTTTCCAGGCATTAATACTTCAGTACTTGCTAAAAAGGATTGAAACATGCAATGGCTTTAATATGGGATACCTGCAAGTACAAGCTGCATTTTAATTACAAAAAGAAAAAGCCACAAAAACATGCACATTCCCATGCTTTGTTGGGAAAAAAAAGTGGATGCCAGTTATTAAAAAAATAAAAACAGACAAAAACTTCCAGTCTTCAAATAATTTCTCTAAGTAATTTTTACCAAGAGTAAAGGTTTTCAGTGAAAATCACACTACTTTTGCCGCATTTCCTTGTAAATGTAACATGTATTATTTGAAATTACCTGAATCCATATTCAAAACCTCTGTTCAGAGCAGCATTCAGAATAATTATAATATTACATAAGATGTATGCATGCAGTGGAAAAAAAACCCCAACCAGACTGTGGATATTGAGTTGAAATTTTCTATTGCTTAATGTACAAGCTGGAAATTATAGCAAAAAATGAGGACTAAAATCTGGTATTTAAAGAAGTCAGCAACATGAAAAAAATACAAAACAAAAGAAAGTGCATTTTTTTAAATTTTATTTTCAAATATTTTCAAAATTTTAGTTCTTGAAAATTGTATAAATTACTGGACTACAATCTTGTATGCAAAATAGACCTTCATTTATTCATATTCATAAGAGATAACCAAAGAAATGAAAGCTGATACATGTTCTTGTATACCATCTCAAAGCTGGAAAGAAATCATAATTTTCTTTATCAGGAAGGATAAGGTTATCAAACAAATACATTTTCGTTGGTTCTTCTCTTATCTGGATTGTACTGGATACTCTTAATGGCATAATTGGATATGACTTATATGAGATGCTTGCCATTCTACAGTTATTTAAGTGTGCCATTATAACTCTGAAATTAGCTGAAGCAATCATATAAATCATACAAAATATAACATTGTGATATGCATGTTATGCTATATGGTGATTAGCTTGGAAGCAGGGCCAATGACCATTTGCATGGTAATGAAGCATTCTTTCATAAAGGTGTCAAAAACAATCTAAGAGGCTAATGAAATTTTATGCAAAGCACCTGCTGGTCACCTTCACTTCAATTAAATGCCTTTTGGGGAAATGGAAGAATCTTTCTTATTAAACACAATTTAGAATGCAGATAAACACAGCATAAGCAATAAGTAATGTACAGAATGCAGTGTGAAGGAATAAGACCCCATGTGCTGTATAGAAGATTAACGATGATTGATCTCTGTATAACAAGGACCACATTTTGTTATTTTTGGATATTCAAGGAAAAGTAGAGGCAGTCCTGTGTGACTTCTTCCAGTAGAATTGCTATGAAAATGCCTAAGTTCAGAAAAAATTATGCATTCATCCTTCTGGATTCTGCTGCACTTTAAACAGGAATTTTGGTTTCTGTAAATGGGTCAGTTCCAGATCACAGAAAATTTTAAAGGACAGAAAAAGAAAGAACAAGAGAACAAACATATGAGCAAACAACAACAAAGATATTGAGAATTCAACTTTTACCCTCTAAAGAAGAGAGTGTGTCCTCCTGGCTAGAGCATTTTCAAGGAGACACACTCAGGACTGCAGCATTTCATCAAACCCCATAGGCAAAGAAAAAATATTGTGTATTTACTATGGTTTTTAGACATATTTATATTTTAGGTAGGCAGAAACATTAATAATTCCCCACTGTCATGTATTATCATCCTGAATCAGTTTTCACACAATAAAGTTTTATACAGGTATCCAAAAGTATTTCATATTTTAACAGTGGAAAACTGGGCAACATCACATAGTAAGGTTTCTTAAGAACTTGTGGGTTTAAAGATAAAGCACTTGGGAAGAAAGGAGTAAATAAATGATCACTTTTTAGAGACATCACAGGGATTGCCTGGACTTTTGCTGTTTACCATATAGAAAAATAATATGTAGAAGGAGGTAATTAGTAAGATGACAAAGTTTCCAGGTGATTCAAAATTCCTGAGGACAATAAAAAGAGCTGGGTCTAAAGAGCTACAGAGATTACCATGATATCAAGAGATTAAGTGATAAAGTGGTAGATGGTATTCAGGAATGATAATTTCAAAATTACATACATGATGAAAAATAATTCTAAACATATGTACAGGGTGGTATGCTTTAAGATATCTAATTTAAATAGGAAAGAGATACAAGAATCATTGTGAACAGCATTAACCCCAAAAATAGACAAAATGAAGGAATTATTCAAAAAGAATAGAGAAATAAACACTATGCATCATTGCAAACTGAATAAATCTACATTGACTGCTGAGTGAGAACTTGGGCCCCAGAACTCAAAAAAGTTACAGAGGGAACAGATGCATTTTTCATGAGTAAAGAAAAATAGACCTCAACTTCTAAAAGAAACAGTGAAGGGAAAATAACTACACATGTGGTGTGCAGAAACTGAGTGATTGTGTAATATCTGTGATAATGAAAGCACTAAAATTAAAGCAAAGAAATCACTATGTAGTACTTTAAAACGAAAAAAAATATGCTTTTTCCACACTGCAGTCAGACTGTGGGAGAGACTTGTAGCTAAAGGAAGTAGCTAACATCAAATTATAAATAAATGCAAAGAGCAATTAAACACAGTAATGAAGTAGAAATTGTTTAAAGTTTTAAACAAAAGGATAACATCCATATCTTGAGAAGCGTCTAAGCCACAGTGCTGAAAGATGGATAAGCATTACTGTATGTTTTATATTTCTTGCTTGAGGAATGCTATCAGCTACTGTCATAAAGTAGATAATAGTCTCTCCTGACCTAGAATTATATACTTAGGATTCTTTAAACTAACAAGTCATATACCCTTGAGAAGAGAATTTATACGTTCTCACAGGGAAGCAATAGTGAGAGAAAGAAAGAAAGAGGGAGAAAGAGGGAGAGAGAAGGAGAGAGGGAAGGAAGTGGCGGAAGGAAGGAAGTGGCGGAAGGAAGGAAGTGGCGGAAGGAAGGAAGTGGCGGAAGGAAGTGGCGGAAGGAAGTGGCGGAAGGAAGTGGCGGAAGGAAGTGGCGGAAGGAAGTGGCGGAAGGAAGGAAGGAAGGAAGTGGCGGAAGGAAGGAAGGAAGGAAGGAAGGAAGGAAGGAAGGAAGGAAGGGAGGAAGGGAGGGAGGGAGGGAGGGAGGGGGGGGGGGAGGAAGGAAGGAAGTGGCGGAAGGAAGGAAGGAAGTGGCGGAAGGAAGTGGCGGAAGGAAGGAAGGAAGGAAGGAAGGAAGTGGCGGAAGTGGCGGAAGGAAGGAAGGGAGGGAGGGAGGGAAGGAGGGAGGGAGAAAGGAAGAAAGGAAGGAAGAAAGAAAGGAAGGAAGAAAGAAAGAAAGGAAGGAAAGAAAGGAAGGAAGGAAAGAAGGAAAGAGAAAGAAAGAAGGAAAGAGAAAGAAAGAAAGAAAGAAAGAAAGAAAGAAAGAAAGAAAGAAAGAAAGAAAGAAAGAAAGGAAGGAAGAAAGAAAGGAAGGAAGAAAGAAAGAAAGGAAGGAAAGAAAGAAAGAGAAAGAAAGAAAAGAAAGAAAAGGTCCCAATGTAATAGGACCATGGAAAAACAATTTTTGTTGTTGTTTGCTTTAACATGTTGGTCTTTTCAAAGTTGTATCCTTTAATAATCTTTTTAAGTATTTTTGAAGGTTAGCCTCTATTACTACTATGTTATTGTCTATTTATATTTAGGGGAAAAACCCAGATACTTTAAGTCTTGTATAGCAAAGTACTATAACACTTAGAGAAGCATTTGAATATGAACATCCTCCATGTTTGTCTACACATTTATGAGTGTAAAATAGGTAGGTTATTCAGCTGGTTTACTTGTGTGCTTAAATTCCTCTCTTTACTTATAAATAGTTTTACTTTTAGTGAACAGATATCTGAAATGTTTGTGTGTGATTTGGCAATCTAGAACATTTTCATATATGTTCTTTACATCTTTTTAAGTATTTTGTAAATTTCCTGCTATGAATTTGGAAGACTTTTCACTAAACTTTTCAAGTTTGTTTTTTCTTTATTTTCTGTCGTGTTTGAATACATGGAAAGATACAAAACTACTCTTAGAATTTGAGGGGCAGTTTAATAAATGTGTACTTTTAACTAAGAATTCTAGTAATGATATCAGCCATGAAAAAAAAATTAAAAAAACAGTTTATAAAATATATAAGGACAAAATCAATCTTTTGTTTTTAATACATAATTAGAACTAATATAGAATCAAAAATATCAGCTTGTAAAACAAAATTATTTTTCCTGGAAACTCATTTAGTGCTCCTTGAAGGGGAAGAAAAAGGAGAAGAGGTTTCCTTCTTATAAGAGTTTTAAAGGTTGGGACCTGCAAGAAAAAAATATTTGATTTTGCAAGCTGAAAGTAGAAGTTTGGGTCTATTTGATTTAGCAAATTAACATAACATGAGATTTGCCCAGAGTGCCAGGTAAGGTTGTTCTTGACTAAAAAAGTGTGTTATAGTTTATGGTAGAAGAAAATAAAGAAAACAAGTTTTCTCTCTAGCCTTCACAGAGCTACCTTCAGAAGCATGTAAAGACAAGTGCTTAAATCCCCTTTATCCTGTTTCTTAAAGAAATGGTGTCACAATAATGTAGAGATTACAAAAAAAAAAATAAATTGTGTATTTACTGAGATAAGAATTTATTTAAATTGTTCAAATATATTTTCCACCAATTATTTATTTATTTATTTATTTAAATTACTTTCAAGTAACTATTTCACATGACCAAAAATGATGTCTAGGCAGCAAGCTTTGGATCATTCCCTAAATTCAGGTCTTATCCTGAGACTGAATTTTTGATAGTAAATAAAAAGCATTTTCTCCACAATTTTCCTTATCCTGTTTACCTCTGCTCTGCAGCTGCTCGTTCATGCTGCCAGTGCCTCCTTCCATGGATAACTGATGCACACACAGACCAGCTAAGGCACCAGAATCTAGATTCTTTTTTAACAAATATTCTCTCACAGGCTTGTGAAAGTTTCACGCCTTTGTCACCTTGCATCCGAATCATTGCAAATCAATTGATGCAACAATCATTGATGCAACAACCACCAATTTAATTAATTCTATTTGTCCACTATGAAAATGCCTCTACGATCATATTGTGACAGTGGAAATATTTTCATCATATATATCTATCTAAGCTACAGCCTAAAACAGAATGGAAAGTTTCCTCTCAAGAGTGAATAACATTGACCAGAAATTAGAGAAATCTGTGTTATCACGGTATTATAGGTGGTATGCTTGCTCTGTAGAATAAATGGTGCTGTTACTGTCTACATTTATCCAGGCATTACAAATGCTGGTCAAAGCTAAGCAGAAAGCACCTAATAACTCACTGGACTTTCTACTAAAACAAAACTACTGCATTTATATTCACGTGATGCACAGAAGCACATCTCTCCATTTCCTCTGCAAAACTATGTAAATTTCAGGCAATAGAAAATGATTAGGAGATGTTGGGATTGCCAACATTATGAACCTTCTGAAAATTACATTAACATAGAAAGATAGGTGGTGAGGAATATTAATGGGTTTACAAAAGAATAATGCCCCCAGTAGTTATTCCTGAGTTTAACTGCTCTGAAAGGAATTAGAGAAAACACAGGCACAATCCATTAAAACAGATCACAAATATAAAACATTTATCTATAAGCTTCTATATATCACAAAAAGTTTATTGAAAAGAGGTCTAATTACCGCTGGAAAAGTTTTATTCTCTAGAGGTAACTTTCATTAATAGAAAAAAGAAACAGAGATGTGTGTTTATTAAACACAGGCATGGTCCAGAAATCCTGCTCTTATCAAAAGAGCAACAAAATCAAGTTACTTACTGGTTCAGTGAGTGCAGAAACTTGAGTCATCTTTAACATCTGTTTACCACTTGTCTTTTTCATGACAAGTTTCAGAGCTTGTTGGGTTTATTCTGAAAACTCCTCTGAAAATAACTTTTGATTATAATGGGGTGGGTAGAAATTGAAAAAAACTTGCAGACCAAATCTATCCTGCAGTATTCTATTTTTGCTCACTTTCTTCTTCGTATTTGTTGCATTACCCTAGGTGAGATGGGAGATTCATTTCTCCTATATGTGAAGATGGGGAAGAAACAGAGTATTCTAAAGATTTTACTGTCTAAGCACAAAAAAAACCCCAAAAAACCTAGAAAATACATTACCAATACTTAAAAGGATTCTATCCAAAGTAATAAGTAATAAGAAGCTAAGTAATTTTCACTGTCTACTTAGATGCTTGCTTCCCACTGGCATTTCAATACTGGTATAATTTAAAATATGAAATTAGAAGGGAACTCAGATTACCTAAGGTCTTCCCTTCTCTCAATATATTAGTCACCATTAACTAGGATGATCAGTGCAGCAAATATCCTTGATGGTGGAAATAATTAAGGAAGGAAATAGAAACATTTCAGCTTCCTCATAAACATAAGCTTTTGAAAAATTAGGACGAGGCTGATAAAATATTTTTTAGACTACAGAGATAATAGAAATATATAGAAAAACATTTAAAACTTGTTCTAAAACATTTTTTTCTCCACTAGATTCACCTCATAAATAGTGTCTCCATATCTTTGATCTTTAAGAAATAGCAATAAATCTCAGGTTTAGTAGAGACAGATTTGCATCCTGTGATCCTGATAGTAGAAGGTTCTAAAATCTTAGAAAATTCGGAGACTTAGAAAGAAAGTTAGGTTTGGAAAGCCCCGGGAAAAGTAGGCCCTGAGAAGTGTTAGGCCTTGTGCTTGCTAAAGATCAGGTCAAACTGCACCTGTGTAGTCAGTATATGATAAATGATACAATTGTTAGATGTGGTTAGATATAATTATAGTTTAAAGAACATGAGGAACAATGTTAGGGGGCTAGGGGGGATCATGAGAAATCCATGCTTGGGTAAAAACAATGCTTACAATAGAACAATGTAAGTTTAATAATTAATATGTAAGTTGTATAATGATAGAGTATAAAACATGTTTAACTCAAAACCAAATCGGGTCAGATTTGGGTATGTGTACCCCTGACACCCAGAGCTCTTCAATAAAGCACCTTCATATAATCATTCGTGATTATGTGTGTTCCTGAATGCTAACAATCCTACCTATGTAATGTTGCTCCTCTCAGTACCAAGCACTAACCAATGCTCTAAGCCTAAGACATTGCTGCTGATGATATCACAGTTAATCAGGAATGATTCACTAATCCTGGCTCCTCCACCCACACAAGACTGTCGATCAAACCGAGAAGGTTAGACACGGAGCAGATGAAAAGAAGCATTGTTCCTACTGCATTAGACAGACACATTATCTGCAGTAGCAATAAGCAGTATCGCTGACACCTTCACAAGGTAACATTCTATGTTCTCACAAAAGCCTGGGAGCTTAATATTGCTGGTAGTCATTGTTTCCAGGGAAAATAATTGACATCCAGATACTACAAGCTGGTGTGACCCCAGCTTGTGAAACCACATGCCGCTTATTGTCTGGGAGGATGATGCATGTCACTACTGAGCACTCAATTTCTGGTTCACAAAGGAAGGATCTTAGAGTGTATTCACATACTAGAAAATTACATGTTAAAAGCTTGGCTGGCAGCACTGCCCTTTTTGATCATTAATTAATTGCAGTGGTTTTCTTTAATGAGGGCTTCCCACCTGCTTTTTGTTTGTGTGTTTGTTTTCTTTTCTTTTTTTACTGCAGAGCAAGAAAATCAGCTTTTTTTCTTTCACTTTCAAGAAGAAAAACCTAATCTGCAAGTTAATGTTAAACAGGGAATGAGAAGGGAACAACTTTTATCTCCTAGACAGTTTGAGCAGTTCATGGAGTTTAATGCCTGATTATGCCACATTGAAAATCTTAAATTGTGTGTAAATAGTGAATATGGGTGGGCTGTTGCCTTCGTATGGGATTGGTGGGGCTGTGTAGAAGGATCATTTCTTACCACATAGATAAAAAACAGGTACTCTGTATTACTGCTGCTCAATGGGCAGCATTTAATTAAATGCAACAGACCCAATCCTGCAATTGAAAAAAACTTGAAAAACTTGAAAACTATGACCAAAAAAAAAGTATTTAGGAAACATGTCTGCAATGATAGAGGTCCTTAAAGAGCAGGTAACAATTCCACCTCAACACTTATATTTTCTTCCAGTTCATGTAGGTATAACAATGCTATGCTGTACTTAAACCATCCTAGACAGTGGAAGAGATACTGGGATACATTTAAAATGCTATTAAACTTGGAGGTCAATGAAGCTGATCTGGTTTGTACTGATGATAAGATCCTGAAAATTTAGAGGTTTAGTCTGCATGGAAAAATGCTAGTTTGTGCTCATGTATTTAAAAATTGCTTGTATGTAAAGGATAATAATTTCAATTTGACAGGCAGATTTTATTATGAAATTTACTAACTTTATTTTTCAACCAATAAGTTCATTTTCTATCCATATACTTTTTGTAAATTCTCGCCATAGCAAGAAATATTTTATACACATATACAATGACATGTGAAAAGCTTCAGTATTGTACAGTATCCTGCTCTGAACCGCAGTATACACTGTTGGGAGAAAACAATAAATGTTCATTAAGTTCTTAGTTATTTGTAAAAATATTTTAAAGATGAGAAAAAAATACATACACTACAAAACAGTTATCTTCCATGAGATCAAAATTGGCCTGTTCGTGAAAAATAACCAGGGCATTCTCTTACTCTTTGTTTCTATTAAGACATAAATAAAAAAATATATATATAAAAAAGAGATCTAGTGTATAACAGCTTCTGTTATGTTGCCCAGACTCTCTGGCACCTTTATAAAATGTGGCAAAAACATCTGAATGGCACCTTTAACATGAAAGGACATACCCTGTGAACAGAAGTGCAGCTAACAGAAACACACACATAGACCTGTGTTCAGAGAAAATGTTATCTGGAAAATTCCTTGAGCCACAGGAAAGTCAGCCCAGTCCAATGATTCAGTCACTCATTGTGCCAAATTACTGGAATTACTTTTCTGCTATTCCTTTTGAAGTCTTTGTTCCACTGTCCAAACATCTAAGGATTAAGGAGACCACAAAAATGAGTAATTTCTCTGCAATTGATTGATGATTTCTTGACATTTAGGTCTGTGATACACACTAGTATTCTTTTCTCTTCCAACAATACTAGTAAATGAAAATACAATATTTCTTTAAAATGTCATTGTCATCTTTCTGGCATATGTCCATTTTTTAAAACTGATTAATTTTTTAAATGTCATAGTTTCTGGGGATATATTGGAAACAATTCTGTAATTAGGTAGGCTTTTTAAATGGTTTCAAGATATCCTATATCAAATTTTGATGCCACTGGACACACAGCGGTCTGACATTTCCCAAGACATGAGACAAAAAAAAATTCTTTCTTATTAAGTCAGTTTGCATTTGGAGATTATTTTTTGGAGAAGTTGTTTATGTTTCCATGTTATAGAGAAAAGTAGAAGAGAGAGTTGAGTGGAGAAATATCTACATCTTTTAGAGTCCCATATGTGTTTCTATATTACTGAAGATAATAAATCTGGAAGGTCTGTAAATATTGTGAAATACTTTTTTTTCCCTTTTTTTTTCCTTTTTTTTATCTCTATGGGGTAGCTAAATATTTATCATGTAGAAATTATATGTATTTTCCCACAAGGAAAGAAGCATTAGACTTGGAGTACTCACAGCAAAAGAATTCAAAAGCCATGACACAGAGGAAGAACAATTGTCATGTTAATGATAACAGAACAGAAAGTTTATCAGGTGTCTGTGAGTGGTGGAATTTTAGGACTGACAAACACCAAGTTATCTCTGTGAGACAAGTCTTTAAGCCAAATAAATTCCTTTTATGACTGTGCTAATATTTCTGGAGTCATATCAACAGTGAATGTGATCCTATTTATGTAGGTGTCAAGAGAGGTGTCCTTATCATGCAACAGACAGAAACATACCATACAACCCTTACTTTTGAAATTTGCTGTTCACTTTTTATCTGTGTTTTAATTCCCTTGCAGTCTTTGGATACAGCTTCTCATATCTGCGATCTATCTTTCCCAGGAACTATAGTAAATTTTCTCAAGCTGAATCATACGGACCAGTGTAAGGTCAGGTTGAAATTCAGAACAGTCCAGGATAAATCCAATAAATACAGTTTTCTAATTGCTAGCAAAAGGTCATAGGCTTTTACTACTGTAGCAGGGTGTCAGGACTTGTTTGGCTTATCTGGAGCTGAGGTCTTTCTATCTTTCTTTTGATAAAAGCTGTGCAGTGGTAAGATTCTACAGCCTGAACTTTTTTTAACTTTGGACACTTGTGTGTTGCAATATCTTGCTAGTTACTGGACAGGAATAGAAATTATATTTCTATAATATAACTATAGGGAGCATAGCAAGCTATTGATGAACCTAGAACAAAACACAGTGAGGGAATGCAAAGATGCTTGAGGATACCAGGGACCCCAAAGCACAGTGGCCAGTTACTGATCAGTAAAGTTCAGCCTTGCAAGCTAGTGACCATACATGGACCATATCATGAGGGAGAAGAAATCCCTGTCATATTTCTCCCAGCAAACGACTTGGGATATTGACAACATGCCGTAGCTCAAATCCTACCTTTCCTTGAAGCTGCTGTCTTTGATGTCTAGAGGGACATTTAAAGGGTTAATTTACACTGGGATAAAAGATTAGCTTATAGATGCTTGCATGTAGAAGTCTTGAGAGTATTATTAGCTACAAGAGTTAGTTTTATTGCAAGTACACTAATAACCGATGGTAGGCAATTTGGTTAGACTGTTCAGACTTTATTAGATTAACAATAATATCTTGGATGTGTTCCCTTTTCCCCACACAAGATTAATAGCAATTTCTAAACTCTATTATGCAATTCCTATCATAAAAGAAGAACTTTGGGTCATATCAGAGGATACAAGTTGAAGATGGAGATAATGCAGTGCACGACCAGTTGTTATTTTGTATAGCAATGGTGACAGCAAAAGTGGCAATTTATTGTCACTCTCTGTTTCCATCTAGTCCTCTTCCTCCTATCCCAATTACTCCAGTGCTTATCTTTTTAAGGTTAGCCATCCATTTCCCTAGTTTTAGTTAGTTTTAGTTACAACAAAATTTTGTCAGCTGTTCTCTGGATTATTCTAGATAATGTCAGAATTCACAGCTCTTGAAGATTACGGCCTTCTGTGCTCTCTGAGTTAAAATTGCATGGTTTATTCTTTTGCCTGCACAACTATCTTTATCAACTTTGACTTGAGAAAAATCATAAAAACTCAAAAATCTATAGAGACGACCAAATAGGTTTATATTTACACTCCCCTTGAGACAAAGGAGGATTGAAAGAATCAGACATATATGAACTCTGGTTGTACCTCCACAAGGGATCCATATCAAATTTGGAACTCCTTAAGTTGAACTCCCAGTGGTCTTAACCAAGACAGCAAGGAAAGCAGAGATATCAAAGTGGCATGAGGGCAAAGACAGTTTTTAACAAAAAAGGATTTTATTTTAAGAAGACATGCTGACAGCAGTAATGTCTGCCAGAGTTTGCCAGTAGTGATGGTTATTGCTGCTGCCTGTTATAGCTACAAGTTGGCTGCTTTTCTCCCAGATCTCACAGAGAAAATAGCATCACTTATTTTTATGCAGTATGCAGTGCAAATACAAAAGGACATAAATACAGACACCTTAAAACTCTTTGCGTCTACAGTGCTCACAAAAGAGCCAGATGAGTCAAGTTCTTTTGAAGAGCACTTTATTTTGAATCTCAAGAATTCTTGGAAAGGAAGTGACTGCTCCCTTAAAATGCATCTTGTCAAGCTCTATATATGCAATCATTTTGTCAGTCGGAATTCTCCTGTTTTCAGTTTCCATGCATTAATTGCAGACAAGAAACTGTTCCCAATGATAGTTTATTTTGCCATAGCCATGCTACCCCACCTCTATTATTGTATTATAGTGTCAAATAAGTACATCATGTCAAAAAATCCCTTTTCAAATTGCAAACAAATTGCTATCCTTTGGACAGCATCACAAGCTCTGTGGGCTGCAGAGCCTGCAGTTGTGGAAACAACAGAACACATGGCTGTGTTACAGACTGCTCTGCTCTTGTTTTTGATTCTGTGAGCGCTGCTGACATGGTGGTTGGAGTAGAGCAAGCTGGGAATGCCAGCACTGAAGTTCAACCAGTGCTTTGATTCCATGCCTGTTCCACATGGCGTATAAAACAAACATGCAATATTAGCTCTTTCAAGCATTTCAAAGGATTGTAAACAGCCAATAAATGATTGCTAAACAGATTCCAAATATACACCACAAAAGTAAATGGAAGAGCTGGGATGAGAATTACTTCAATTTATTCCACTTAGAAAAATTATGTTGAAATAACGTTAAGACCTCTTAGTCGAACAGGGAAACGTAGCTAAAATAAAGTTTGGTATGCCTGTCTGAACTCTTATAAGGTTAGAAATCATAAAAAGAATGCAGTGTAGCCCAGTGCTCTTCATATTCTTGGTTAAAAAAATTACGTGGTTTGGAAAGCTTCCAGACTGGAGAAACTGTCAGTTCAGAAATAGTTCACACCATCTTGTAGTTGACCTTCCCTCTCTAAATACATTCAGGTCTGTTAGCAACTCGTGCTTTATACACCTACGCTACTACCTTGGTTGCAGTATAGAAATACTCTAGCCAAGTTTCCTCTAAATACTTTTGATACAATATGCAAGCAGCAAAGATGTGAGTTCATGATACTTGAACATAAATATTTTGAATTTTGAGTCAAGATTCTTTCACTCTTGTAAGCAGTGTCAGTGCAGAGAGAAGTCATTGGATACAGCAGTAGTACAAAAAGGAGCATTTCATATATAGTTCTTCCTCTTGTGTGGGCACTAATAACTTTATTTTGCTTACTTCTAACATGTTCTATGTTGCTGAAACTTACAGAAACTCTACAACTTTAAAACTATTAACCTGCTGTGAAATTTAGCTAAAGTTCTGGATTCAGTTTTAAAATTAGGAAATACAGTTAACAGAATGGCAAAAAAAACCCCCCTGAAACTTGATAAAGAAAGATAAAGAGCACATCTCAGACTTGGATAGAGCTCCACAGATTCTGCAGAAGCTTGCTAGTTAAAACCAGAAAAGGGAGGAATATGCTATGATAACAGATCCTTCAGCTAAAAGCCCTTGATCTGTTGAGCTGAACACATTAATTAGTAAGATGTCAGACAAAGAGCATTAGCAGGAACGGGACATGTAGTTTAATCTACCCCCACGTGTTCTGTGATTTTCAAAAATGTGTTTTTCTGGTATATGTGTAGTGAAATATGCTTGTATTTGCATTGTAGAAGAAGAGAACAAGAGTTTGCTAAAAATCCAGACTTCTGAATGGCAAGCACTCATGTAAAAAGGGGTCTCAGACGTGCTGTATTTGAAATACTTAATTATTTATATTTATAAACTTTAATATCCACAAAGGGTTTGGAAGATGAATACTGCTTGGCAAGTGAAACTTTCTGTATATGTTACTGAGCTGAGACAAATATATTAATTCACTTTCATAGAAGACCAGCACTCTAGAAATAAAACTTAACACTAAATCTGAACAAAACTTTTCCATGATTCTGGAAATGAATGTCCATTCAGACTCCTTACCTTAGGAAAATTAAACCAAACCAAAAAACCCACACATCATACACATAGGTGTATCCCCTCCCCGTGCCCCAATTCTGATTGCAATTCCATAATTTAGCAGAATGGGCAGAGGGAGGGGGAAAGTTTCAGAACATTTTCCATAAGAAGCCAGTAAACTATGTCATTCTTAATACGTCACAAAAGGACACTTAGCTATGTTTTGTGGTAAGTTTGGCACACTTTTGTAGAATTTTTCACCCTTGATGAAGAGTTCTATCAACACCTTCACAAGAAATTCTAACATGGACCTTTCATAAGAAACTACAAGAGAATTCAGCCTTACAAGTGAAGAGAGACAGCCAAACTTAACCATTTCAAATCAGAACTTTCTCTATAGGTGTAGGATATTTCCCAAATTAGTTAATCTCCTACAGTTTTGCCAGTCCCTGTCAGTGAGATCAGTTGAAGGGACTATTGCATGATTGTACAGACCTCAGACTATTCCTATGTTCACCTCAGTAGGTGAGTGTTGGAGTAAACTATACATTTCTGATAAAAAAAACATGACCTAAAAGAAATAGAACTAAGCTCAGTTTCTCTCTTAAACATGGCAGCAAGATTAAAGTTAAAAAGGAAGGAAGCTTGAAGGTCTTTGCAGGCTAAGGCAAGTGGACGTTTCTTGGAATGCAAGCAGGAAAAAAGGCATGATTCTAAAGATGACTTTTTTTTTCTTTTGCTATCTCAGAGCAAAATTTATTTTAAATTTTAAGTTTTAAAATGGAAATACAAGTGTATCTGCAAAGAAGCTTCTCATGCATATCATCATTTTACATGCTGGTGTGGTCCCTACAGACTTGTAGCGAGATCCTTGGAGTGCCATCATATCACTTTGGAACCAGTAATGGAACCCTCCCACTCTCTCTACGGATTTCTCGTGAAAGTATTTTGCTTTTGCAGCTTCATGTTGTAATGGCTTCTTAATGGATTCCCTTTAGAGTGATATTGAAATCATCTTGCCATCATTAGTGCACTTCGTAAATGGTACCATAATAGGGTCTCCATTAAAGACTTACATTAAAATCTTATTGAAATTGTTACTATGTTGTTGTCCCACCAAACTGACTAGGGATGTAGCTTGGAAAACAGCTGGTAATGTCCTCTAGTTACTTTTCAAATTGACATTTAGTATTTTTAATACAACATATTTTGTTTATATTTTTTATTGTTTCTATTACCATTGAAATTTTATTGTTCTCTGGTGTACTATAAACACTTCGTCTTTTTGCTAAAATATCAGTGGCTGTTGTTTTAAAAAATATGTGTATTTTTTAAGCCTTCTAAATGGAAGATGTTTCTTTTAAGGAGCATTGATAACAGCATTTAAGAAGTATAAAGGAGGTTTTAAGAGTACTGTCAGAAGAGCAAAGCTCTGTGTAATTCTTTCTTCTCATTCATGTGACTGAAAAATGTGACAGTTCAAATACATTTCATCTGAAAGAGAAGAAAAAAATGAAAACACTTCAAAAAAGACTATCTCCTGAATCCCAAAATACTGAGTTATTTGGGTTCGTAATATGGTAGTTGCAATCCTACTGTAATGTTCAAGAGACAATAAAATCTCTCTGAGCTTTGAAATACTTGAAACACCCTCTGAAAAGAATGTAGCAGCCCTGTTAGGTTTGATCATCATAGATTTACCTGGCTAGGACACACCTCTGCAGAGAGAGAACTCCAGTTACACTACCACCACATAAATACAGATTTACTAGAGGGTAAATCAAGGCATTTATCCACATGCCTGATGCACAAAGTATGGATAGATATGGCAGCAGTTTCAGGTCTGGGATCAAAGAGTGCCAGGTGGGCATCACTATGTGTAGCCCATGTTCAAAACCTTTCAGAACTGTTCTGCTTCTCACCTGGGAGGCCGAGGTCAGAGCACTCTCCCGGCTGTGACACAGGGCTTCACGTGTTTGACAAACCTGACACAGCTTCATTGGTACTGGAAAACAGCATCCTGAATTTCCCCATTGAAGAGGCTTAAAAACAGAACCCCACTGGTGTATTTTTTTCAAGACGTGCATTCACTGTTAATATTAATCAGAAATGAGGAATATCCCAGAGGATCCAGCATTAGACCTGCTTGTGAGGATTAGTTGTGGCAAATTACTCAAGGGATAAATAATGCATTCAAATTACTTTTGGGTCTGACTGGTAGTAGGGAGATCTTAGTTCTGTGTATTGCTGTCTAAAAATGCATAGAATGACCTTCTGACTACAAGAGGTAAAAGGAGAAAGACACTTGAAAAACTCAGAAATGTTAGCAAGAAGGGCAATAAGCGCTACATTTTTCAAATTTAAAGAATGCTTTGTTGTAGGTGGAAAATAATTAATGCTAAATTACAACAGAATTCCTAGGGGATTACATATTGCAACCCCATGAATACTAAGAGAATTCATCATAATTAATGGTATATTTCCATAGGAATGTTGCCCAATGCATGGGTTTGCTGCGAGCCCTGTGAGGAACGACTGAGGGAGCTGGGGTGGTTCAGCCTGGAGGAAAGGAGACTCAGAGGTGACCTTATCACTCTCTAGAACTCCCTGAAAGGTGGCTGTAGTCAGGTGGGGGGTCAGTCTCTTTCTGCAGGCAGCAACTGACAGAACGAGAGGACACAGCCTCAAGCTGTGCCAAGGGAAATATAGGTTGGATATTGGGAAAAAAGTTTTTTACAGAAAGGGTGATAGATACTGGAATGATCTGCCAGGGAGGTGGTGGAGTCACCATCCCTGGATGTGTTTAAAAAAAGACTGGATATGGCACTTGGTGCCATGATTTAGTTGAGGTGTT
Organism: Pseudopodoces humilis; assembly: GCF_049639895.1. NCBI lineage: Eukaryota > Metazoa > Chordata > Aves > Passeriformes > Paridae > Pseudopodoces > Pseudopodoces humilis. The sequence continues at coordinate 43,881,941 of NC_142200.1, forward strand.
TGGGCTGGGTTGGACTCGATGATCTTGAAGGTTTCTCCCAATCTAGTGATTCTGTGATTCTGTAGTATCTCTTTCATTCCTTTAAAGGCTTTATTTATGAACATACACAGGCATTGCACACAAAAATGAGTGTGTGTGTATATATATACATATATATGTATATGTATATATGTGTGTGTGTATGTGTGTGTATATATATATCTACATGTGTGCGTAAATATATACATTATGTATATGAAGGAGGGGGTCATACTTTTATTTATATTTAGTTTTCACATTTTTCTAAATGACAACTGTATCTCCAAAAAGAATGCATCTCATCATACACACATTTCCTGGTCCTATCACACAGCCCAAAAGGGATTCTAGCAAAAGCAAGTGTTACTAACGCTTTTAGTTCTGTGTTAAGAAAGGGCCTGCTGGCAGTGTGAAATGACTGATCTTGAATATGACAGGGTGAGAGAGCTTCTGAAACTTTTTGTCACATAGCCAGTCCTGGAAGAACTGGAAGAAGAATCTTGCAGCTTGGAAAGAAATGCCTGGAATCTGTGCCTCAAGAACCTGGAGATTTGAAGAAAGAAAACCAGGATTCATATTTGGATATGATATTTGTAAACCTCATCTGTCTAAAACATGATTCTTAGCTCTACTTTTATGAATCTCTTGAGAGGTGTTCTTAAAAACAAAAACAAAAAACCAAAAAGAACTGAGAACCTATTTACCTTAATGACTGAAACTACGTATGAAGTCTGATATTTTCTTAGAACTACTTTCTGAATTTTTTTTTTATGGACAGAATTTTTCATTATCCTTTGAAAAATAAAATTCAGAAAATTCTCAATTTTATTTCACAATAACAACATATCTTTAATTTTTATCTCCCTTGTCCCTACTTTGTCAAAGTAATTCACAGCCTGAACTTCAAGGAACCCCCACTGAGCCAGCTCCCATTTCTCATCTTTTTTGGTGGCTGTTTTTTGCAGGATTTTTGTTTGCCTGTGTATTTGGTTGGTTAGTTTTTACTGCTTCATGATAGCAAGTCTGGTCTGAAGCACACTGAGTGATTTAAATAAAGCTTATTACAGTATTTTAAGAGTTGCAAGAATTTATCAGATTTGTAACATTAAATAAATAATTTTACCTGAGACATAAACTGAATTAAAACACAAATCATATAGTTTTGACATACTTATCAGGCAGAATATCAACTCTGGTTTTGGATTCTGCAATAATTTTTCATTTTTGTTCTTCACAGAGCACTGAGTTCAATACATACTTTTCAAGAAAGAGACCCAGTTGTCTGATACTTGGGCAAAATACATGGAGTCAAAATGAGGAGGCAGAAGTTGAAGCTCTCTTGAGGTATTTAGCTGGTAGGCTAATAAAGAGGTAAAGGAGATTAAAAAGCTCACTTGTTACTTTTGTAGGCTAATTAACATTTAGAAAAATTTTATTCCCAAAGGCATATACAGCAATGATTAATTATCATATTTTGATTAAGTCAATGATATGATGTATTTTCTCATTACATATGCTAATATCCAGTCAGGCTTCACAGCTAGCCCCAGGATAAGGTCAGAGACCAGTAATCAGCGTGGATAATACTTGTAACCTGTATTCAGTCTAACACATTCAGATCACCATCCTCAAGGTTTCTTTTAAGGTGGCAGGATTTTTTTTAAGAAACAGTTAATTTTTGTACTCTAGTTTTGATTTTAGCTCATCTGAGTTTCCCTTGCAGTGTACATGGGTTTTTAATTGAGCACTGACAAGATTAAAGGAAGATGATTTCCTGTTTGGTTTTAATAAAATGAGACATGGCTCTCTAATTTTTGCAATGCCTGTGATCATTTGAACACCTTCTTTCATAGCTATCAGAGTTGAAAACTGCACTGTTACAAAAGATCCTTGCCCTTTTGAGTCTTCTATCTTTAGTACCCCAGGCTGGTCACAACTGCCACTATCTCATCAACCATGAGATCATTCTCAATATTTTAGCTGGTAGGACCAGCAGTGGATTTTTCTCATAAAGACTTTAATTCAGCTGAACACAGTGGTAACTGCTACCTCTAGCTATGGTTGCTCTAGCCCTGAGGAAGTCCTTTTTGCAAGTTAAATACGCAATAAAAGTGCCAAGGTCTTGATTTTTTCCCCCTGTTTACTGCAGTGCAATATATCGCTCTTCACAAAGCAACTTAAATAAAGTAGAGCTATGAATGGTGTCTAGTCAAATTCATGAACTTTCATCATGCAAATGAGCACACCTAATTAAGAGCCAGTGGTCAAAATTTCCATAATGATAGAGCCAGATGAAATGTGTTTCAGGTTCCCACAGGAATCTAGACAGTCTTTCTTGCATTAATGTTGTTTGTACAAAACCACCTTGTATGAAGATATTCCTTTATAACGCTAGGGCTAAGAAGATTTTTTTGTTGATTTGTTTTCATTTTACTAAGTAAAACTTATAAAAATTAGTTGACTTCTCTCCCTAAGTTCTACAGCAACCCTGAAGTTAATGAAATGTTGACATCATAATACAATAAGAATGACTAAATGGATTCATCAAAGCTGTTTATGCATTATGTAACATTTTAAAATTGTGTAATTTGGGAACTGGAACAGTGTATTTTTCTGCCTTTTTAAATTATATATTATTCCTCAGAGTGAACTATTTTGGATATTACATCCAACAAAGGTTATCAAAACAAACTCTAAAAAAGGCAGCTTAAAAATTATATGTTAAAATTGAAAGATTTATGCCAGTGAGATAACATAATTATTTAGTGAACAGAACAAATGACTATGACCATATCCAATATTAAATCTTTTCCAGATCTACCACCCCTCATTAATTCTAATGAACTGAATCATTTGAAGCTGTGATGTGGACCATTAAGTGATTTTATGGAGCTCTTCCAGGTCAATGTCGCAGTGAACATTTTTTATTATCTCACAGTTAAAAACATGTGCCTGAAATCATACACATAAAAATAATTTTGAGTACCTATTAGAGCTCTGTATTGCCATGGTTCATTCATACAAACATAAATTTTATAGAACACTACCCACCTACTGATTCAGCCACCCCCAAAAATCATAGAATCAGAGAATACTTTTGATTGGGAAGGACTTTTAAAGATCATCTAGTTCCAACTCCCTGTCATGAGCAGGGACACTTCCCAACTAGGCCAGGTTGCTCAAAGCCCCATTCAGCTTGGCCTTGAACACTTCCAGGGATGGGGCATGCACAGGTTCCCTGGGCAACCTGTTCCTGTGCCTCACCTGCCTCACAGAAAATAATTTTTTCCTTATATCTACTCTAAGCGTAACCTCTCTTAATTGAAATCCATTGCCCTTTTTCCAGTCACTACAGGCCTTGGTAAAAAGCCTCTCTGCCTGTTTCTCACAATTCTCTGTTATATATTGAAAGGCTCCAATATGTTCTCCCCAGAGTTTTCTGTTCTCCAGTCCAAACAATCTCATCTTTCTCAGGCTTTCTTCAAAGCAGAAGTGCTCCAGTTCTCTCAATGTTTTTTGTGGCTCTCCTCTGGACTTGTTCCAACACAAGGAACTATGGTCTTCCAGAGCTTGACATAGTACTGAGGGTGATGTCTCAAAATGGAGGAGTAGAGTGATCATGATCACCCCCTTTGACTTGCTGATAATATTTCTTTTTGTGTTTCCCAGGACATGGCTCTTTCTGGGCTGCCAGCGCACATTGCCAGGTCATGGACAACTTTTTGCCCACTCGTATCTGCAAGTCCTTCTCCAGAAGAAATAAATAAATGTGTTTTGAAAAGATGTCTCCATCACAGCATAGAATACAGATCTTGTTTCCAAAGCCTACAAACCTTCTGTTTATTTGCCCTGTGACAAGAGTCCAGGCTGGCCACATACATAATGCCACATGATGCAACAAAATTTTATCCTCAAATAATTTATCCTTTATTCCAATTCTTAATAAAGAAGATGTTTGATTATAAACAGAAAGCACATTATTTAGAATCACAGTATTTTTGGAATTAGAGAAGAGAATGGAACTTCATCTCTAAAATGTATATCAATTTATCACTATATATTATCAGTTGCTATTGATGTTTATGGAGCCAGACACAAGCTATGTCTTCTCTAAGTCAGAAAATATAAAACAAATCAGAAAAACAAAACAAACAATAAGTATTTGGTGAGCTGATAAACTCATGTTCATAAAGTAGCCTATGCTGATCCCCATTTAGCCCCAGCCAGGTTTCTCCATGTATTTGAGATGGCTGTGCTTTGCAGGTATGTGTGAAACACGAGCAAGAGGCGATGTGGTACAGAGAATGACATGAGATGCTCAGAAGACCAGAATAAACAGCAGTCACTCCCACCAATACCACAATGTATGCTGAGTTTTGTTTGGGTCATCTCTGCAAAAGTGTCCTATAGGAGAATTGAAAGAGAGCAATGAAGTAAGCAGCTTTCATGATGTTCATGAACAGTGAACATGTTATGCTCTGGGAAAATATTACAGATATATATTTGACAACTGTGATGAACTGAAGCTGGAACAATGGGCTAAACATTGATGTCCCAGCATGTGTATGTGCCAAGCCATAAAATACTTTGGAAATTAAAGCAAAAAAAAATATTTTCACACTGAATATATAGAGAGAGAGAGAAAGAGAAGAAAAAATAATTTGGCCATTCAGAACATTGGGTAAGGGAAATTCAGACATCAGAAATAACAAATGTGCTCACAGTGAAACCTTAGAGGAACTATTTGGTGCTCCAGATTTCTCTATCCCTCCTAACCATGCAGTTAATATATACAGGGAAAAGAAATATTGGGATAAATACAGAAGGGCTTTCCTATAGCACATGAAGGCAGAAGAACTTAACCAGTTAACTCTGGTAACAAATAGAACAAAACAAAACCCACAGGTATATCTAGTAGGGAAGATAAACTTCTACTTACATGGATAACAAAAATAGTAAAGTTTCTTATTTTTCCCCCGTCTCTTTTGATTTAGAATGCCTTTATATAAGGTATTTCAATGACTGACTTGTAAAGTTTATGTCCAAATAGGCTGCACTTGAACTGGGTATTTTTAGCATAGAAAAGAGAGGGAAATAAATGCAATTCTGTGTATTTATGCTGAAACTGCAGATCTCTAACAATATACATCTTAATTTTACCATGGTGTTTGCCAAGGCTTTCTCTGTCATTGGCTGCATCACTAATACAATGTTTACTAATAGCTCTATAGAGGAACAGTATTTCCATAGTAACAAATGAACAATACTAGAGATATTAATCATTTCTACATCATCTGTGTACAGTTTGCTGTAAAGCAACATTTTGTAGTTTGATAATTGCTAGACTGAAGTGATTGTACATTATGAGATTATTAGCATAAACACTTAAGAAGATGAAAATGCCTGTTGAAAAGGAGAAAATATTGAAGAAAAAGTGGTATTGTACTGCAAATATTACCATAAGAAGCAGCAGGAAGAACTAACTTTAATATTAGTCACTGTCCCTGATATTAGTCATCTCCTGTAGATTAATCCATGCAAGACCTCTCCAGATTTTAGCAATATGGAGACATGAACGTCATTCAGCTACCCAGTTTCTCAGTGAAAATACCTTTTTCACTAGGAAAAAGTCTGGTTGCTGGCCACTTTGGAGACATCTCTATGGTATTAGGGCACTTGATGGCACAGGGTCATCAATCAGATAATATATGAAAATACATGCAAAAGCCAAGGGAGGCAGGGAGGTTGGTTTACAAATTTGGCAAAGTGCCAGTGACCCATATTAATGAAGGGTCTGTTAATAAGCAGATGCTGAAGATTTTTAAGGCAGGTCTCATTTCATTTATTATGATGGGAGACCATAGCTACTCTTCCTTGATCAAGACTCTGCCCTCATTTAAAACAGAATTTGAAAAAAATGTATTTTATTTTTATTCTGATCAACACTTTATTATAAATGGGGTATCAGGTTAAAATACAGAATAAAATATTCAAATGTAGCTACTAAGTAATCAGTGCCTAATTGTCTGAAACATGATGATTTCATATGAACATAGAAAACAAGTGTGACATGTTTAATGTTTAATAGTTTTTCAGTAAATATTCTGCTTGTTTTTTTAAAGTTCATTAAAACCCAGACCAGGATTGATTCAATGATGAGAATTTAATAACAAGAATGGTTTAAGTCTATAGAAACTCCCATAATTGTATTGAACCATTCCAGTGACCAGAATAAATCTCATACAGCAGAATTAGAGCAGCTTTCCAAGTGCAAGGTAACCCCACTAAACCTTGCTGCTCAGCAAATTGCCTTTTTCTTTTATTATTATTATCTAATATTGTCTAACATAACTTTTTTAAAGTAAAATTTAAAAAATGGACTGTGTTGTTTTAAAATTAATTTTCATATTCTCTATTTACTTAATTCAGGGTTTTTCTAGCTTGCTTCTGTTCTCCCTTCTCCTGCTCTCACTGTGGTTTTGATAATAGGGCTGCATTTTTAGTTGTGTTCTTCTGTATTTCACAGAACTGCTAAGCTTGCAATTTTCTTGGGCCTCCTTCATGCATGTCTTTAGTTTCTATTACAATAGCTGGACACCATTTTAAGGGATACTATAGCAGATATTAGAATCTTTTCACTATTCAAGCACCCTTCAGTTTCTTAAAAGAAACATGCAATTTGCTGTGAGTACATGTTGTGGTACTTACACTGAATCAAACCTTCTGTATCAGAATAACATACATTCATTATCTTCTTTTCAGAAGGCTCATAGCTCACCTTTGGTATGTGTTTTAGATGTAATTTCTTCAATTCATAATGGTTCAATAATGCTAGTACTAAATCAGAAGCAAATTGTTTTGCTCTATTATCCTATTAATTGATATCAGTTTCTTCTTTCACTTATAAGCATTTCAAAAAATCCCTGAGGTTTAAGCAATTCTCAAAGTTATATTACATAATGTTTCCTGTACCTTCATACCTGATGTCATTGCAAGATATTATCAACTTTTAGCCTTACATTAAATCAGTGCTTTTTCCTTTGTTTTTTTGTGGTTTTTTTTTTTTTGTGGTTTTTCTTTGGGGTTTTTTTGGGGGTTTTTTTTGGGGTTTTTTTTTGTGGTTTTTCTTTGGGGTTTTTTTGTGGGGTTTTTTGTGGGTTTTTTTGGGTTTTTTGTTTTGTTTTTTTTTTCTTGTTTAACACACTTGTCTTTTAAGGATTCAAGCTTTCTAGTAGTGCATAATACAAAGATTTCATTAAGAAATTGATAGCATTCCACAGAAAATGATGCACTAAGGCATAGATTTGCTTTTTTTACTGCTGTGCACTAAATGCAAGGATAACCATCTGTGACAGTGGGGTTTTTTAACCATTGTTACTAGCAGCTGGAGTTGTTCCTACATATTTGGAGCCTAACGCCTTTTCCATGGAATTTGGGACTCCCCAGAGGTACCTCATCAATGGCTTTTTCTTCTGTCTTTGTAAATTATCTCTAAAGGTACTTATCTGCACTAAAGCAATTTTAAATTTAGTCTCCTAGTATTTAAGATCAAATCGTAATACCATTAAGAGAAAAACTGTTACACTTCTGGGATTAAATATAGATTTGCAAATGTTGACCTTTTCAAGAAAATAAAAGCATAAGCAAAAAGTATTTATAATAATTTAATAAAACCTTTTACTTGCTCCTACCAAGCCCTCATATTCCTTAGCTACCCCTCTTTCACCTTCTTACTCTACACCCACATCAGTTTCTCAGCAAATAAAGCCATGTGCTGTCATCTAGTTTGAACCTCTCATCTCCCTACCTGAACATACAAGTCCTAAACCCTCACTCAAACTTTTTATCCCTGTGCTAAATCAAAAAAGGTATCCTGAGGACTAATTCTTAAGACCTTATCCCAAAAGGCATTGATAACAAACATGTGATCTGGGAGACAGTTGGTCCATACACTTGCAATGTATGTATAATCAGAATGATGTGATCATGACTGCTGCAAACAAATTCTGCATTGCTACAATGTTAACCCAATTCACCAAAATCAGGAGGTTTCCATGAAAAGAGATAGATTTCATGAAACTCTTAATTTAAAGAAAATACTGGAAGAATAAACTGGAAGACAGTTTTCAAATTCACAGACATACTCTGATATGGAATATTCATATAAACTAGTTGCAGCTTAGAAGTGCATCAGTTCAAAATATTTCTAATTGTTTTATTATTTGGAACTGAAAAGCTTTCCAAACCATCCATAGGTGTGCTTATTATATTTTTCCAAGGAGTTCCGGTCTATCTCAGCAAAAATGTCCTTCTCTGCCATTTTAGAAAAACAATAGTTCAATGAATATCAACAGACATCAAACAGATGTAGATAGACCTGAACTCTGTATTTCATATTTATTTCCATTGCTTTCCAAAAAAGGATTTGTTTTATTTTACTGATAAAATTAAATAAAATAAAATCATTTACTTTACCAGTAAAGTAAAATAAAATATTTCACTTTATTGGTAGGCTGATAGATCTGTACTGTAGAGCTCAAATCAGCAGAAACATTTTGAAGGACTTTGGAAAAGTAGACTCATTACCGCTAAAGTTAATTAACAAGAAAGGCTTAAACAACCTTGATAAAACTGCTTAAGGAGTTGAATCACCAAGCAATTATTTACTGTCTGTTAGCAGACATTCGTGTTATTACAAACCTACAGGAGTTTCATTCTGTATACATACATTGCACTAAATGTTATTCCATATGGTTATGGCTGATGCCAAAACAGATGAAAAAAAAAAAAGCAGTATCTCCAGTCAATTTATTTTTCCCCAGTTATGTCTTTTCTACCTGCAGCTCCTTATTTCCATTGTTATCCCTGGAAAAAAAACATACTTGGAGGTCCATCAGCAGCTTTCATGGAGTTTTCAAATTGCAGTTTATCAACACCTTTTTCCTACACCATTATAAAAATTAATACTATTTATTCTAAACATAGACAGAAGAGTAAGTGCTATTGCTGACTCAGTCTAGCTAGCATTTTACTTGTGCTTCTCTGTCTAAACACAAATAAGTTCCATAGTTACTTGCTGCTTCATTAGTGCATAGAACAATTCTAAATTTCCATTTATTCATCTTTTACAAGTCCTGTTGAGTACTTCCTGATGTGATTTATATCCTTCTGAATCCAAATATTTTTTATTTTTATTATTACTCTTTAGAGAAATTTCTGCTGGGTTTTGTTGCTGTTGTTGTCACTGTTTTATAGGGATACTGAATTTAAAATGAAAATACATTTCATTATTTATTCATAGAACTTGATTTACCCTCATTGTGACATTATTTTTGATGTTGACAGTTGTTGGCAAATAGTTTGGAAAGCTAGAGGGCATTTATTTGACCATAAAATGCCATAGACAATAAACTGATATTGTCTTGCTTTCATTTAAGGCTTTTTAATCTCCAAAACAAGAAATAAAAGTAAAAAAAATTAAATGAAACTGAGTTTTATACCATTCTTATGAACTTGTCTTGTCATGTCTTGTTATGTCAGCTGCTGTGTGCAAATATTAAATCTTACTATAAGACTTACTATAAGATCCCTCTTAAGATACAAAAATAGCACAAAGAATCTTGATATCAAGCCTTACTTTTATTAAAAAAAAATAAAACCATGATTAGCTGAAAAAGGCCACCTTTCTTTTTTACCTTTTTTTTTGTCATTTTTCAAATTTTATTTTAATGTTGCATGGACGGAAACCTTGGATAGTGAAGGCAGAGAATAAATTTACAGAATAAAAATAAAAAAATTCCTAAGTCAGAAAAAATAGCAGTATATTAAAATTTACTGTTAATCAAAAGGAAGGTTTGGTTTCTCTCAGAATCCATTATAACTAAAATGGTGTTTGAAATCACAATTTTAATTGGTATGGAAACAATACATATAAGCTGCAGAACATAACTCAAACTTCAATCAAGGAATAATCTGTTCAATAATATGGCCACATTGTAATATAGTTAAATTGAAGAGTTGTATCAATCCTTGGCGGTTTGAGGATAAATGAAAGTACAGGAAATTTTAAACTGTGTCTCAAAGCTGCTGCCTAGATTCAAACTATCCAATTTATATCTGTCACAGGCAAAATCTGCTCATGTAATTTAAACCAAAGCAGTTTTTTGAATTATTAATGGCACGTACTTAACAAGCAATCAGTACACTGCACATTCAGGATCAATGTAATTCAGCAGATAAACCACAATGCTAGACATGCAAACCATTAACAAACACTTATGAATTTCTAAAGCCCATCTTCAGCGAGTCCCGGGTGGTACTGGTGGCACACACAGGCACCCATGCACACCCACACCCTCTTGGAAGGGCAGCCTGTGCCCCCAGCAGCACTCCAGCATCCTTCCTCCCCAGGCAGTGCATGTTCCCTGCCTTCAGAACCCACCAGGGGCCACACTCAGGACCACAGCATCATGTCCTGCACTGCCCCTCGGCCAGTGGGGTCCATGTCCCAGCCCAGCAGCCACCCTGGTGCCACAGGGTGATGGATGGTGGTGCCAAACCATATCTGGGCTGCAGCTTCTCCTCCTGCTAGGGTTGGTCATCTTTAATATGGGCACAGCTTTCTTTATTTGATCTTCATGCACTCTTCATGTTTACCTTTGCAGTTTACAAGTGTGATTTTTGTTTGACTTAGGACATGAAGTCATTCCTGCAATGTCTTTTGTATCTTGGTAAGTTTATATTCAGAAAATATCTTTTTGTGTTGCAATGCAAACTAAGTGCCACAATAAGAACCACCACCAGTGATCATCCATATTATGAAATTAAATTGATAATGAATCACAAAACAGAATTCTTTCATGTTTGACTGTACCAGATAAATGCTCTAGTAAAGCTGTTGGGAAATGCCAAATTCTCCATTTGGATTATATGGCCAGGCACATTTGATGCCCAAATACCTCCTGGAGTTAAAATTCCTAATATTGATATCATTCTAGGTGGAGGGATGTTTGTCCTAGTTCTGTGTGGAAGTCTTGTTAATGGAGGACACATATCAAAATATTTCATGCTGTGGTCTGACCCTGTCTTGTCACAGTGTGACTCTGGCTTCAGATGAAATTGCATAATTCATGAACAGCTTCCAAAGTGAATGGTGGATTTAACATGGCTGCTAGCCTTCGCCTCACTGAAAGGTAAGTTTACAAACAGAGACACGCACACAGACAGGCTCCACCTACAGCTGCTCAAAAATGTTTCAGCAGAACACCGTACAACTCCAGAAATTCAGTTTTGTTGAAATTGATTTGTTCTACATGAACATTTCAATTTTGAAGAAATTTTCCACAGGAGAGTGTCAAAATGAATCATTTCATCCTTCTTGTTTCAGTCTGATAATGCCAAAACATTTCATTTCAAATGTATCACCCTATTTCATTTAATTTGACATGTAGATTAAATGTTAATATTAATTTTAAGACACTGTTTATACACTAATATATGTATACACAGATTACATATTTTTAAATATGATTTTACTTGAATTGTTGATATTACAGGATTTTTGTGTTATCAAAACAAAGAAATGGGATGTTGTCTACAGGAATTTATATGCTGGAGATGAAAAGACTTAAAAAAACAGAGAAGGAGAAAATATTGTCAGCTCCTTCTTGGAGCACTACAATTTCCTCGAAACTGTAAATTGTGAAACTGGCCAGGACAGCTGGAGAAGTCAATTTTTTAATGCAGTGGATGCTGGCAAAATCCTTGCAACAAAGTAAACAGCAAGGCAGTTACATCTGTGAAACGACACAAAGATTCAACACTTTGAGTCAGTATGCCTCGCTTTAAAATAATCTGCCTCATTACCAGTCACTTTTAAATCATGGGGAAATCTCAATGTTTCATCAAAACTCAGAGTTTTGTAGGTCCAGAGAAGGGATGAATTCTTGGATATCTTGTTTGTTTACCTTTCTCATTAGCTTAGCTAATTGGGTTCAGATGTTAATATACATTAAATCATCCTTTTTTCTTTTAAATGTCTGTGAAGAACACTCAGGAGACAGGATTAGAGTATGAAAGCCTTTATGCACAAAATGTCTGTGGTCATGACCACAGCCATTCAAGCTCACACATATCAGCCATCCAGGGAATCTCATAGCTGCCTGACAGGGATCAGGCAAGAGGAAATATTAGGTAATAAAATCTCAGAGGCGTACTCAGTCCTTGGCTCCTCTCCACCTGCCAACAAGTGTGAAAAAGGAGTACTGGTTCTACTGTGATATACGTCTGCCCAATGGTCTCATAAAAAAATGGGTCAGTGAATAGCCATTACTACATTTGGAGGATTTTACCCACTACCCACTCTGAGCCCATTTGTACCCTGATACACATCATGGCAATCAAGATCACAATTAGGATTTTTTTAAGGTAAATATTTTACTGTTAATCAATCAACCGCCTGGTTGATTGTTTAAGGTAGTTGTTGGAGTGCTCTGTCTCACAGAAGATGTGAGACATTTAAGCTTGAACCGATGAAAGTGCTGAGGAAAGTCCATACCACCATGGGTCTCACTTTTGCAAGTGTGACTGTTGTGACAAAACAGGAGTGACTTGCACACAGGTGTAAAATGCCACAAATCTCCTCCTGAAAAGTTAAACTCTAGATAGTATTTTTCAGAGGCCTTAACACCTTCCCTTTATTTCCATCTCTGCTAAACTACTGACTAATTCTTCAGGTACTTTGACAACATTCAGCTACTCTTTTGTGGGGTGCAACAAAACACATTAATTTTAAAGGTTGGTCAGTCACCTTTGCTTATGTAATAGGTAAAATGCTTCTCCAAATAGCCACAAGGCCAATTCATGGAGCAGGTTAGCCTCGGCAGCAAATCATGTTTAATTTCTTCCACTACCACTCCTAACATTGTTATGGAAGCTATTAAATTAACAGATTCCCATGACAGTGTTTCATTTCTCATTATAACGAAAAGGCAAGCAGCTAGCACTGCAGAATTTTCATGAGCTAATGCCTTGTAATAAATCCATTAGAAAGCCATTGGTATCTAATTGTCTAATCACAATGAAGGCCTAGGAGTGACATGGCTGTAATGGGATTAAAGTAGATTGTAGTGCAATGTCTACATTCTCTGATCCAGTCTGGAGATAGCAACAACCTTGCAGGTTAATTTAGCCAGACTCAGAAGAAAAGAAGGAAAAACTGCTTTGATTAAATAGGTAAAAAAACAGACACAGTTTTGTTTACACCTGAAAGAGATAGAGTGGATGTTATGGCTGGAAAAAATACAGCATTAACTTGAAAGTAATTTAAGGTATCAGTGAAGAGCTGTTCCCAGGATTGAATTTGGTTGTATATGAGGAATGGTTGCATGTGGGGTGATGAAGCAGATAAAGTTCTAAGTGTGCTGGAGGCACTGAGTTATTAAGCTTATGTCTTTTCTCCCTGTAGTAATTTGGCCTCAAAATTTGCAGCTCCAAGGCCAGAAGCAGCCTGATAAAGCCTTTTTCTAAAGCTATGCAAACAGAACTTAAGGGAATGGAATAGCAAACATTGGTTCAGTGACTCTGTGACCTATTAGGCTTCCTTGCTGTGGATGATGTGGGAAACCAGAAGTCCTTGTTTAGCTGAAACCATTTCAGGCATCTTGGAACATTGCTTTGAAATTTGTACTGACAAACATGGAAAGATGCTCCATCCTAGACTTCACGTTAACTACATAAATGATTTCTATAGAATTGCTGAAGATTTTCAGGAAATCCATTTATTATCTTCCATCAGAAATCTCTTTTAGAATTTCCGTTTAGCTTCTGATGTAAGGCAATTACACCATACTAACCAAAACACAGAGAGTACATGTGAGCAAAGGATAAGAGCTGGGCTGTAAAATCATAACAAATGTGTATATATTTAATCATAGTAGCTGCAGATTCTTGGTTCAGCTTCCCAGTGTGGTCATATCCAAAGTAATCTGTCAATGAGGCATTGTTATTCTAGGAACTGGGAACAGAACCAATCTTAAAATAAAGTACTCTGGTATCATATGTTGATTATTCAAAATATTTCAATTTATCTAAGTGACACTACAGTGTTTAAAACAATTACTGAAATAATTACTCTTTCAGAAGAGGAACACACTACAAATCTGACATGAAATCTGAGCAACTTTATTTAGCCTTCTATACTTACTCCTTTGGCACAATAAAGGCTTCTGTGTCTTGAATGCTGCTAGTTTGTGAGCCTGTTAAATATTTTAAAAATATTTAAAAATATTTTGCAGAATAAGGGAAAAAAAAATAAACACAGGCCTTCACCTACACCTACAGTCAAACCTCAGCCAGAAACTAAGCAGCACATCATGCTTCTCATTTTCCTCCCCCTCAGGAGGGAAGAAGAATTAAAAGAAAAGCTTAAACCTTTAGGGTTGAGATAAGAACAATTTATGAATTGAAACCAAGCAAAATAAAATAAAACTAAAAACACTAATGATGATAATAATAATTATTATAATAACAACAAAAATAATAGTAGTTGTAATGAAAAGGAGGGAAAGAGAGAGAGAGGAATAAAACCCAAGAAACATCAGCGATACACAATTGCTCACCACCTGCTGACCAATTCTCAGTCCATCCCCCAGCAGTGATTGGCCCTACGAAGGGTAACTTCCCCAGTTCATACACTGAGCATGGTGCTCTGTGGTGTGGAGTATCCCTTTGGCCAGTTTGGGTCAGCTGGCCTGGATGTGCTCCATCTTGGTTTCTTCAGCACCTGCCTGCTGGCAGAGCATGGGTAATATAAAAGTCCTTGGCTTAGAGTCAGCACTGTTGGGCATCAGCTAAAACATCAGTGTGCTATCAGCATTATACTAAGAAGAAAATTTATTTTATCCCAGCTGAAAGCAGGACAAGGACCTAGGCCATGTTCAGACCTTTGAGACAAGTGTCACTGTTGTTTCCAATGCATGTGGTACGAACACCCAAACTAAATGTTTCACTGATTATATTTTTCATTTTCATAATGTACTAATTGTGTAAACTCAGAAAAATCACAAAATAGTTCAACCAGGTCATTTCAATTTGATGGAAAATGTCTCATAATTTAAATATATTTTAAAAGGGAAAAAATGAATGCTTTCTGAATTTTTGGTAGGCCATTTTTCTTTAGATAGCATCTTTAACTGTAAGCTAAAGGTTCAGTGAAAGACTTCTGATTCTCCACTAAAAGGCTTCTTTAAAAATATTAAACATTGTATGTATTTTATCAACAATGCTAATTTCTGTTGGAAAGAGTAGAGATATATAATGTTTTAAAAACAAGAAAATCAAGGCATACATTTGGACAGACAGTGCAGTGAGTGACTCACAGAATATTGGCTTTGACAGGCTCTGTGCTGAGTATGTCACTCCTGAAGCTATTGGGACCTCATGAGAGTGTGTCTTCAGCATTAACTCCCTCTCCTAAAGGCTGTTGACCTATTGAATCTATCCTGATTACATATTAGTGTGAGTGACTCTAAGGATCTAGTCTTCATGCAAGCAATGGGCAAACCAACATTGCACCTAAATTAACAAACCTTGGCCAAGTTGCACCTGTTGAAAATCTGCTTCTGCAGTTTTAAATTACTGCTTTGTTTACTTCAGCAACTAGCAGCCCAAAACAGGTACTATGGTAAGGAATATGAAAGGTTTATCAGTTCATTTATGTGTTCATCTCCAGTCTTCAAAAGCTTGTAACTGAAAACCCGTGTGCAAGACTCGGTGCACTTCTTCCAAGTAATTGGTTGTACTAGATCTAAAGAGTCCGGGTGTCACATAGTGTAATTTGTGTCTGTGGGTGGTATTATTGACTAAGCTTATGCTCTACATAAAAACTGAGTGCTGTCTAATGCATTTAGTGTGACATTTATCATCTTAAATGACCTCATTATTTCTTTTCTGTGTTTAAATATACAGAAGCAGCATCCTTAGTGTGTTTGCCCAGTAATAGAGGTGATTCTCCTCTCAATGGAAGGAGACTGTGTTGTGCAATCTATATCTTTTTTTTAATAATCTCTAATTTAAAAAAAAAAAAGATTTTACATTGTAGAATACATTCAGATGTTAAACAACAGCAATAAAGCCATCTCTATAACTTTTCTATTTTTCAGAATAAAACATTTAAAACACATTTAAAACACTTTTAAACTTAATTTGATAATCTGGCAGTGCCTCTGTGTTGTTAGAGATATAGGGCACTGAGAAAGACATACCTCAAAATTAATCTGAATGGACATCAAACTATATTAGGAGTTCTTTGTATCTGAGATGTATCCAGAAACTAAGAATAATCTTACAGCTCTACAGCTCACTAGCAAAGATCTCCTCACCAAGCAGAGTATTGCTATCCAATGTAGGAAAGGATAAAACAGAGCAGCTGTGCTTGGCTTTTCTCCCAGTGACAGGAGAACATAGAAAAAGCATTAACAATCTCTCGCCTCTAAGTCATTTGGGTCACAAAATAATAATAATCATTTAAAAAATGTTATTGGCAAGCAAATAATTGGACTGATTTCAGCCTTCAGAAATAGAGTTTTGAAGATGCTCTTTCAGAAAGCTGGGGTTAGCAATGGAAGATACAGTTTGATAGCACAGCTGAAAATAAATATAGGAATTTTATTCAAAAGTGGGACAGGGGAGGGAAGGGGAGGGGTGTGAAGGGAGGGAAGGGAAAGGGGAGAGGATGTAGCCTTTACTTGTGTCCAGGCTTTTCCAAGTAACTTAACTCAAACTTTGACTCAAAGATGAACTCACTGAATAATTTATCCTTTTCTTTGGTAGCTTTTTAACACAATGAAGTAATTAGTTAGCAAATATTGCATGATTAAAACAGGTATCTTGTTGTGATTATGTTTATCTATAAAAGATGTGCAGATATCACTTCTGAATATAGGAGGAACCTTACAAAAATGTCCCCTTACAATGAAATTTGAAGCAGTTTCTGCCTGAAACATGAGGTTCTTCCTCAAACTCAGCACAGCAACTTCTGATTGCCTATACAACACCTGTCAACAACTGCTTTCATAGATTCTATGCCTTTTTTCTTACTTGCGGCTTTGAAAACTGCACTGGGCAGAGTCACTTCATCTAGGCCCAAATTGAATTGGATTCACAAATTCCCTTTGTTTTGGCTGATGGCATTTGCCTGTGGTTTGCACCTGCATTTAACACAACAGTGACTTTGACAACCTCCACCAATGTGATTTAACCTCCACTAAAGTACTTCTTCCCTTCTACACACTTTTTATAAAATTCTGACTGAAACGACATGCTTTGCAGCATGCTGGGGAGGTCACTAGCTTCAGTCACAATTACCCTGGAGAGAAGGTAAAAATTAAGAGACTCTGATGCCTTGCTGAGCGTGCTTATTGTTAGCATTGCCATTAGTGCAGGGAGTTGCAGGGGAGATCATATCCTTCTAAGTCATATAACTGACAAAGGGCCCTCAGCCTCCTCAAACTGTATTTACTATATCACTGTGCTGTTCATTCAGCACTTCACAGCTGGCCTCTGCCTAATATCAGTTAGGAACTAACCAAAGAAGGCAAGAAGAAATCCCCATACCGTATCCCAGAGTTTTAAAGGTTAAGCACCACTGTGTGACAAACAACATGGATCTAGTGTGAAGGCGTACTGGAATTGTGCTCTCCAGCTGATGAACTACTGTATTTTTCACTAGCT
Organism: Pseudopodoces humilis; assembly: GCF_049639895.1. Classification (NCBI taxonomy): domain Eukaryota; kingdom Metazoa; phylum Chordata; class Aves; order Passeriformes; family Paridae; genus Pseudopodoces; species Pseudopodoces humilis. The sequence goes on from NC_142200.1 coordinate 43,899,689, forward strand.
GGACTTTTAAAAGGTCATTCAGGTAGAATCTCAGATAGAAATACAACAAAGTGTGAAAGTGAAGAAGTAACAGAGAGCAGCCATGAGAATAGATGTTGCAAAGACGCAGATTAAATGTATGTTATTTAGTCATAAATATCCCAGCTGGCCTTTGGGAGGTTCTTCCATATCAAGTCTGTATTGGAGCTTTCAGTGATGATGATTCTTAAATATGACAAGAGATTGATTAAAAAATATTGGAAGCTTTATTTTTTTTAAAGAAGAGGGCAAAATGTTTTTTTTTTTTCCCTTGGGCACCATGGAAAAAAAGAGGTTGCACAAGAATTTCCCCCACTGGAATGGCTTCCTGCTTTTTTTTTTTTTTTTTTTGGGATGGTGGGACAAAAAGACAGTGGGAGTTGCTTTACATGTTCTGATATATTTAGAGCAAGATGAGCAAAACAAAGTGCACTATGACCACTTAAGGAACCATTTTAGCATCATTGACAATGGGACTTCTGGGTCTTGCTGAACAAGGAATTTATGTTGCACAAGCAGAGTCAAGAGAAATTTCTCAGACACATAGTTTGCAGGGAGCCCCTATTAGTCCAAAAGCCAAACAGCTGGCACTTTGTTAATCCCTGTTCAGTGCCTGAAGCTAACCTAGATACCTTACACCTCAATGCTTGCTTTAAGAACTGGTTTCTCATAGGTAAAATTCCTCTGAAAGGCAGCGACAAAAGATTTACATACAAAGGAAGTAATCAGCATATGTGAGGCTTAAATTGCCTATAGGACTAGGAGAAACACTAAAAAGTAGGAGGTGGATTCACAAAGATATAATTTGTTCTTTCTTGTTTTGTGATAAATAGCGAGACAGGAGTTAAAATGCAGAACAGAATTCAAGTTTTCGCTTGTGGTCATACTTCATATTAAGTAGGTGTAAAAATAAAGATTATAACTGCTCAAGAGTAACAGAAAATTCAGTAAATCTTTTATCAAATAACAGATTTTCTAGATTCCTTATAATTACTATGGCTGAAACAAGCTATTGATGTCTAGAAGATAACATTGGTTTATTATCTCTGGAACCTTAGCAGGACTGGTGATCTTCCTTGCTAAATACCATTCTTTTAAAAAGGAGTTTAGAATTACTACAGTCATTACCAAGTAAACTACAATTAAACACCTCCAAGACAAGTTTGTCAATGGTCTTTGTTTTGAAATGAGAAGAAAATTGTAAATATACCCTTAAAAGCTTCATCTTTCAGCAATTTTCCCCATCAGAAGACTCAGAAGCAAAACAATTCCTCCCACTCACTCCCACACCACCCCATGCTTTTCAAAAAACAAAAACCTATGAAAAACTACTCTTTTCATGTCTCATGAAAGAGGAAAAAGGTCTAAGAAAACTTGATAGCTGAGAAAATAGTTGGAACTTTTTTGCATCAACGGTGGAGGCAAAAAAAAAAAAACTCAACACAAAAAAGAATCACCAAAAAAGAAAAAGAAAAACAAAACCAAACCAAAACAAAACCCATACATTTTTATTATCTGTGCCAGAAGACTTTCACAGTAATGCTTTTGGGTCTTGAGAATTACTCCCTCTTTTAAGATGTTTGTTTTACATGCTTCCATGAAGCCATCTCTCCATCTTAACCCATTTTAACAAAATGGGTTAATACAACACACTGAAACAGTGCAGTTTATCAGGCTGAGAATAGGGTGGGAATGAATTTCTATATCTTGAGTGTGTTTTCAATTAAAATCCAGTAAGGCCAGATTTGCCTAAACATAATTTTCTCTAGGTTATACATTCAAAGGTCTGGAGAAATATAAAATTATTAGAAAGGTTAATTGAGAAGATATTTATTGTAAAATTAAAGAAAAACAAAACAACAAAATCAAACCACCTGAAGTTTTAAGTATTCTTTTGAAAAGAATAACAGATTAGCAATTAAGTACTGTAAGAAACAGGAAAAGTGCTATGCGAAATGTTTTAGAAATGTCCATGTCAGTGAAAATTAGGTATATTACTGAAATGAAATCTGCAGTTATTACTGAAATCTGCAGCTGCAGTTATTGGGACATTGCTATCTCTGGTTTTCTGTCTCAGAAATTATGCACAAAAGGTGCTAAAAAAGAAAATTTCTTTAGTTCTGAGGGAAGAACACTAGCTAATATGGGGGCTATATCTTCTTGAAAAGGGCAAATGCTGAGGCTGAATGAAAATTTCCTCAATCCTGTTATATCTTCATTAATTTCTGGTTCACTTCCATACCTATATTTCAAATAACATAAATACACATTTTCTTAAATCAATCTTTGGATGTAGATTGGAAATAAACTTATAAGTATGGACATGTTTTTTCTGGAAAATTGTTCTACAATTATGATTATGTGGATGACTCATTGGTTCTCTGTAACCTTGTAAATACAGTTGCATCAGTTTTAAACAAATAAGCATTTAAACAAATAAACAGATACTCCAAATGTTGCAGCGTGTCTTAATCCTGACTGGAGGAACCATTTGATTGATTTTTTGTCACACATTTTTGGTGAGTAGCAATCAACAACTGCTGATGGAAAAGCAGCCCTTTTCCCCTAATAAAGCCCTTCCAGTTCCCTCTGGGGAACAAATAGCAAAGGAAGAGAATAAGAATAGTGCGAAATGTTAGAGCAATTTTGTTTAATTTCTGAACTGTGCAAGCAAATGATAGCAACTCTTTTCTCCTCTTCTTCCTGTTTTCCAAGTCCTTCTCCCGTTTGTGTGCCAGGGAGAGTGAAGATGAAATACCTGCAGCATTTGCTCCAAAGGTCTGGTGGAAGATCTGAGGAAGCTTCAAGGAAGCAGGTTAGAAGATGATTGGAGTGGGTTGGTGGAGTTTGATGGGCTTGCTGGGACACAGAACTGGAATATCCAAAGGCCAGACAGAAACTGCAACAATTATTTTCTCTATTAACCTAACCAAGTCTTGTTCCTTATAAAGCAAAGACTGATCCTATATAAGACTATAATTTCCAAGACTGATGAAATAACTGGACCCTAGACTGTCTCCTGTTGATGATGTTCTTTTACTGCTAGATCTTGAGAGTCATAATCCAGACATTTCTAAAATATTAACACTTTGATGTTTCTTTTAAATTTATTATTTTTTTTCTGCATTCTTGCATATTCATGCCACACTGCTGTCCCCAAGAACACTTCTTGTTGCATTTTTCATTGCTTATCCATTGTTTAATCCATATTTTGAAATTGCACAACAATGTAGGAATTCCCGCTGTTCTAACCACTTTGAGTTCAGAATGTTTTCACATTTGACTTCAGGACTAGAACATTCGTATATTAGACCTCAGGATAGTATCGTATGAGGAGGGGCTCAGTAATATAATTTTTGACTCTACACTATATTTGAGAAATATCATAATGATTTCTTTTATCTTTTGTACATATTCAGAGAGAAAACTTACCAAATTAATAGTGTCTCAGGGGTCATGATGCCTACAGCTGAATATGAGCTGTTTCCTGGATTTCTCTCTACAATATATATTTTTAACTGAAAATTATAGGTGACGAGATATCGAGTATGAATATGGTCCAGAGAAATCTTATACACACTCTGCTAGTGATGTTGTTTTTCACTAGCACTGGAACTTTATGAAATTTGAGAATTTTCTGCTCTGATAATGTCTCATCAATGGCAATCCTACATACTATTCTCTCTATCCAAAAAAGGCAATTTTCATATATTTATATCACTCAGGCGAAACATAAATTGCACTGGTCAGAAGTAGATGTTAAAGAATGAAGTTGTTTACCAGAAAACATTGAGATCTCCTAAGTACTCTTTTAAAATATTAGAAAAACAAGACTTGAGCAGGATCACAAAGTGAAAAGTACTGAAAAAGCCTCTCTGTTAACAGGGCATTTATGCTCTAATATATAGAAGGAAACATCCAAAGCATAAATATAAAACCTGGACCATGTGGTGAATGCATTCTTTAAGGTCATTTAAAGAATCACCAGCAAAGTTGTCAGAAACAGCAGGTTTAATGTACAAGTGAAAGCACAACAAAGTTTGTTGTCCAGGTCCACTCTACTACTTGTTAGATGGTAAATCACACGGAGAAAAAGCAAACAAAAAATAAAAAAAAAAAGCCCAAGACTATCTACTTGGGGGCTGGGGTAGGGGTGAGAAAGTCCCCTTGAGTTCCATGAAGTACTCACTTTGGACATCTTTGCATCTTCTTAATGGGTGAAGGGTTGAGTGTGGAAGAGTGGGGGTATCAGCCCAGGATCCATCATCAACATTCAGTGATCACCCAAGTGCAGCAAATTGAGAACTCACTAGCCCTCAGAGGCATCCTACTCAGAGGGAGGTTGCTGTTTGCATCCTGCTGTGGTGCAGGACAGCTCAAAGGATTTCACTTAGGACTGCTGCTTATAGGGACACAAGTGATTTGGTTTCAGTCTAAGTGATTTTCCATCCTGGCTGCAAAGCAGGTCAGTAACTTTCTTTGAAAGTTTGATAATAAAAATGTTATTTCATTTGGGTTGCTATTCAGGAAAGAAAAAAAAATCTCCAAGGCTGTTCATTAAAAACCAGGAACTCGTTAGACAGCACCAGTCCCTGGGAACAGGCTGTGTTTCTGATAAGCTCTAGAGGAACTCAGCCCAGGTGCAATTTGTAAAGGCCGAGGAATAACAAGCATTTCTCAGATCATAGGGCAGCTTGAGGCAAGGGAGAGAAGCACCACCACACTCCAGTAGCTACTCTCCTCATCCAGCATCTTGTGGGTCCACAGGCTTTATCCTACTCACATTATTTGGCTCAGTCATTTCTTTTCTTTTTTTTCTTTTTGGTTCATTATTCCTATTTTATTATTTTTCCTAAGCTTTCGTCTTCAAGTCTAGTGTCACTACAGGAAGTAAGAGAGCAGCAATCTTTGAAAGCAACAATAATCCTTTCTCTCTTGAGGATTCAAAATTTCTACTAATGGAAGTAGAATAATTTCTGAGGGAATATTTTGAAGTGTTTAACAAGAGTAAAGGATGAGCTGATATTCATTAACTTCCAGATTTTTCATTGAAAGTAAAGAATACAAATCAGTTAAAGAAGACAGATGTGAGAAAAGTAGTACACAGAAAGGTACTTAAGCTCATAAAATTATTTCAAAATGATTATGCAAATTATTAAAAAAAAAGAGCTGCCATTTTTTCAGTATGCCCAATGGAAATATAATATACATTAAAAAATTATTTGCCTTTATATAGGTTAGATCACTCAAGTACAGATGTTATAGAGGGTATGTAATGTAATATTCAGCAAAATAAAGAACCCAAAAATCTTAGATCATCAAGGAATGAAAACACAAATGATAACTGTATAAAAAATTAAAGGTCTTTTGTCTTTTGTATTCCCACAAACTTTTATGAAGGTGCAAGACACATTCAGAAGTGGATGATTATTTGTTTGGATTGAGGGAAAACTGGAGAAAGAAAAAACAGGAATTCATATACACTGTTTTTAGAAATCACAGATCTCTAAATGAAAGTTTGGAAAACCAGTAAGATTGCAGTGGCTTGTTTTAGAAATTACAGTCAACATATTTAAGGCAGCTAGATGCATTTTTGATGATGTTTATGATAATTCTTGTTTGTTTAAATTGTATCTGTTCATGAGATTTGTTTATTTTTTCATTAAAAATAGCCATTTTTCTAGGATGTGCTGATACGAAAGACTCAGCAGCCTGCACTCACTGTCTGCAGAATGATGGGAGTCCTCTGCCCCAATATATATGCTTTTGTTCCATGGCACAACAAAACTTCCTGTTTCCTCTGATTGATTTCTGGGTTCAAAATATGATGAGTTTTTGTAACAGGACTCCATGGACTCACATATATTAAAGAGATTGTTTTGAAAAGGCTGGGTATGAACCGCACTAAAAATGAATGAGATGCAGAGGCCAAAGTTGATAAGAAAAACTATAATGATGTTTGGTTACTTTTCTATCTGCCAGAGCTGAATTCAGCATAATTCAATGAGGAATTAAAAACAAATTGTTGTTTGCCATTCTATATAATTCTGGCCCATGTGTCTCATTGACATGTGATATTTTTATTACCTGACCCACTAACTTAATGGACAGATTTGGCACTGGTTGCCTCAATGTGTACATTTCATACTAGGAGGTTTGTTTGGACTTGTTTAACAGTTCTCAGCTATTGTCTTCTCACAGGAAAAATGTTCCTTGAATCCTCTTTGAGAGAATTTCACCCTAAAGGAGTAACAAAATCCTAAAAGAGTAACAGAGTCCTGTTTCTTGTCCTTTCCACTTACTTCCTTTTCCCTTAGTGTTTATTGGAATTTGTGTGTTACTTCATGGATATAACTCATACTCAGTCTTTTTGATATCAACTTTAATTTCCAGTTGAAATGGCAATACTTGAACATTCAGCTGCAAATCTCATCTCAAGTCAATGAAAAATTTATCAGCCATTCATCAACTTGCAGTCTATATTGAGGTAATTTTTACCAGAAATACATAGAAGGCAATCAGTTTTTTTTCTCTGTAAAAACATTTTTTCTTTCTTTTCTTGAATACCAATTACATTATTTAGAAAAATGAAACAAAAATTCTCTAGATCATTTTGACACCTCATGAACTGCAGTGCAAGATAGGATGCTTATGAGATTATGTGTTTGCTCAACAGGAAAAATATTGAATATGCATTCTAAATTATTTCAGTAGCAAAATTATCAGTGATGCCTTTCTAGAGACATTACTTCATGAACACTCTATACAAAATTAAATTGAAAACAGACTGATATTTAGTTTTCTTACACTTCTCCTGTGGGACTAGCCTGTGTGTTTTCATACTTCGTCTTATCTATATGCTCAGATCTCAAGAGACACAAAGAATGATTATTTCTTTAAGGTCATAAAAATATGGCTGTTCCTGACAGTCCACATATTTGAGAATATCACTTTATCTAGTTGCTTCTCTTCCTGTGACAATTAAGCTGCCAAGCTCAACAAGGCTGACAAATGTTTCAAGGTGATGTTGCTCCACTTATACTTCTAAAATTCATTCCCAGTTTACTGAGTCAGTATAGAAAAATTTAACAGTTTGTTTTCCTTGTGTTACTTTTTCTAGTGGTGAGTTGTTTTAGGGGCACTGAAAATTTTGAGATGCACAGACACAAGAAGCATGAGCTGACCTAAATATCAACCAGAAATTTAAAGTCCCCTGAAAACACAAGACAAACTTTTGGGATGCATTCAGAATAGTAAGTATAAAATACTAAAAAAACATGTTGGAAGCTTCTCTGCCTGCCACTGAATGCTTGTAAGACAATGGTAAACTAATAGAGTTCAACATTTCTTGAAAATTCTAAAACAGAAGGTAATTGAACACAAAACCATGCAATCCCATCCATTCAACTGTACAGGGAAAAAAAAATGTTCAGATCTTTCTTTTTTTTGTGTGTTTTATGAGTCAACAACATTTTTTCTTTTCCTCCGGTGAAATCTGCTCATACTAATAAAATAAAAACAATGTTCTTCAGTAAACAGATTTGGATCAACTTAGGGAAGCTAAAGCCCTGATAGAATTTAGTCTGGCCAGGGATGTAAAGGGCAAAAAGAGAAGCTTCCATATGTATGTTGGTAGTAAAATGAAACCTAGAAAAAATGGGCTTTCTCCAGAAAGAAATGGGAGACCTGATTACCTGGAACATGGAAAAAACTGAAGTAATCAAAGAGTAAGATGCTTCAGCCAACTACACAAGTCACAAGAAAGGAAAGTACAGGAACTGGGAAAATGAAGAACTGACAGCTGTAGGTGGCAATAAGGTACAAGACTATCTAAGGTGCCTGCAGATGCACAAGACGTGTGACCTGATAAAATGCATCTGTGGGTCCTGAGGAAGCTGCTGAATGAGCTGGTTTCCATCATATCTAAGAAGTCATGACACTCCAGTGAAATTTCTATTAAGTGGGAAAGGGGAGACATAACCTCATTTTAACAAGGGAAAAAGAAAGACCTTGAGAACTAAAGGCCAATTAGTCTCACACTGGTGCTTGACAAGATGATGGAGCAAATTCTCCTTGAAACTAAGCTAAGGCACATGGAAAATAGTGAAGTGGTTGGTGACAACCAACAGGGTTTCAATAAGTGTGACTCATGTCTGACAAATCTGGTGGTCTTCCATGATTACATCTTTGATTGGCAACTGATGTCATCTACCTGGGCTCCTGCAAAGCATTCAACCTTGTCCCACATGATATTCTTATCTCAAAATTGAAGAAACATGGATTTGATGGATGGACCACTCAGTGCACAGGAAATTGGTCAAAGAGTTGTGGTCAACAGCTCAATGTCAAGGTGGAGAGCAGTGGCTAGTGGCACTCCTCAGAGGTCAGTATTTTTCAGATGGGTCAGTATTGGTGCAGTTCAGCACTCTCAGTGTCCTGGGCAGTGGGACCAGGTGTAAGTTTGGTGTAGTCAACATGCTGTAGAGAGGGGATATCATGCAGAGAGACCTTCACATGCTTGAGATGTCAACCAGTCAGCTTCCATACCAAGCCATTCTATGAGACTATGAAACCTTAATACTGCCTCTTAAATATTGCAAATCAATGACCTATAGGCAGGTGAGCTCATCCTGCTAATCTGTAGCCTTATATGAACTCTTGTAAACTATTCTGAATAGGCAAACTGAGTATTCTTCTGCACAAATTTTTACTTTTTGAGGAAATGAATTTTAATATATTTACTTGCTCTAATTCATTTCTTAAACTGGGTTAATACAGTAAGACTTCTTCTGACTATATATTTAGTGAGAACATATTGCCACACACAGCATGAGCCCTGAGAGAAGTCTATTTATAGGATAAATGCCTCCTCTACCCCTTTTGCTATACAAAATACATCCACACACATATAAAAAACTTGTAACTCAGAGATGTGTGAACACTGTATATTTTAAAAGGTTTTTCCATTCCAGCAGCTCTAATTGCCTATGAACTTAACCCTTATGGTTCAAATATTATTCCCATGCTATGATCCAGACAGCCCTAAAAGCTTCCAGAGGTTTGATGCTACATTTATTTATCCTTTGCTTAACTTCTCATAAACAATATAAAATCTGCATTTTAAATAAATGGCATCTTACACATTTAATTGGGAAATTTAGAAATTCAGAATAATGTGTGCCTCACAGTCTACCAAGTGAAATCAACAGCCACGCTCTAGTTTCCAGAAGAAAAAAATACTTTAGCTGTTGCTAAGTTACGCTGAATACCCATTGAATTACACATGAAACCTATGTTAATTCCAAATACAGTCATTATGAGTGGCAGTATTACAAAGAATACTGAATAGATTTGAAATAATAGAAAACTAAATTAAAGAACTGCCATCAACTTTTTCTACATTTTCTTCAACATTTCTGAACTTTTTTTTAATGATAGCTTAGCTGTCAGGTGAAAAAAAAAATATAAAGTACTTTCATTGGTTCTTTTAAAAGGTAAAAACCTTTGTAATATAAAGGCCAAATAAAATTTCAAAGTACAAATCAGAGAATGAAAACAAGGAAGAACAGCTGGGCTATGCTGATATATACACTAAATTCAAAACAAATTCAAGCGAGTTATATTTTGCTGTGCTTTTAAAACATTTTCTAACTTGTCACTGTTCCTTCTGCTGTTGCTGGAATTGCATTTTGGACTGAGACCAAGGAAGCTTTAAAGTAGGGTGTCATGGGGTGTCAACTCCTACCAAGGAGGTGATGGTAGTATCTCTTCACTCCCTGGTCCATGGTGCTATAATATGAAGCAGCACTGAAACTTCTGCAGCAGGAACAGACCTGTGCTCACAGCCAGTGCTTTCAACTGTAGAACAAATATTGTAATTCAAGAATGCCAGGAATATAAATCTAAACTACATTCACAATGAAGCTGTATAAATTTGTTGGTGGGATAACACGAGGTATTTGGCCCAGCAGTAAGGACTGATGATGATCATGAGATGACTTGATGACCAAGGAGATCACACCCAGACCTTTGCCTTATGCTTTGGTAGCCTGCTTAGATACACCTGCTTGCACTTCCCACAAGGCTAAGAAAACTGACATAGGACATTTCTGAATTTGCATACATATGTTCTTAGAAACTTACTTAGGACACTCCCACTGGGAGCCAGAAGTGGAAGAACTACCTGTGCTTCTCATAAAGTAATGATGAAAGTTGCTAACCAGCTGAGAGGAAGACATGTTCTCTGTAAGTACAAGAGCTTTGCAGATAACATTAGTATTGTCCTAGTTATTAACTGCATCAGTACATATTGTATTCTGTCTTCTTTTTCTGCTAAAATTCCATTGTAACTGAAACGAATATTGCTATTTGCCCTTGCAGGTGAGACATGCAATAGTAATAGTAATAGTAATAGTAATAGTAATAGTAATAGTAATAGTAATAGTAATAGTAATAGTAATAGTAATAGTAACAGTAGCAGTAATAGTTCTACTTTTGCTAGTGGTTGCAATGCTGCAGTCTTTATGGGGTCTGCTGCTTCTTTGGTTATTTCAGACCACAGATTCTGCATACGTGGACTACACATAGCTGCAGTAAGAATGCTGTCCAGAGGATAACAAGTGATAGAAAAGTCCACTCTGTAATAGTTTCCATAAGATCTGTCATGTACAACCAGTATAATTACATCACAATTTTGCCACTGATCACTTACTCTTTAGAATAGAATAAAATAGAATAGAGCAGAGTATTTCAGCTGGAAGGGGCCTACAAGGATGATCTGGTCCATCTGCCTGATGACTTCAGGGATGATCAATTCAAAGTATATTTTTAAGGGATTTGTCCAAAGGCTTCTTAAACACTGATAATTTTGGCACATTGACCATCTCTCTAGGAAGCCTGTTGCAGCGTTTGATCACCCTTTCGGTAAAGAAATGCTTCCAAATGTCCAGTTTGAACCTACTCTGGTGCAGCTTTGAATCATTCCACACATTCTGTCACTGCATACCTGGAAGAGGAGATCAGCATCTTCCCCTCCTCAGGAAGCTGTGGAAAGCAATGAAGTAGCCTGTCAAGAAGCCTTTTTTCAAAACTAGACAAACCTGAAGTCCTTAGCCACTCCCAAAGGACACTCTTTCCAGCCCTAAATTCCTCTGAACAGCGTGAGTGGTCTTTCTTTCTCACGCTATCATCCAGATCCATTGTACTGTGCCATGATTTACATTTCTTGGTTATTAAAAGACTTGCAAAAGAAAATCACTGATTGGAACCCTCTCACTCACACTGTGAAGAGAAGTCTCTGGTTGTGCTTAAGTTTAGCAAACAGTGGTTAACATTAAATTATTTGAATGTTATATTCAGCTGGGCCATTAATAGCACAGCTGATAGCACAGACAGCAGACATGCCAATCCAGTCTCTCATTTTTGTTTCAAAATGTATGCCAAAGCATGACGTAGTCCATGAACCAAAATGCAAATACCATGTCTGTGGAAATTGTCATGATTTGACTCACTGCCACGGTGACAAACATACTGCTTTGTTCAGGTATTTAAAAGCGTGACTGTAACAAGCTATCAGCAAATAGCAGTTTCCTCTGTGCTCAAACAGAGCAGCTGCAGTTCTTATCAGAACTCTCTGGAGTGCAGCACTGACTACCATGGGTTCTTCGCAAGCCTGCCTCAGATATTTTGTACAAATGAAACTTTTCCACTTGAATGTCCGTATTACATAAATAAAATACGCCTCTTGGCTGCTTTTAGCATTGTACCATACATTCACAAGTAGTTTTCAGACTGATTCCACTGAAATGTTTTTACAAGTCAGACACAGTCACATTCTTTAGGCAAATCTGAATTTTTCATTTCAAAATTGTCATGACCTTATTTCTACCTTTGAAAGGCATAACTTCACTGCTTTGTCACTCCTTTATTCTCTTATCCTGTGTCCTGAGTTATTGGCAAACACTGATAAACAATATAGTATTTTATCCATATTGTTCCACCTCTTTTTTGTCACCTTCTTCTGTAAAAGTGTGCAAATGAAGATCTGCAATCCAGATTAATCTTTCACTCCTGTCATTCACTTCAGATGTTTTAAAATGAAGATATGAGGGCCTTGCGTTCCAAATACAGATATTTTGGTACAAAACCTGAAACAATTTCTGTCATTTGCATGCAGCTGGACCTGTACAAAAGGCTTACTACTAGTAGCTCATAACACTTACTACTAGATGCAAAATATAATTCTGTGCTTCTGCACTGATATCTCTTGAACTGTTGCTGCAGTTATAATTGTCTTATAGATGCAGGGAAGCATGTACCAGTACTTTGGTAACTGTGATCATTATTGTTATCATCCAAACGAACCTACGCCTTTTGTAGCAAATGTAGTAGCTGAGTTGTGCAGACGGTGGCTCCAGAAATTAAGGTGTTATACCCCTTTAATAAAGCATAAAGGTTGAGAAAAATACATACAAAGAATTAATAAAAGAGGAAATAATTCCCCTCCTGAAGAGTACTCTTGCTGTCGAGAAGATGGTACACCCCGTGTCCCGAGGCAACCGGGTCGACGAGGGAGGCAGAGGAGTAAAAAAACCGTGGAGAGAAGCATTCCAATATACATGAGACCAAAGGATCATGGTTCTGGAAATGCCACAAGAGTGGGAATGAGACAACCCAGCAAAGTAATTTCTGGGGAATCCAAATTGACACCTCACAAAGGAAAAGCCTCTATTATAGTAGGGGAAGCCAATTCTCATTAAAGAAGTCAGTAACAGTTATAATCTTAATTAGCACATTTAATATTAGTACAAGACTCACGAGCCCTTCAATTGGTCCTTAATCCGATGGGAAGACCAGGTCGTTATCCAATCACAGATCACCTCTGAAGCCCCTAGCTTTCAAGTTACACTAGACTCTCTCATTGAGTGGAAGGGTACTAGTTATAAACCGCCTGGGTATAAGGTACTATATATATGTGCCCAGCTTCTAATCCAGGCAGAGGATATTGTAATTACGCTGTAATTACTATAGCAGGACCGCTAATTTTACTAATCTTAAGACTTATGTTTGGACCTTGTATTTTTAACAAAATCATTAGCATTGTGAGAAGCAGGTTAGAAGCAGCTCACCTTATGCTAATACGAGCCAAATATGAAGCCTTAAATGAAGAAGAAACAGAAGATTATTTAGAGTTAAGTAAAAGAGAACTACAAAGATTTAACAAACAAAAGTAAGCAATAGAAAAAGGGGAGAATTGTAATAAATAGAGACCCTTTTGTTCGCCTAAACATGTAAGATACGATGCTTTGCAAAACTATGCTTTGTGTAATAGGGATGAGGTTGAAGGCTGCTGCTGACGTCTGTATAATTATGAGAACAGCCTTGCAAGCTCTCTTGAATTCCAGAAAGTTAAGCCACTCAGATAAGCCTTAAAAGGAGAACAGTGAGGAAAGGTCAAAAGAAGAAGACTCCTGATCTTCATCCTACGACCACCAGAAGGCAAAAAGCGACCACCAGTGACCGGAGGCACATGCGCAGAGACACCCGAGAAAGGACACGTAAACCGGAAGTCGGACCACTTAAAAGGGAAGACACGGAAATCGGACGTGCGGCAGCCAAAGGAGCAGAGACTTCCCTGCCGCCCAGCGCTGATTTTTTGCTTATTGCTTGCTTGCTGTAATTAATAAAATTTTTACCATATCACTCTCTTGAGTGCGTTCATAACAATTATACTCCATTTTCACTGTATCTCATATTGTTGGTTTTTTTTTCTTTCTGTCAGAAGCCATGGTAACATTCAGGCTTGGTGAAGATAATGATACTGAAAAAAATGGTTTCTTGCTTTCCCTTCACTCTTTCATTGCCTGAATTACCATTTCTCAGAGATGCTCTTTGAGCCCGACTTTGGATTTTAGCCGGTCATAATCTCACATGAAACTTGTAGCTCTTTTGGATGGTGTGAGGAATATTAAATGCTTTATTGTTTGCACTATTTTGGAAGAGATCTAATGCTTCTTTTTTCTAAGGCACAATCAAAGTAATTCATACGCACTACTCTGATTTGCATTTTGTTGTGATTCAGTTTTAGGTCACATTTCCTGCATTTGTAAACACTGAGATTAAGTTTTTGTTGTGCACTTCTCTTGTGCTGAAATGTACTATAATGTCATAAAAGTTACTTTGACTTCCATCAGACCTTCTAACATGTCATTCTTCTGGAACATTTCTTGTGCAGTGGAATACTGTACGCTGAATAGTCTTTTGATGTGCCATCTTTGGAGTGCTGAAAGTGGTTAGCTTGCTACTTTCTTCTTTCTGATTCATCTTTACACTTTGGCTCTGATTAACTTGTTCATTTGGGAGTAACATTGCAACACAGCAAAGGAGAACTGTCAAGTTTTCTTATTATTGTTTCAAAGGCCTGCTCAATCTAATAATTGCTTATCTTCTGGGTACATCAAACTTACCTGTAATTCCTCCATTTTCCTAATAAAAAATATCAAAATACATTTAATGTCAAAATTCTTTGGCCCTAACTATTTGTGGCAATTCATACTTTACAGGCATTAAATTGGCACCAGACATACAGACAGTTGAGTTGTCATTGTTCTGGTAGATATCCAACCCAATGCCTTGTCAAAGCAATACTTCTTTGTTTTCATTTGCTTGTGTTTATGGATACCCTGGGTAGGTTGCATGAACAGATCCATTTTTATGTACTGATTTCATTTCAGGGTTATTTTTCCTAGGTACTTATTACACAGATATCTAGTTATTGACTTTTTCTTGAACACGCTATTAATGGTCTATGAGGACTGAATATTCAAGGGATGTGCCAAATCATATGACTACAGATACAAGCAGTAGTGCATTGTGATTTACCTTTTTTCTTAATTCAGCTTCAGGGAGGTAATTAGTCAGACATATTGGAAAATCTGAGGATTTTCTTTAGGCCCATTTTAACGTGTTAACTTCAACTTTTTTGTTTCTTGACCTGCCTTGCAGGCAAGAGCACAGCATGACCCCTGCTGATTGCTGTGCTCTACAATTACATCCCACTGCATCTCTTGTACTGTTCTGATAATGTGTGCAAGATATCCATGCCAGGACGTTTGTGCTGTAACATACCATGACCATCTTCCTTAGTTTTGCATTTAGACAATAAGATGGAACAGATACCCACGCCAAGGCCGACATGTCACTGTGTTTGCTCTAATTTTTCTTGGAATAATACACATAGCACGCTATACTGAACCTCTCACTCCCTTCTAACTTCTGTGCTTGCTCAGCCACTGCATGCATGGCACTACATGTTGTTACTGCCATTAGCAAGAAATCTCATTTTCTCTTCAGATGTCTTATGTACACTTCTGTTTGAAAATGAATTTTGAACAGTATTTTCTTTAACACCTACTGTTTGATCACCTTAGTTTATCTCCTTTATTATTTAATGATAATCTATAACCTCTACATAGCCAAAAGTCCCCTTATTAAGTTTTAAAATAAACCTTGGTTCCCTGCACAGAAGCCTTTTCTCACTAAGACCTATATTTCTGCTCTGGTGAACTTAACTTTGAACATTCATTTGCTGTCTTTTTATCTACAAGGAACTGCACCTCAAATGTGAGCTCAAATGCTACTTTCTTCCATTCCAATATTACTTATATTTAGGGTTTTCCTATTTCCAATTTCATAATAGCAATCTGATGATTTTCCACATAAATTGTATGCTGGGATTTTATATATATATATATATATTTCCCGATTCTTCCATTTTCTGGGGTTTTTTTGGTTTTTTTTTTCATCTCTCTCACAGATGTATTGACTTCTAAGGGACAAAGGAATTTTTTTCCTTACAATAATTCAAATCAAGTTCCTTGTTCATATCACATATCATATTCATATCATGTTTTAGTGCTTTACACTAAAAGATTTTGTCTTAGGACCAATTCAAGAAGCAATATCAGATTTTGCTATTCAGTTTAGTTTGTTTTGGGATTACCAATATGATCATATCAAACAGTTTATCAAATTAAAACAAAGTTTATGCAAGGAAAAGAAAAAAGAATCTAGGAAATTGGAATACTGATGAAAAATTATCTATGTGATTCTCAAAATGAGAAAAAGTAAATAAGAAGTTGCAGAGGGAAATATAAGTGAAGGAAAGCAATGGTCAAAAAGTAAAAGAATGAAGGAAAATAACAGGATAATAATATTAAGGGAGAAAGATGTTAATATATTCTGGATATACCTGGTATAACAAAATAAACAAAACAAAACAAAACAAACCAAAAACCAACCAAACAAACAAAGAGAAAAACCTATAAAATGGGAGCTCTGTATAATTTGGTGTAATTTACAAGCTGAAACAAACTACTTTAACAGCACAGATTCCACTATAGCAATTTCCTGCCATTACATTTCCAATCTCCTTTTAAAATATGTCCTTATTCCTCTTTTAAGGGACCAATTTTGTGTTACCATTAGCATTTGATGTTTTGTTATCACATAATTTTACATACATAATAAAGTGGGTTGAGAATATTAAGCCTTTCATTTTGCTTATCTCCAGAATTGTCCAGACAAATATTACCATTGGAAAGAAAAATACCCTAGACATAACAGATTTTTTCCTTAAGTTAAATCCAAAAAGATTGTCCCTTCTCTGTCCAGCTGTGGGAGCCTTTTTCCAGCAGAGGTTATAACTTCCACTGAGACAAATGATTACTTTAGTCCATACATCTTAGTATGGGAAGAATTTTATGGGTACCTGTGTAATTATCATTGGACCATGGAGTCTGAGAGCAGGAGGGGGACCCTTCCATTTGCACCATTACTTTCAGAAGAAGAGAAACAGGGCTTCAAGCAGATACAATAACACATGAGACTTCAATGTACTTCATGTTTAACCTAGTGTTATCACATTAAAATCTTAGTTTTATATTGTCAGGCCTGCTATGCATTATCATTTCTTTCAGCAGATTAAGTCCTTGAAGGAAAGTTTCCTTCCTTATGTGGGCCAATTATTGATCTGTTTTCTGTCTCAAATACCTTGTCAGACTACAATCTTTGTTTATTCATGATTTTTCATATTTTATAATGGTGATTAATTTTTAATCCACCTTTGTCTGAACAAGACTAAAGACCATTATATTTTCTACTTCATAAGTGATAGAAATGTCTGAGTGCTTCAGACTATTGCATTTATTGAGACCATTTTCTTGCTACCATTCTGGAAGGAATACCTTTTTTGTTCACATAGCTGGAATTTCAGGAATTACTGTATCAATAAATAAACTGTTCTGCTTCCCACCCCCACCCCATCAGTCCCTCTGGGCTTGAGGAGTTGCATATAACCTCTCTGTAATAACTGAATTTCAAAACACTGATATTATAAAATCTGGTTTTTTCTCCTTAGGACACTGACACATGCAAATTCCCTTTCTTGATTGTAGTCATTTAGTTGGGGTGAGAGCTAGAGCAAGAGGCTGCCCGATTAAATAACATCCTTTCTCTATCATTCTCACTGTCAAGAATATCTGGGATGAGTGTCTTGGCTTTGTCTTGCAGAATAAATAAAAACCTCATTCTTTTTTTTTTTTTAAGGCCATATTTTCAATTCCTTTTCCCTAGTGTTATTAAAGAGAGATTTCTCACTAAGGCAGAGCCAGAAGAAAGAGAAAACCCTCAGAATTATGAATGTGAAACTGTAAGTTATTGAGCAAACAATCACAAGACATTGCAGCTTTATTGCATGAGAGTCAGCCAGAGAATGAAGCTTTGATAGGGATGATTTGTGAAAATGCCAAGTAGTAACACTCTACATTCATGACCTTATCCAGATTTTAGCCCTGGCAGCCACTTCTGGGAATTATTCAAACCCCAGCTCAGATTAATCAAGTTTTAAATCAGAGTATCAATGGGAACAAATCAACATCCCTTCTTATATTACCATTTTTTTTCAGAATCCTTGCTTGATTATACTGATTGTTGCACAGTATTAGAACTATTGTTTTGTCCAGATCAAGGTTTAATAACTGCAATTTGACCATTCTTTGAATACCATCAAATAAGAATACTCTTCTTTTTCCTTTTCTTTTTTTCCCAAGGACAGTTGACTGTTTTCCAATCCTACTGTGTCATGTTCAATT
The DNA here is from genome assembly GCF_049639895.1 of Pseudopodoces humilis. Classification (NCBI taxonomy): domain Eukaryota; kingdom Metazoa; phylum Chordata; class Aves; order Passeriformes; family Paridae; genus Pseudopodoces; species Pseudopodoces humilis. The sequence goes on from NC_142200.1 coordinate 43,917,856, forward strand.
ACACTGCAGACAACTCTACATAACTCCAGCTAGGATTAAAACATATTAAACAATGTCTAGCCATTTCTGCTATTGATTTCCTTTTTGCCAGGTGCAACATAAATAAAAATACAGACATATCCATACTCTGTAAGAAATGGTGGCCCAACTATGACTGCACAATCTTGTTTGATGTTTTCTCATACCCTGGTGTTAAACATGATCCTGCTGCTGGTTGTCAAAAAGGACTTAGGGATGATAGATATCTTTTTTTTTCCTGAGGTACATTTTCATTCTATTTTGGATTTTTGTGCCTCTAGCATCAGTTTAGTGCATGATGAACAGCAAGCTGAAAAGCAAACCTGAGCAAGAGTAACAAAAAAAAATGAGAGAATGAAAATTTTGATGAACCTACAAGGAAAAAAATAGGAAGATAAGAATATGCTTGAACGAAAGTAATTCAATAAAATATCATAAATTATAAAAATGGAAAGGAAAAAAAATGAGGAATGTGATAAGCATTTATTGATAAAACAGGAAATACATTCTCCTAGCCCTAAGTGAATTTCCCAGTGTGGTGAGGTGTCTTCACTGGATTCTGAAAGATTTTACAGCACACAGGTAAGCTATGAGAGAAAAAAGCTCTTCTTAGAATTGAGATGCATGTCCTCATTCACAGTGACAAATTATTTTTTCCTAATACTATTAATTTTCTAATAGAATTGATTTTTTTCTGTTGACACTGGTTTGCAGAGGTTCTTTGCATGTGTATTCACATGTCACTCTCTTTACTGAGGACACTCTCATTTTCAATAAAATTAATGAAAAGCCAGTGTCTTGAATGAAAATTTGAATGTACTATAAAAGAAACAGTTATGTATTTTCATGTCTGTATGTACAGATATCCCTACATGAAGATGGCAAAGTAACTGCTTTCTTCATTCCTTTTTTTTGTTGTTGTTATCACTTAATTCTTACAACTAAGTCGTATCCCTTAATTCTTGCAATTGTTTCTTTCTCTTCCTCACCTTCTTCCAGTTTTTGGCCATTCAGTCTTTTTAAAAGAGCTTTCCCAGGAACATTTACCTCTTTGGGTAATATTAAAAACCCTTTTGAGTGAGAATTTTTTGCCATCAAATAAATACAGTCTTAAAGTCATGGTGCAGTATCAACATGAGCATACTCCTTACAGACTGCAATTTTGTATTCCAGAACTTCAGAGCTCTGCAGTGCCATATTTAACTTGCTAATTCTTACTTCATAATTAGGTTCCACTCATCAGGAATGACCCTCTTTGGAGATGCAAGTGCTCAGGACTTTATGAGTCAGTAGAATTAGAAAGAAATTTTTTAGTAGGAGAGAGAAAGTCTATGTTGTGAAAAGTTCCCCATGTCTGTGAAAACTACCCTTCAGGGGAAAAAAAAACAAAAAGAAAAAAGGAAAAAGGAATGTGTTACAAGCAAGTAGACTCAGTGGAATTGTGACCAGCTAATGAAGTGGCTGGTCTGCATAAGAATGGGCTGAAACTACATTTACATTTCCCTGAGGATGTGAGAATACACATATATTAGGGAGGGTGAGCTGCCCATTCTGTTTGCAATGAGCAATTTATACATCTGCCACCAATAGAGAAGTATAAAAAACTCCATACATTTGTATTAGTAAGGTAAAATTCTGTCATCTCAGTGGAATAACTTTTACTCTTTCAAGGTGGTAAACAGTGGAATTTCTTGGCCCATTAAGAAGAAGACATATTTAACGTCACAGACTGTTTCTTAATTAAAATCTTACTCAGAGAAAAACCATTCAGGAGAAGAAATTACAAGGAAAAAAGGGAAAGTCTTAATGCTTATGGCATTTCTTTCTTTTCCAAGGCTTTAGTATCTCAGTGAGCAACTAAACTTGAATTTTGATTGGCTTAGGCACAACATTGCAGCTGTAAGATTATATATTGAATGTAGATTTGTTTGGGTTGCATTCAAGTAAACAGATAACATGATGCTATTTTGTGACTTATCAAAAGTTAAGTATAAAATAATTTACTCCACTAATTCAATATTTATCACAATAAGGTAATTACAAACTTGTCACACATCATTTATTCATGGAAGGAGATTTAGACAGAATTTTATTTTATTTTATGGACACCCTACCCAGATATTTCTTTTTATTAGTATTCATATTCTTCTCTGGAGGTAAATTATGCTTTGCATTGTAATTCAATACTGCATCTGTGTTAATCACATTGAGAGCATCTACACCTTGGACTGAGATAGATTACAGAGTTGTTACAGGAAAAATAATGTCCCACTTTATGCAGCAATTACTTTTTTGTATAAAAATTATCATTTTTTTAAAGAAAATTATTGACCTCACAACTAATTTTTCATCATCATTTGTCTAGTGCTTTTCATTCTTAAGCTGTTTTAAAAAGCTAACAATTTTTTTAAAATGCTAGTTATATATGAATGATAACAAAATATCTGTGGCAGAATATCTGTGAGTTGCTCAGTGTGACTTTCAATGGAACCATCAAAATAAAATTCACAGTATTACTTCCAGTATTACTTACTAGTATTACTTCATAAAATGGACTATTTCTTAATCAGATCCTGAGCATAGCCAAATAATATCAGTATAATTACTCTCATTGTCATGAAAGAAAATATTCTTGGCTAAGGTAATCTGATTGGGAAAATCAGTTTAACTTCTAAACAGAATACCATAAAGGCTTTTGAATAAATTGTATCTGTTTTAAGACATAAGGAGATAAAAAACCACATTAATTTCTAGTCAAAGGAACAAAAAAAACCAAAAACCAAACATAAAAACTTGTGTTTCTTTGTTCATCGCTATAATTTGAAGGTTTCTGAGACTAAAATCAAGAATTTTTTCTAGCATAATCTAGCATCTCGATGTATTATTGACTATGTGAATCTGCTTCCTGACCACATGTGAGAGAGGAGCTGTATGAAATAGTGAGCAACATGGAGGTGCCTAATATTGTCCAGGAAGTCTGAGGCAGATGTGGAGTGTGTCTATTCACCTAATCACATTATTTATGAAGCATTTTTCTGCAGGGTTTCTTCTAGAAACAAGAAGAACCTTTTTGCCTATGTTTTGTCTCCTGTGCATGTTCAGTATTTCAGTCTAAAACCCTGAGATAAAGACCAATGCAAACAGACAATAATAGATTATTTGTGGGACCGGAAGAAATCGTTTGCTCACACTTTGCAGAGGCTGGTGATGTTTCTCTCCTGAAATCAATCTGTGTTCTGTAAATAAATTGTTAATAAACACGGCTGCTTATTGGCATCAGCCAGAGAAACAGATAAAATCCCCAGCCAATTACTCCCCTGTTCAAGGAATCAGGTAGTTGGCTGATTTGCAATCAGATACACAGGCTGTCTGTCCTTTGGGGGTTTTCTGTGGGAAAGCTTTCTGAACTGCATACATATCACCCTATCAAAAGGAAAAGGGAAAAAATAAAAACACCTCAGCAAGCTGCAAGGATCTAACTCACAGAGTGTCAAAGGGAAAGACTCAAGGTGACAAACTTTCATGCTCACTTTCCTGAGAGACACAGAATTTGTTGCTACTAAACCAGGTCTGTCGAAAAGGACAGCTCATGAAAGTGGAATGAGGGAAAAACAAGTCTCTGATGGCTCTTCCCTGTGAATTGGAGCAAAGGGTTTGATTTCACTACCTGTATTGACAACAGTTTATACACCCCTTTGTAGATGGGATTTCCTGCTGAACTATTCCTATGCAATGCTAGCAGATTAGTATGAAAAATCTTTTATTATTCCAGCAATGCACTTGCTCATGAAGAGACAAATGCATTGTGAATTTATATTGCAAAGCTGAAGTCCAGCTTACTGTATGTCTTTATAGGTAGTTTTGTAAGAAAGCCTGACTTTCTACCTGAAGAATTTTTTCCAGGTCTCCAAATTCCCATAGAAGTAATGTAAAAAATACATCCTACTTTATTACCATACTGAGAGAATGATTCACTATGAATCATTTATTAAATTAATTTAGCCTCTTCTTCAGTCTGCAGAATATCTACAAGCTTATCACAGCTTTCTTGCATATGTTTGTTATTCTAAATTACTTGACAGGTCTTTTTTGTGTGTGAATTTGTTTACTCTGTAGGTTGCGTATTCTGAAATTATAACTTAGCTATCAATTTGTGACTGGTTATCTAAGTAAGGCAGCTTTCTTTTGTTTCCCTGCTTGTCAAAGTATTCACTCTATCTAGGACAAGTCTCTTCGTATGGACAGTGCTCAATCTGAAGTTGAAGACACAGCTTCTTGCATACAGGATCAGTCCCCCAGGACAGAAGCAGAAATTTGTTGTGAAAGCATATGGTCATAAATTTAAAGTGGTTAGGTTTCTTTCTTTAATGAAATTTTTCTAAAAGCCAATTACACCTTAATATACAATAGGTAAGAGGATCAGAAACCCTCTTACAAAAAAATGTGAATCCTATTATTTTTTCATTATGAGCTTAGAGTCTTTGTTGTTGAAAATCTCTGTAAAATTACCTATGCAAATAACCTGGTGAATTCTAAGCAAATAACCAGTGAATTCTAAGTGTCAGATGTACAGGCTTGGGAGGAAAAAAATAAAGGTAAGGGATTTCCACCTAGAAGCACAGTTTCTTCTGATCATAGTTCAGGCAAATGACAAGGGAAGTTGACACAAATAATCTCTTATGTCAACACAAAGAGATGGAATCCCCAGCATCTGCTGAACCACATTTCTTTCTATCATCCTTTTTCACAATAATAAACTTTTCATTAATCTAAGGAAAATATAACTAAAATAAATTTGGATTCCAATAAAATTGGAATTCTAGATACATCGTTTAGAATATGGCTTGAAAGGAGTATTTTATATATAATCCTGTATGATCTTTCTGAGTGTGTCTGGAGCACTTAGCATAAGTGTGATCCCAAATTCCTCTTGTAGTCTCTGTGGAAGTGTTCAGAGACACTGTTAAGAAAGTTGACCAAAAGGCATGGAAACGAAAAATTTAAGAAATTAATCACAATCTGCTCTTACCATTTTAACATTGATGTGCCACTATTGATTCTACTAGACAAAAAGCAAATGACAACTCCTCCTGCTTTATCAGTGCAAGCTTTAAGTTGACACACATGGGCAAAAAATGTTCTAATTTGCCTGAGAGGGTAAGAACTTATAGCAAGTGGATAGAAAAAAAAATATTCCTTTATCAGTGTGAGGTATTTTTCCACTGTCCTCAGAGACACTAATCTAAAATGGCCATCACAAGCTGAGCATTCATATAAAAAAGCTAGCAAAAATGTTCATTTTAAAAGTTAACCTGAAACAAAGGGAATATGTTTGTGTTTAAATACAGAGTGGATTAGCTGTGGACATGAGAAGAATTGGAACAATGGGTTGTTTTCTAGCCAGGGATTTAAAATTTAAATGTACAACTAGACTGTAGTGGTTTCCAGATCTCATTTGCACCTTCACTTCAGGAGAATGAGGGCTGGCAGTGAAACCAGTCTAGCAGTACTATCCACAGTGATAATAAGAATGGGGTGCCCCAAGGAGAAAGAAAGGGAAATTAGATATATAATGTACGTTAGGGAAGGTGTATACTGCTGACTGAGAATTAGGCACTGACAGGCAGCAACTGCAGGGGAGCTGTCAGTGGCTCCACTAAGCTTTTCTAGCAGGTGTCATTGTAAGATAGTGGCAGCAAATAAACTGGAGACAAATTGGAAGAAAAACTGAGAAATCTTCAAAATTGAAGGGATGTATTCACATGTCCCCGTGTGTCCATGTGCATGTAATATCTTTTTTTGCCTGTACTATTCGTTTTAATAACTGACCCTTCCATGTAAAATCTTCTTCCAATCAGGAAATAATGTAAGCCTATTTTTGAGGTCTGTGTTTTCTAAAATTCATGCTGGAAGATGCAGAATTCAGCCACAATTGACTGTTCACAGATACCTACTAGACAGAGATGTCCTACTGACACGGAGTGGAGGAGGGGAACACAGTGAGTGGTTTGGTGTGGAAATGCATAGTTGTGCATATGCACAAGCTTGGCTTTCAGCCCCACCCACACATCCTTTCAACCCAGACTTGATATATCACCATTGCTGAGTCTAAACTAAAGGCAAACCTGCATGGTACCAGCATGGTACCATTTCATTAGCAATCTTCCCTACTGTATATGCCTTCAAGGGGCAGATTTGCTCTATTTTTAGGCTCTACTCCTAATTTTCTAATTTTCTCTCATTGCAGTATAATTTTATTGTGTAGGTTTTATACTTCTCACTCCTCCATTATCTTGCCCTTTAGACACTATTTCGATTTGTGTTCTGCCTGACTGGATCCACAGCACCAGACACCTTCTTGTCAGACAGTCAGTAGAGATTCTAACTTTATTGCCCATAACAAATAAAAGTTATCTTCCCACTTTAAAGCCTATCTGTGACTTGGAGAGTCTACAAATTCAGCAACACACTATTGATGGAAGGCTATAATATAAATGAGCAGATGAGACAATTAGACTGTAACCATTTGTTTAAAGGATTTAGGGTCTCTTTATAGCCTCTGTGAGCCATTATTAGTATTTTATTACTTTGCCTTGTGATAGAAGGACACATAAGACAAAAGACATTTTTTCAGAGGGCTTCTTTTTTGGTGAAAGATCTGATGGGAAAATCCACACAAACTTATGTATTACATAAGGAATGTCTGTGAAGCAACTATTTGCTTGGAAAATTTTCTCTAAAGAAAACAGTCTTTTCTTGTTTCTTTTATTTTCATGGCAGTAAATGACTATAATCCAGGAGTTTGTGTTGTAACTGTTCTTTTAGAAATTATACTCATAGGTCATTTTTCAACTTTGCTGAAAATATATATGAATAGTATATGAATAGTATATAAATGTATACATGAATAATTAGAAAAAAAATTACTGTGTTCATTTTGTGTCAAGTACAGGGAAAAAAAAAGTTTTCAGTCCCAGGGAAATAGTGACATTCAAGAGGAAAGGAAGGGTGGGGTGAGAACATTTAATACCAAGACCAAAAAGAAATAGACTTTTCAAAGGGCACAAAATCAGCATACAATTTTTTATTATAAGCAGAAAAAACTTGACCATAATGACCAAGTCAAAGGTGGCAGATATGCAGGTCAGGAGAAGAGGTGTTTTGAGTCAGCACTGCATTTTGTTTCTACTGGCATGTTTCAGCATCTATGGACAGAAAATTATTTGGATAGCCAGCTGTTACATTACAGAAAATTTTTAATGACTCTTATAAGGATATTTACAACTAAAGCAAAAGCATTCCATAGGATATGTTGTGTTCTTTGGGTCACAGGCTGCTCCAAGAAAACTGGACATTTGAAGACTTTGAGATATTCAGAGACTTAAAAAAAGGAAGCTTCACAAGCTGCAGTACCATTTAATGTTATTTTTCCCTTTAATTTATAGGCATCTTAAACTCCACAGTTCAAAGCTTGTTCAAGCCTTTCAGCTTGAAATGTTAAGAGCTTTACAAAGAAAACATGTTTTTATCCTCCAAGAATGACATTTGAAAAAAAGTATCTTAAAAGCTAATAGCACATTTTGATTTTTGCTTATAATTCTAGTCCAAATAGCATAGCATCTTTTTATAGCACAGTGACAGAATGTCAGTGCTTTAATTTATTTATTTTTGGCTAAGAAGAAATTAAGATAAGAATTTTACTCTAAAATATGCAATTCTAGAATGACTGTAAATGTGATATTGAGAAAAGAAATCTGTGATTGCCTATTATCTTAAAATGAAAATTCTTATTTGCATCTACTTCTAATTACTACAAGCAAATGAATTCAGCTATTTCAAATAGCTATGTTAGAGCATTGTAGCATAATATCTCAGTAATTAACATGATGCAAATTAGGAGAAAGACAATGAGGATGCCACAAATAATATGATGGACCAAAAAGTTATCTTAGGGTAGGGTAGAAAAACTTGCTTGGTCTGTATTAGTAGTGTTTGTTCAGAGTTGCCATCCATAGCACCAACAAAAGAAAGGAAATATTTTAAAATTATGTTATTTATTATTAAGAGATAAAAAATCACCAAAAAATGAAAGTAAAACTAGGTTGAAATTAAAGGGGGAAAGTATCCAATTAACATCATTAGTAGATTAAAGAGATCCTTAAGATTTAGGATGCTTTGATCAAAATCATATTTCCAGTGCAAAATGGAAGCATCACCTTGTGCAAATCACACAAGGTTCTTGTCAGCTGAAAGGAAAAACTGTCTGGAAAAAAGAGTCAGTCCTCTAAACTCACAAAACATCTGAGCTAAAAGGAAAGAGTGATGTTAAGGTACCCCCCACTGCTGCTCATTCTGTACCAGGTAGATGTGAGCTGAGTCAAACTTCACTGCATTTGCAGACACCTTCACAGCTTTTCAAAATGACCTCACTCAGCATATTGCATAACCAAATTTTGTCCTCAGCTGGCACTCAGGGTGACCTTTAGTAAGTCTACTGATTTCAGCATAGGATGTCAAATGTCACATGAGTACAAGAGATGATACCCTTTTAGATGTGTCAAGAGACAGGAGGAAGATGTTACTTTGCAGATCCACTCATAATATATATCGTTAATCACAAAGTCTCTAAATAGAATGCTGTGAGTTCATGTCAGCTGATGACCTGTTTCTGGCACATTTAGAATAAGAGTGAATTAGTGGAAAAGCAAATGAGTGTGGATTTAAAAGATGCTTTCTCAAAAGGTTTAATAAGTTATGAAATACTTGGAAAAGATGCACAGCAGTAAGTGCTTACTTTGAGTGAATTCTTTAAAAGAAAAAGAAAAAAGAGAAAAAGAAAAAAAGAAAAAAAAAATTCCAAAACCAATATTCTTAGAAACAGCACCTTATGAAGGTGAGTATTCTGAACTGTGTTCATCACGGACTAAAATGGTAAGGTAATCTTGGGATGTATTTTGTTATGACACTTGTTTACAAGAGAAACACAACCAATGTTTGATGATAGGTGAACAGTATTTAGATGATTTAATGAAAGAAAGAGCACAAAAAAAGAGACTAGAGAAACCTTTCCCTGGGGAGATCAGGGCTGTCTGATAAGAAAGACAAGAGGTAGAATCTTTTTTTAAAGCACCCACTCACAGTGAGATTTATAGTGTGCAATGAAAGAAAAGAGTGATGCTATATTGACTATTTCTCTTGCTCATGGCAGGGTCAGCTAAAGCTAAGTTATTCCAGAGTGATATTTGTCTAAACTGTGTAATGGATTCATTGCATTACTCTTAAACTTTCTATCTGAGAAACTGGCCATTTTTATCCTAGTTTTTTTATCCTATCCTTTGATTTGCTCGAGATTTTTTTTTCCTGAATAGCAACTGGAATCTATCTTTTTGTGCTGTAAGACTGTACCTTATTATTCTACACAAAGTAGACCCAGAGAATAATTTATTCCTTTCATCTTTACATGTCTGACTACCTTTCTCCTACAAGCTTCCCAAGTAAATAATCAATTTTTTTTTCAATCTATTTTTACAAGTAATATTTTAGACATCAGATCATTATATTCATCCTGAAATTTAGCCTAGTAAAAAGCTTTTGTTGCTCTAGCACAACCCACTAAAAATAATTTGAGAAATATTTTTGTAATTTTTACAAATGGCAGTCATGTTTATGCACTCAGGGCTGACACATTCACCACCACTAACTTCCATTCAGTCTGTGGTCCTCTCTAAAACACAAGTCCTCCTCTGGACACTGGCTGTATACACCATGCCGTTCACTATTCTTTACTCCTGCAACTACTCAATGCTTCATGAAAATCAATCTTTTTAGATAATTTTTGCAAATTCCTGGGGTCATGTATAAATCTCTTCCTCTGGATTGTTTGATAGCTCACTCACCTTGGTATCAAGAGTAAACCTTGCAAGCACTATCCTATCCCATGGCATTCCAAGCATGACTGGGACAGGACATCCTGTTGATCATCCAACACCAATAATTAAATGAACTTGAATTTTATGACTACAGAGAACACATAGTGTTTCACAGCTGCTGTGAAATTCTATTAAAAAATATATCTACATTATAGGATTTCTATCTAAATCAAATTTCCTTGTTTCATAAGACTGTCAGAAAAACAGTTTTCAACTTCTGTAAAGTCAAAAGTCGCATCAACTGTTTCTTCACTCCAAATGGGTCTCTTAACCTGTGATAAAAATAAATTACAGTGGCTTGAAGATTTTTTTCTTTCTTTCTTTACAAATATGAATGTTGTCCTTTGCTCCTCTTCTCATTATAATCTAGATGTTTACAAATCTTTGTCCAGTCAAGATTTTTAGGGTACAGGATTGCTTTTTTTTGATGTGTTTGTTTGTTTTTGGGTTTTGTTTGTTTTTTGGTTGCAATATTTTGTAGGGAGGGAGTAGCTTTTTTGGTTTTTTTTATTTGCTTGTTTAAAGAGAAATTAAGGGAAGGCTGACTCTTCTGCAAATTTATGGTTCCTTCAGCTCATTTGAGGAGCAACATGTGCCAAATTCTGACAACTTACATTATACTCCAATTCCTACTATCAGTTCTCCAGATTAACTGATTTTATCTTAAGGACTAGAGCCTTAAAAGGAAACATGACATGCAAACATTTCCATGATTACTCATACAGGTATGATTATGTTTCCATGTTTTCTTTTTTTTCTTCCTTCTGGAATATTTTTATGTGACAGGAAGAAAGTCAAATGGTTTTGAATTTTTTTTACTTTAACATGTCTGCTTAATTCTAATGATGTTTTAGCATTTAGTATTCTTCTTGCAGTTGACTGAAAAACAGGACAGATGTCAGCTTTCAAAAAAGAAAAATAAATTTTCAAAACTGACTTCTAGTTTTGATGAATCTTAATGCATGAAAGAACACATCCTTTTCTAAATGTTTCTTATACCTGGACAATGAGGGAAATAATGGAAATGTCCTACTATGCACAATTCAGAGAGCCAAGGTTTTTTTCTATTCTGATTTGAAATGGAAATCAAAAATTCAGAAATGAAATGCCTCCATTTCTTTCCTCACTCAATTTTTAAATCAAATTGGTCTAAATTTTCTTTTATAGGTATTAATAAAAACAAATGAAATGCTGTCCTAAAAGAAAAAATTCAGATAATTTTATTTTGGAATTCTGAAAAAGGAAACTTTTATGTACCTAGAAACTATTTCTTTCTTTTTTTTAAAAAAAAAATAACTTATTTTGTTCAATTTACTTTTTTCTATGAAAGAATTTGAGGTATTTAAACTTTATTTTCCTGGGAAAACAGATTTTTAAAAAAAAACATATCTTCTGAATAATTAATATCAAATTCTTTAGCACTGAAAAGATAAGATTATTTTAGAAAATAAAAATTGTCTAAATATCAAATCAAAGAGTCTTCATTAGAATTTTTATTTAGTGTCTAAATTGCCAGAACTAAGATAAACCTTCTTTTACATAACAAGTCAAAGCTCAACTTCCAAACTCTTGTCTTGAAATTATAGCACTATTATCTACCACATATTGAGTAAACTTGAGAAAGGTGCTATTTAATGATAATGAAATGACAAAACATTCCTCTGTAGACAGAGAGGATTCTAGCAATGAAAAGAAAATTATTCCTTATGAAAATCAACTCCTACTTACTATAAGCAAGTAATTAAAAATAAAAATAGCTAAATCAGAATATAATCTTATTTAGCATTTATTGTTTGGGGTTTTTAAGTAACAGGAGAGGATAAGTGACAAACTCCTTTGAGGAAAACACTAAATCACATAAAGAAAAATGTATTGTGTCAACTCCACCCACCAAATAATCACAATATATTCTCTCCTGAAAATAAAATGGAGGGGGGAAAAATAATAAAACATTTCTGAGTTATAGTCTAGGGTAAAGTAGACTTTAGGTGCACAAATTGAGAAAGAATTTATCTTAGTTGACACTGTATTTATATGTTTGGCATTTGAAAAGCAAGAGGCACTGTATTAATTAAGTGGGATTAACTACCTGTCACAATTTTCAACAGCTTGATATTGTTCTGAGAGTCAGGGGGATTAGAAGCGACTGTGACTGCAAACTACAAAATATATCCTTTTATGTTTCATTTCCACATCGTCATCAGATTAGATCTCTGAGTAGGCAAAGATTTTGAATGAAAGGCCCACTGTTTCTTTCTACCATTAAATAGCTATGGCAAAAAGGCCTTTTAGTTTTTCAGTAATAAAAAGCAGTCACCTCACTTTACAGCCATGTGCTGTAGCTACTTTATCTACACTATTAAACTGGCAAGATTTGACAATGATCTAAGAAAAACTGTTTATTAACAACCACCGTTTTATCACCACTTTTATTTTATCAGTATACTGGAATTTTAGAAAATAATATACTGCAGCCATAGAGATAGATCTGTCTGATCTATAACTAAATTGGATTCAAAATTCACGGCTGGAGCAGGTCAAGTGATCTCTCTGAGGAATGTTGATGCCATGCAGGCTACTTCCTGTTAATTCCTATGGGGTTGGTCTCAGGTGATTTCATCTGAAGCTTTCAATTCAGTGCTGTGTGGCAGCTACCCTGGTTAGATACCAGGTTCCAAGCAAAGCCGCTCTATCACTCCCCTTAGCAACTGGACAGAAGAAAGAAAATAAAATTAAAGGCTCATGAGATGAGATAAGGGCCGGGAGAGATCACTCATTGATTACTGTCGTGTGCAGAACAGACTCAGCTTGGGAAAATTAATTGAACTTTATACCGTCCAAAATCAGAGCAAGATAGTGAGAAGTAAAAGAAATCTTAAAAACACCTTTGCTCCAATCCTCCCTCCTTCCCAGGCTCTCCCTCCTCCTCCCACAGAAGTGCAGGGAGATGGGAATGGGGGTTATGGTCAGTTCATCTCAAGTTTTTTCTGCTGCTGGTTCCTCCTCAGAGAGAGGAGCCCTGCCTTCCCCTGTTCCAGTGTTGGGCCCAACCCACAGGAGACAGTCTCCCATGGACTTCTCCAATGTGAGGTCTTCCCACAGGCTATAGCTCATCACAAACTGCTCCAGCATGGGTCTTTTTCCCAGGGTGAAGTCCTTCAGGAGCTGCTCCAGTGTGGGTCCCCCGTGGTGTCACAAACCCTGCCAGCAAACCTGCTCCAGACTGTCCTCCTCTTTCCAGGGCTCTGCAGGTGCCTGCCAGGAGCCTGCTCCAGCATGGGCATCCCACGGGGTCACAGCCTTTTCCAGCATCTACCTGCTCTGCCCTGGGCTCTTCCACAGACTGAGGGTGGACATCTGCATCCCTAGGGACTGCCATGGACTTAGGAGGACAGCGTACCCCATCCTGGTCCTCACCATGGGCTGCAGGGGAATCTCTGCTCTGGTGTCTGGAGCACCTCCTCCTCCTCCTCATTCTTCAATGACCTTGCTGTCTGTTGTGTTGTTTCTCTCACATGGTCTCATTCCTTTTTCCTCTTATTTTTTTTTTTTTTTCTGTTTTAGCTGGAAATACACCTTTGTGCTCAATTAAAACCAAAACCAAAACCAAAACCAAAACCAAAACCAAAAACTTTTCTTGACTGTAAGATTTGTGTTCAATTTGTGTTGAAAGGTAAGGGATAAATTCCAGTAGCTGCAACTGTCTGGAATTTACCAAATCTCACCCTGGAGAGGGAGTGCAAAGAAAGCAGTTCAGTGCAACCACTTCATTCTGGAGATGGAAGTCTATATACTGCAAAAGAAATTGCATCTATGATCTAAAAACTTCCTTTTTTTAATATTTTGGTCTAATTTACAGAGTTGAAAACAAATGAACAAAACCAGCACAATCATTCATCCTCAAAATCTGTGATGCAGCAGTTCAGATGAGGATAGTGGTGGTGATCTGTCTCCATAAAGCAACATTTAGCTGAAGCCATTCAGTTCTTTTGTTAGTCACTAGTGCTCTTGGAATACATTTCATGAGGAGATTTTCATTGCGTCTTTGGATAGCCCACAGTAATGAAAAAAAGACTTCTTCATAGCATACTTGAATTATATTCTCATGCTGCAGGAATTTGAAAGACAAAATATGTAGAACCTAGTGCATTGTGTCAGGGGGGTTATGAAAATATTTTCTTAATAGTTATGAGCCATGCAGTTTTTGCAAATATTTGCTCAAATTTCAATGTGACTTGGCCATGTACCTTCTCAGCTGTAACAACTTGTTTTGAGAAAATATTTGTGTGAACTTTGCAAACCAAATGCCTGGTGTGCAGCTCAACTTCACACTTTTGTCTTGGCCAGCTCTGTGATTAAGAAATTTCATGTTGCCTGGAACGAGGTTTGTCTTGTATTTTTTCAAATATTTCTTAAAAAAATCAGCTGTTCTGGAAATGTTACTTACACAAAGGCAGGTAGTCTATTAAGAATTCACATGAGGAAAAATTGTGGTATCTCGAACAACTAGCTTTACATTACATTAACCCTAACTGTCAGTATGTAAATCAGAATTACACATTATTTTAGTTAAATTAATTAGATTATAAACTGTAATAGGCTGGGACTTTCTTTTGTCTGGAGTTCATAAATCACCTAGCACAGTACAGACCCTGCTTCATCCAACAACCCTTGAATGCTCACAAATGAGTATTGCATGCCAGCACAAAGACTAGAAACACTCTGATTCACTTTGATTGCAAAATAAATCCAAAACACGTGGAGTCTGGGTTCTTGGTACACTTTTCAAGCAGTTCCATGTAGTTGGTTATTAACAAAGACAGCTGTTTGAGACAGCTGAAGAGATTCAGCACACCAACAAGACAGAACTGACTTGATGTATCCAAGATGAATCAATTATCTGTGCTAGCTCAGAGACGCCTTCCTATTCTTCCATGATTTTTAAAAAACTACTGAATGGGGGGTTAGTCAATCAGTTGAATGGCCATGCATGTACAATACTCACCTCTTCAGATTAATATAAAGTGCAAAATTTAGATTTCTTCACTTTGCAAGTTATCTGGATACAGATTATGAATTTTACAAATATATTTTTCCATTTGCAGTCCTTCAGCAAATAGCTTGTGTCAAGAATTTTTTACTCATGATTCATTCATAAGCTGATCATTGAGAATATTCATTATTTATGCTATATAATTTGTCCTGTAAATTACACGGCATTATTTATATTTCCTGAGTAGGTGATTTATAAATAGCTTTATTAATAAAATTAATTGTATTTTCCTTTATCAGATAAACTGTAAACTTTCCATGTTGTTCAAATTTATCATCTGAATAATAACAACCTGCAAATTATGCTGCTGATCCCCACAATTCCAATAAAATTGATCATGCCTTTGTTGTTTTTTTTTTATTTAGAAGAGTCAAAAATAAACACTTGTAAATATAGGTAAATTACTGAATGGGAGAAATTACAAAAAAAATAATCTCTGGTATTTTGAGCCCTGTTTTTATAGAAGCAATAAAGTGGTTCTTGTACTGAGGTATGTGAAAACCTCATAGGGGAGGAATATAGGGTAATTTGAGTCAGTCTTAAAGTTTTCAGTGCCATTATTGTGTTCACAAAATCAGACACATTTTTCTGCCTCTCTCTTACTTTGAGAAAGAGGACACTTCTTTTTAAAGTGTGAAACATTTTTACCAAAAAAGAAAAGTGAAGTAACGGTTTCCAGTTATTGGGGGTGGGGAAATTAAAAAATCAGATAGCAACAAAACCAAATTACTGTTTTCTTTTCAATGCTGCTTAGTCCATGAGCAGTAACAGGCAGTGTGCAAAACAGCATGGTGCAATCCAAATGTCACTGGTGCTGGGGATAGCAATGCCCCTGAAACAATGAGAGGAGGTGGCACAGCTGCAGCATTTCCCTCAGACTTGCATTTTGCAGAGATATTTAGAGCAGCAGTGGCATCTGGGCCTTCCAGCTCAACTGCACAACACAGTAGGGGCTGAACAAAAAAAAAAGAAATGGGAAGCAATGTGCTTGGTTGGAGTTCCACATCTGCCTGGCACTTAAATACCGTTGAAAATGCCAAGAACCCACTTCTTTGAGATTTCTTTAAATAATAAAAACAATAAAAAACCCTCACCATGAACAAAAGCACAAAGTATTCATTTAATTCCTTTTCTAATAAAACAGACAATGAAACAAAGCAACAAATTTGCTCCAGGGAGGTGCTTTATTGAAATAACCTTGGATGCAAAAGAAAGCAGTAGCGTGAGCTGACTTCTGTACATCAGGAGTAAGCTGAGAGCCACCAAGGTCAGCAGGACAGTGTCCTCCCTGACAAGGAGTGCAGCCCCACGGTGCCCAAACAACAGAAATGAGACAGGAGTGCTGACAGTCACCAAGAACCTGCAAAGTGTGGCAGGCTTAGCACCAGGCTTTAAGTGTGGTCCCTGAGCCAAAACGCAGAGGATGAGCATGCAGAGGTCCCAGATAAGCTCCTCACAGCTTTTTTCCACAACTTAGCTCTTTTGCCAGATGTTTGGGCCAAGGTTGCAGAGATAGATGCTAACTATTGACAGTGAAGGCTACAGGCAGGTCAGGCCATTCAGGGTTTGTCAGTGAATTGAGGATTCTGACAAGCACAACAATCCAGGCTTTTCCTTAGATCTCATTGGGTTTTGGTATTTATTTTTAAAATCAAGCTTTATACTGACTACTAAAGGAGATGGGTAAATAATTCAATATGTCATTGCCTTGATGCAGTCCCTGAAATTTCTTTCAATGATGATTCTTTTACTACAGTTTGGGTATCAAATCTCTCCTATCAACTATGACCATGATGAATACTCTTCATGAAAATAGGCAGAAACTGGGATGTGAGAGATGAGGAGAACATTGCCTGCCTCAGACTGTCCATATTACTCAAGCTACTGGAGTAAATGGCTGCTTCCCAAACCTAGGAATCAGCTCTGCTTTCCTTTGCTTCCAGCCACAGAGAGATTATTGAATAATGAAGCTTGGTTTTCAGTCTATTAATCTTTTCCCTCACCAGTTTAATGTCTGGTTTTAGGAAGTACTGGTAGGCAATTATGTGGTCTCTTATGACAGCCAAAAACTTTGCCGTGGTTCTCTGCCTCTGTCATTGAGTTCTGCACTTTGATTCCCTTATGGAGAAGAACTACAAACTACTTTTTTTATTAGACAATATATTGGGCTGGGGGAAAAAATCAAGCATGAGTGATACAATAAAACTACCCATGTTTACTGTACTTCTAAATATATTATTTATTTTGGGCCAGGAGCTATGAAGATAGAGTACCTCTACTAGCCAATAAAAATTCTAAATTAATAAGAAAAACTCTCGTCATTAAGTAATATTAAATGTCCCATATAAATGTTGATTAAAGTCATATTTGGTGATCAGAAAGCTGATCATAAGCACCAATGAAAAAAAAAAACTTGAAACAAAAGGACAAAACAAATGTCAGCACTGAGTAAAGAGATGAAAAGATATTTGCATATTTTTCCAGTTATTATCAATCTAAAATTGAGATAATTGTATTAGAGGTCAGTGTGGTAGAATAACTATGCCAAGGTTACTATTTAAGTAATATACAGAACACTTAAAAACTATCTGAAGCAACAAAATAGAGGCAAGTTAAAATAATGATTGTAGGAGAAGGCAAACACAAAAAGTCAAACTGAAGCAAATATTTCAGCCTATTGTGTTTAGTGAAGGTCACTCTAATTGGTTTCAAAATGTTCCACAAATTTTGCTTTTAGGGTAGGTTTTCTTCATTTGATACTGAAAAATAGTGCCATGCCAGAGCCCACTGCTGAACCTCTGAGCAACAGATCCAACTTACCTCCTGGCTGTCAGGAATTAGGGGTTATAGATGCAGATGTAAGCAAGGCATATGGATGCAGGGATCTGTAGATTCTGAACTTTATTTGAAGTTACAGGACTCTGCAGAGTAAATGGTTTTAAGTCCCGTGCTTGAAAATATGAATCTTCCACAAGAGCTGTTTCATTCCATCAGATATGTAGAATACTGGGGATGACTAATCTGCTTTCTTGCTTAAGCTTAGGCACAAGAAGGTAATGAGAAAGAGATGACCTACAGGGAAACAACGGGGATGTGATCAGTATAATAATCCAACCCCACAAGTATTCCCTGCAGTTGTTAGGAAATATACTTGGGAACGCACTTGGAATTGTCAGTCCAGAAATGCTGAAGCGAAAGCAGGTAGCAGCATGAGCTTTCATTTGTTGAGCAGAGTAAGAATAATTTCTATCTCATAAAATATGACTGCTCTTTTTCTGTCTAATAGCTTAGTTACTGCAGTGTTCTTCTAGAGCATGAGATAAACCAGTTCAATTCTTTCCCTAGCTGTCTTGTAACATGTCCATTTTACTTGAAAAATACCTTGGATAAACCACTAGTACTGTCGTGAAAAGCAGGACCACAACAAAGACCTCTGCAACAAGTCAGTAAATATCCTGAGAGCTAGACTGCTGTTTGCTCTCTAGTTAATTTATAAACGACAGTTTTGGTAAAATGAGCAGAAATTTGTTTTTCCCTCTAAAAAAACCAAAGTCTGTCTTTCCCTTGTGTCTGACGTCTCTTAATGAGAACCGAGCTGTCACTGTACAACTAAAAAAAGCAGTGCTTTTTGGGTTTCTGTGCACACCCACAGTAGTGAATCCACAGTGCTCCTTGCAGCTGCAGCGTGGTGCTGCATTGGGATGATGAGACCTTCACTTTGCTCTCTCTTGGAAGAAATCCCAGGCATGCAGGCAGGGGATGTACTTGTAAGGGAGCCCTGGTACAGGGAACTACAGCTTGGAGACTGTGAGACATGCTGCAGAATGCACTCGTATTCAATACACACAGCCTTTTAGGCTTAAGCACTTTCTATACCTGCATTGCATAACTGAGGCAAAACTTCTAGATATTCAAATAATTTAAAGGCTAGAGGACCTAAGAGCTTAGAACTCAGATATGATTTGAACTCTAATTTTTAGCCCATAAGAATTTTTTTTAAGTGCCCTAGAATTTTTGGTGGGTTTTATTTGGTCACATTTTTTTTGCTGGCTTTTTTTTTTAATCTGATCTTTGTCCTACATCAGATGATGTAACTCAGCACTAAGGTTCAGTTTAACAACTGCTTACCTGTATAGGCAGATGGAGCCAAAAGTATGAGAAAGTTTGAAAATAACAGTCTGATAAGTATTTCAGACTAAACAAATGTAAAATATTTGCACAGATTACAGGATGCTATGTGCTTAGAAGTCAAAGTAAAGAATCCAGTTCCCATCCCAAGCTGAAAGATAATTATATTTTCAGTAAGCAGTATCAACTAAGTCTTTCTAACACATTATTTTGAGATTTGGGGTTTTTTCCACAACTGAGGACACTTGTTATACGCAATTGGAATTAAATAATATTTTTAGACTAATTTAATAATATTTTTTTAAGTGAAGAGAAATAGGAAACTTTAGAAATGACCTAAATTACATCTAGAATTACAAGGAGGGAATGATAGCAAAGGTAGGACAAAATATTCTCAGTATGAATGATTCAGACATTAGAGACCACAATTTAAATGCAGAGAGAGAGATAGCACACAAAGAGTTCAAGCAGAGAATTTCACTTTTTGCAGTTGCCAAGTAAAGCCATCAAAGCAAATAGCTCAAATGAGTTTAAGAGAGAACCCTGCATGTGTGATCGGGAAGGGAATCAAAGGATATAGTTACTAAGCAAGAAAATGGGTGTGAGATAAACTTAAAGGGAACAGTTTATTGAGTCAGGTGTCCTTTTCTCTCTCTGGCAGTGCCTTGTGTCCTTGCTTCTTAATCTGTCATAGAAAGAGGATTGAAAATAGACATAAGGAAAACCCCTACAAAGACTATAATTAAAATGTACTGCAAATGTTTGAGTCTGACTGCTTTACGTTTTGATGTGGGGTTTTTTCCTTAATTAGAGAAACTATAAAGGCTGTGACAACCATTTCATCAAAGACAAAGGCTGAAAGAACAGCCCAAGACAGAGAGATTCCTTCTTAATATGTTAAATATGTGAACTAAGAAAATTTTGAAATTGTGGATCTGAAGAAAGAAAACTACATAGATGTGAAAGGTGGAACATAAGACCTATACCTGGGAGAAATTGGCCTAAACCACACAAATCAGTGAGTAAAGTCTCTGTCAAAATTCAGTCTACCTGAAGAATTACCAAGCACAGGTTGCAATACTAGATATTGTACATTAGTATGTTATTTTTAATTGGCATCACAATTTGCATGTCATAATTACCTTTCCGACTGTCTCCTGGGAGATAAAAGCACATCTATTAAGAAACTTCAATGTATCACAGTTTCTAGATATAAAAAATAAATAAATTTGCACTATGATATGGCCTGGCAATCTTTCCCAAAAATGGCAAAAGCATAAATATGCTTCATTAATCAAAAAGAACTGGAAACATTTGAGTTTTAAGATGCTAGTGCTTAAAGAATATTTTGTACCAACAACCATTTTAATGATTTTCTTTCAAAAATAAAACTGCAGTTTTATTTAATAGCTTGATTACATGTTTCTTAAAAATGTTTGGGTTGCTATAAGGTATGGTTTAGTGCTTGCCCATAAAACCAACTTGTAAAACCTTGGAACAAATTCACAAAGGATGAACTATGGCCATCAGTATTAAAATCAGTGTTTCTCGTGTAACCAGGTGAAAGAGGGATGATCTGAAGTCATGAGGATTATCAGTGGTTGCTTCTTAAGTTGAAGCTAACTGGGAGGCAGGACCTGTCCTTAGTTCAGATAATTTATAATCTTTCACACCACCTACATTAGTCTTGCAGGCCAGAGCTACAAGATAGGACATGAATGTATAGCAAGGATTTGAGGAGATTTTCTGAACTATAGATAGCTTTTTGTGTCCCCTATGTTTGAGTTTTAGCAGTTGCAATGATTAGACCCCTGGACTGAATATCTTCCTTGATGAAGAGCCTGTGTGTGTACACGTCCAGAGTAAAGTCTTTCCTGTCCTCAAAGTACTAAATTTCAGAATATTGTTCTTTACTATCTCTAATTTACAATAAATAGATAGCCTGAACCTTGCACTTGGGATCAGATGGCACAGCCAGACTAACAGATTCTGTATTTCTTTTTCCCCTTCCTTTCCCTTCCCTTCCCTTCCCTTCCCTTCCCTTCCCTTCCCTTCCCTTCCCTTCCCTTCCCTTCCCTTCCCTTCCCTTCCCTTCCCTTCCCTTCCCTTCCCTTCCCTTCCCTTCCCTTCCCTTCCCTTCCCTTCCCTTCCCTTCCCTTCCCTTCCCTTCCCTTCCCTTCCCTTCCCTTCCCTTCCCTTCCCTTCCCTTCCCTTCCCCTTCCCTTCCCTTCCCTTCCCTTCCCTTCCCTTCCCTTCCCTTCCCTTCCCTTCCCTTCCCTTCCCTTCCCTTCCCTTCCCTTCCCTTCCCTTCCCTTCCCTTCCCTTCCCTTCCCTTCCCTTCCCTTCCCTTCCCTTCCCTCCCTTCCCTTCCCTTCCCTTCCCTTCCCTTCCCTTCCCTTCCCTTCCCTTCCCTTCCCTTCCCTTCCCTTCCCTTCCTTCCCTTCCCTTTCCCCATAAGAGTATATCATTTTTGGATGACATCCACTGCAAAATTTTTTTTATCTTAGCAGAACAAAACTCAAGCTGGTTATTTACCAGCATATTTGGTGTGGTTTTTCCTTGATTTTATTCTTGGCATCAGAATACAGAAATTAAAATAATAATAGTTTTTTTAAAAGTCAGGCTGAAGATGGAGGTGGTGATGTTAACTGCTCTACTGTGAGACAACATTTATTGTACATTACTCTATCCATTCTAGCTAATTTTATTTTTCAGTCTTACTGGAGAGGTTCAGATAAACGGGATTTTTTTGCATTTTACTTTTCCTCAGCACTCAAAAATCATTCAAGGAAAACAGAGGATCATGTTATCCCAATTTCAGCCCCAATCCATTTTATTGAAGCCCTCAGTGTTGATCCTGGGAAACAACACTCTTTAAAAGCAGCAGTGTTGAACTTGAAGAAAATAAAATAAGTCTGACTGATAAGTTAGTGGCTTTCTATTTTATCTTTGTCAGAACTAGTGTCTGCAGCCTGGTTTGATTTTTATGGCACGCTTTTTCTCTAACAGAAAAATAGAACCAACTCCAGCAGACAGACACACTGTGGTGAATCATCCTATGGTAATTTAAGACAGTAACTTAAGGCGCATGCAAAAGGGGAAGAAAAGCGTACTTGAAGCACTCCAGTCACTGTCTAGTGTAATCACTTCAGCTGCCAGCCATGGTAGTTTGTGCTGCTATGCCAGAATGAAGCAGATAAAAGATGCTCACAGACTCCCTTTTGCCAGCTCTGCTATCAGGGTTTAACCTCCAGGAAGCAGACGAGGCAGGCAGCAGAGCAGTGGTAATAGCTTAAGTAGCTGCAGAGATCTGCTTTGCTGAGCATGAGCAAGCCTTTAGATCATAGCCAGGCTGTGCATTTTTGCTGTTGGAAGCATGAAACTCTGTGTGTAATACCTGATGAGTGGAGAGCAGAAACACATAATTTTTAATTACCTGCTTGGTGGGAGAGTAGAATGAGACCACAGCATTTTGCTTATTTTCATTTTGGATTTGAGGTAGCTTTGAAACTACGCTTCTATACCTACAAATGAGTGACATACTGATTCCCTGTACTGCATAAAAGTCCTCCAACCCATCTGATTTTTCGTAAATCTGTCTTTTGTAAATTTAATTTATATCATGAGAACCCTTGAATTTCACATGTCTTTATTAAAAAGTGCAGCAAGTTATCTGCACTCAAATACCAACCAGAGAGAAATAATGGCTCAAATCTAACCAGACAATTTATCACAAAGTAAAATAAATATCTATTTTTGTCAGTGAATAGACTAATCTTCACCCTTTTTTTCCCAAAATAAACTTTATTTTAAATGCAAAATGCAAATGCACACAAATATATTAGAGTTTACTTTGCACTCTGCCTGGAAGACTCAAATTTCTTTCACATCTTTATGGGTTTGTCTTTATGTTTAAAAAATAGACCTTTCTCTTTTCATCTGTTTTGTTTCATAACCCCCTACTCTTTGAGTGTCTGTCTCAAAGATGTGATATGAATAAACAGTTTCACTCAGGTTGTTAGGGGCAGTGAGCAGGGATATGCAAGCAGATCCGTTGTGCGAACTGTCATTATGAGGCTTTATGATGTTACACCTTCAGCACAAAGAGGCTAGTTGAAGTCATATTGAGTTCCTAACACTGATGCCAGAAAACGACAATAGCATTAGAGAAAAATACTTTGTCACTTTATACTGAAAATGTATATGATATCCCCAGAGAAAAGGTCCATTTTCAATTCATTGTTCTTCCAAGCTCATATTATTTTTTTACTGTTGATAACACTCTAAAGGTGTTTGAATTCTTGGGGCTGTGATTCTCTCTGACAACACTTTCAAAGCTCAGACAAGATGATTCAATTAAAATAAGATCTGAAGTTGTCAGTATAGGAAGAAGCTGAATAGTCTTTTTATACAATTAATTGTACATCTGAAGCACACAATGAAACAGCCTGAAAAGAAAAAAAAAAATGAATAGTCTTTTTTCTTTAATACAATTGTTTTGCTAAGAAGAAAGTTCTGCATAGCTCTATGAGATTCAGTACATCCAAGAAAAAGTAGCAACAAGGCGAATATTCCGTTTAGGCTTGGTCTTTTGGTGTTCTTTTTATATCCAACAGTAAAGAATTCTGTTTCTTGTTCTCTAAATGTCGTCGTAGAAATTTGAAATCATCCATAACCATGGGGTCTATAAGGTTATATAACTACCTACCTCACCTGTTCTTTTATTATCACCACATAGTGGATGATTGAAGGAAAGAAAGATGATGAAAGAAGAAAGTGAATATATAACTTTCCAAATGTTTTGAAAACATGCTCTCTTTATACCTCCCACTATTATTCAAGACATGGGATACTATACATCCCACTTGAGCATCCATGGGACAATTTAGAAAGTTAAAATGATGAGAAATACTTCTGAAAAACATAGGAACATGATAGAACACCTGTAGACAGATTCCAGGCTGTCCAATAGCAATCTTCTGTTTTCATCAGCAGGTAGTGTGGCACATTTGTAAAATGCTTCAGTGTCACTAAGGACCCTGGATCTGCAGGTTTGGTTTGGGATCATTACTCAAGACAGGTTCTCAGCCAGTCTCTTGCACCAGACACTCCTCATCAGCTGCAGGATGCTATGTGAGCTCCTGGAACATGGCTTCCAGTTGAACAGAAAGGAATGCTGCTCATGTGCTTAAATAAGTCCATGGGATGTAAATCAAACCAGCTGGGGGACTTTTTCACATCCACAGTGCTGCTCCACTTGAAAACTTGTAAGTGCTGAGTGCTGCGAGGCAAAATGATGAACGTTGTGGAATAATGTTCCTGTCATTAGGATGGATGGAATAGGGGTGTTCAGACTGGGTCACATCAATTAACCCAGTGTTGTGCCTGTGAAAGGGACCACAGCAGTTATACTCTTCTATGGCATAAAGTGAACCTTGCATTTCACTGCCTGCAGTGGATGTTTTACCAAACACGTCTCTTAATTGCTTCCTAGATGGGTGTAAACTCTTGGTATTCTCTGAATTTCACAGTTGGAAATTCATGACACCATTTTTATTTCAAACTTTTCATGTAGTGATTGTGGACTCTGTGTCTAACTCTGAAACAGAGAGCCTGTAGAAATTACAGGCCACATAGCTCTCAGTCCTGCCTGAGAAGCTAGCCTGAGAAATTCATGGGAGTATTCAAAACAATTCTCAGAGACAGAAAACAGCCTTGCCAAGTGCTGTTTGTCTGTCCCTTGTTTTCTTTGCAGGAGAAAGTCAGGGGGTTGTGTGCACCACTGACCAACAATGGTAATGTAGTGATTTGCTGACCAATGGAGTTTCCTTTCTGTACTTTCCACAGATCAGTCTATAAAACAGAGCTGAAGTAATAAACTACTAGATATTCTCCTAACCGACTCCATGAGAGTCTGTGTTGCTCATTCCCAGCCGTTCCTAATAGAGTGACAAGTGATGATTACTTCTGAAGCTTCATGGATAATAAACAGTTAACAGTAGTTTTCCAGGCATTCTAATGCTTGTTGTGCTGGTTTCAGCTGGGGTAGAGTTAATTTTCTTCACAGTGGCTGATATGAGGCTGTGCTTTGGATTTGTGCTGAACACAAGGTTGATATTACAGAGGCGTTTTTGTTATTGTTGGTCAGGGACTGTACAGAGCCAAGGCCTTCTCTGCTTTTTGCACTGCTACACTGGAAAGGAAGTCTGAAGGTGCATGGGAAGTTGGGAGGAGACACAGTCAGGACAGGTGACCCCAGCTGACCAAAGGAATATTCCAGACCATATGACATCATGCTCAGAATATAAACTGAAGAAGAAGAGGGAAAGTTTGGAGTGATGGTGTTTGTCTTGTCAGGTAAATGTTATGTGTGATGGTGCCCAGCTCTCCTGAAGATGGCTGTATTTTTTACCCTTCCAGTTCTCACCCTGATCTGCTGGTGGGGGTGTGAGCAAGCAGCTGTGTGGGGCTTGGTGGCCGCCTGGGGTTAAACCATGGAAATTGTACAGATCCCTACCAAGTTCCCTTTTATCTGTCTGTCTTCCAAATTAAAAGAGCCTAATTTGTTCAGTGGTCTCTTCTTGTACAAAAGCCAATCTGTAGCACTGATTTACCTTTACCTTTGACATGCTTCTCTAAACACTTTTTGATACTGTCTCCTTGTTGAATTTGGGAGATGGGACCTGCTCTTAACACTGAAGATGCATGAAGACTTATGTGTTCTAGTTTGTCCTTTGCTAGTCTGCAGGAATTCCTAACATTCTATGTGCTTCTTTGACTACAATTACTCATTCAGACAATAATTTCACGGAGCTGTTTTATACAAATAATCCCACACTTCCTTATTGAATATTAAGAGCTTTGTCAGATCCTATTAATGGTATATGTCTGGTTAGAATTGTTTTTCTGCATAGTCAAGATTTTATATTTAATAAAATTGAAGTTCATCAGCCATTTTTCCACCCAATTATTCTGTTCAGTGTAACAAAATGCTTGACAATCAATTCCAGTTTTCAGTGCCCTAAAGGGTTAGTACCAGTAAATACAGCGCTTGCTTATGCCACCTTAACGTCACAAGTCAGAACTTGACTTGAGCTTTCATTGAAGAAGATATTGCATAAATGTGGGTTTCTAATGAGATTTCAATGAACCCAGTGTTAATTATCCCCACTGTTATTTTATAAGTTTTCTAAAAAGACTTTAATGTTAATGGTACAATTTCTCTAGACATCCTCTAGTTAAAATGGGATGGAACAGTGAGAGCACAAATTTCTTTCCCTAGAACAGCTTTTTCTTTATAAGTTATAATCACTATATAACTATCCTTTCAAGACAAAAAATTCCAATAGTCTTGGCCTTTTGTTCAGAGATCTTTCTTTTTTCTCATACAATTTCTGACATGGGAAGAAAATTACAAGCTCAGCCACTTTTACTGCATTTTGTCATTGTTATTGCTTCCAGACCAGCTTATTCTGAGTGAGAAATTAGAAGGGCAGATTCACAGCAATAGCTGCACAAATCAGAGACCTTCAGCTCTGACAGTTCTAGAGGATGAACTTAATGCACATTGAACTACATCATTAAATGCTGTAAATGGGCATGTCTCCATTAAAAGCAAAGGAGACATGGCTCTGACACCATAAGACTGTCTGACTCATATTGATAACATGTCAAATGTCACAGGACTCAGTCAGAAAATAGCTTCTCTTGAATATGCGTAATAGAATATGGCAACTTAAAATGTGAATTCATTTAAAAATTGTTTGGGAAAATGTCAATTTCCAGTTGCTTGTGAGGTAGTTGTCAACTCTGAGTCATAAATTAGTAAAAAATAGACACAAACTTTCATAGATACATTTTTCTTTTATGCTGACACTAGCTATGTGAAATGCCAAAATGTGTGGATTGTGGTTGGCTCCTCAGAAAGGATGTAGTGTTAATAATCCAGGGCATCATGACAGCTTGGTTCTCAGGGCTCTCAGAATACTCTAGATGATGAATACCTACAAATATCCATCACTCTGCAGTACTGAAAGTTAAGTGTTCAGTAACAGAAGAGATTGCTGTTCAGACTCCATGAACAGATTAGGTATTCTCATTAAAATTGGTCTTATTATGAGTGACATATCAAGTGGAAAGAGGTTACATTAATTTAACAGACAATTAACCTGCCAAAAAAAAAAAAAAAAAACAAACTTTGGGAAAATCTCTTTCCTAATCTGAGGAGCTTTTTTATTTGGTTATGTCTCATGTAATAAGCATGACCCCGCAGCACTGCCCTTTAGCGCCATTGGTTTAACATCTTGTAGAGCCTGCGGGAGGGCAACATAAAAAATAAAGAGACGCTGCTGCCAATATTACATTCTAGGAAAGGAAGAATTAACTGTAGTCACATGCATTTATCCTCCTTTATAAGTGGGGTCTCTCCTGATTGTAGGTGGGTTGCTAGATCACTTTGCTAAAAGGGTAAGGAGAAGCTGTGACACTATGCCTGCTGGCAAGCGTCTACTAAAGAAGATTGCATTTGTTTGTCTGTTTCCAGCTATTCATGTGATTGAATTTTATGTATTTATTTATTTCTGTTGTTTCTTATTGCTTTTCTGCATTACTCTGCTGCTGATATACCTGTGTTCTCTTTATGCTCATGATGTTCTAATTTACATGTAGTTGACATATGTTTATTTTCATTGGCTGTCTGATACTCTCTCCTGGTTTGCTGCTAATTTGCATTGTTGTTTTCTGAGATTTCTTTCCACCTGAAGTACATTGTTCTTATAGATTTATCTTGACAAAACAATTTTCTTAGGCCTTTAAATAAATAAAGTCCAATATTTCTTTTTCCACTAATGTAATTTAATGCACTCCTCTGTTTTATATAATGCACCCTGGTGATTGGTGGAAAAATCCCTTTTGGCCTACTGTATACAACTTTTAAATTCTTACAGAAGGTGAATTTGTCCTTCTGATGTCATTTGATTGAGTTATTTATCTCTTTTAAAACTTTCTCATAAGATCATCCTCCCATTGCCTTAATTATTTTTATTGCTCACATTCCAAACCCTTATCAGAACTGAGTGCAGTTTTACTTGCAAAGATATGTTTACCTTCCCACTTTTGATACTACACAGCTTGATTGCTTTATTATTTCTCTTTTTTTCCCCCACTATATTGCATTTCATCTTAATTTCTCCTCTTCTCTAAAGTCAGGGATTAAGTCCTCCCTAATAGCTCCTTCTCAATTAAAAGTTTATATTGTGATTCTTTTTTCCCCCTATAATATGTGAAGTCATCTTTTTCAGAGTGAACTTCCTGCCTCTGACCCTTTGTGATTTATCTCTTTGGCCTCCTTGTCATTTGTAATACCTCACATTAAATAGGGCCTGAAGATTTTAATTAATGTGCTGTTTACTGCTTCATGCAATTCAGTAATAAAAAAAAATGATGGTTAAGTTATTAAGACTATTCTTGACAAAGGGCAAATGTATTTCAATACTGATGTGAAAGGCTGAAGCTCAGGAAAATGACTACACAGCAGGAATTTTAGCTGAGAAAAGTA
Source organism: Pseudopodoces humilis (assembly GCF_049639895.1). Lineage (NCBI taxonomy): Eukaryota > Metazoa > Chordata > Aves > Passeriformes > Paridae > Pseudopodoces > Pseudopodoces humilis. Next base: position 43,946,540 of record NC_142200.1, read on the forward strand.
CAGTAAGTGGCTTGCCAAGAGAGGCTGTAAGCCTTTGTTTCTTTGTATACAGCGATGAAATTCAAACAAACAAAAAATGCAGGAGCTATTGGCAATATAAATCAGAGGTAGAGCAATGTCATACACTATCATCTCTTTTATCTTACAGAAATATGAGCTGAAGTAATGAAAGTAATGAAGAGTGCAAATGTGAAATATTTATAGTGGTTTCTTGGAAGCCTTGCAGCAGTGTCAGACTCGGGGTACAAAGCATCAAGCATTACTTGGCAGCTCAAAGAAACCTGGATGTCCATGCAGTGTTATTCCTTCTAGATTTCTCAGCAGATAAATGTCAGTACATACCATAGCAGTATCAGAACTTATTTCCCTTTTTTCTTGCCATTATGAATGTGTCTTCCTTTATCACCATCAACCTGAAAAATCAGTGTCACCGTAAACCATTCTATTTCCCAGACTCATCTGAGTATCTCTCAGGTCATCATTTCTGCTCTCCCTCCTGCTGTTCTAAAACAACATTATTTTTTACATCTGCAAACATAATGCAATATACACCAGCATTCTTTTACTTTTTTTTTTTTTTTCCCTGTTGCAAATATTGAGTTAGGAAAAAGTATATGCTTTTTAGTTTTGGTTGATTTTGATTGCATTGAAATAAAGGCTTACAACAGAGTGGAAAAAGAAGAAGAATATGGTATTGTCCCAGATTTTTGTTTTGTTTTGTTTTGGAATTCATTTAAATATTGATCACCTTTTTGCCACGTTTGTACCTCTGCTGACAAATAAGATATAAATAATTTCCTCATGGGCTTTAAACTGTAGCAAAACTGAAGTCAGGTCAAGTCATGCTCAGTATGAACAAAAGAGTGTTCCAGCATTTCTTCAGGTCTCATGCTTTCACCATTTATAGTTATATGTGTTGTATTACTCCATATATAGAAAGATACATGGAATTATATATACTATATAATATATTAAAGGTGTATATATATATATCTTGAATAAACTGAAATCTTCCCCATCTTAAAGGACAAACATTTTGTCATTCTCTGTCTTTGGGCAGGATGCTCACTTGATGTAAATTGCTTTGGCTTCATCTCAGATCTGATGCTTCCAGACCAAAGTGACTGAACACCATTGGCCAGCAGATAATGCTGGTGTATTTCCTGACTGTTCTACAGGAAAATTATCAAACCATGAACAGCATCAAAGCTACTGGGGTCTGCTTGTTTAAAAACAGGTTAGACAGACAAAATACATTTAAATTACTCACACATAACAATAGCTTCTGTGTGATTTTTGGTTTTTTTAAAGTTCAGAGCAGTCTCAAAGTTCATGAAAACAGTCATACCAATTTTATATTAATTTCTTTTCTTTCTTGGGGCCAAAAAAAAGAAGTCAAAAATCCCCCCCAGAAACACAAGTACAGTTCCCTACTTGTGTACAGCTGCACTGAAACAAACACATTTTATAAAATGAAAGCCATTCTAAAGAATTCCCTGGAGGAGATAACAGCCACACAAGGCAGCTATTACTTGTACTCACAATTGCATCAATCTTTGATCTTTATTGTTACGGTATTATTTCTATTCTGGTACTATAAAAATGTTCCTTGTGGATTTTCCGTAAATAATATATGTGCCTACCCTAAAATTGCTTGGGAAAAAGAGATGGTTGCAGATCAGTGCTGCAAATAAAAGCCAAGCAGCCCCTTTATTTAATTTCATCCAGAAATGGCTGTGAGATTGCTATCTTGAGAGAGGAAGAAAAATTAAGTTTTCGTTATTTTCTATTTCCATGACAATTTGTAACATGCAGAATAGATTTTATGCCATTTCCTGTTCTTACTACAACTTTCATAATTAGAGTTGGGACTACAATAGAATTTTAATTTCCAAATATATCATATAAAATATCACTGGCCTGTAGTTGGAATTTCTATTAAGATGTATTTTATGCTTTGATATATTAATAATTAATTTACCTAAAGCTTCTTGGGCACTATAAATGAGGACACAATAAGAATTCAGAAGAAAAGAAAGGTGTTCCTATTTACCTTATTTGAAAAATTAAGGTAAAAATATTCAGATTAACAAAAAGATAATGAACAATGGTACAGAGGAAGAGGAAATTGTTACTGAGCAACCTACTTATAGCTTTTTGCCAAGTAGAGATAGGACTCATAGAATAATTAAGGTTGGAAAATACCTCCAAAATCATCAAAGGCTTGTAATACCAAACTTCTTTATAAGTTAATACATTCAGCTTATTTCATACGAATTTTGGAAAATATAAAAACAAAGATCATATGCATGCAAGAAGAATGTTTTCATAACTTTGTCCTTCTACATGCCTTTCATATTGTTCCTATAGATTGTATTTACAAATGTCTTAAAACTCACAAAATATTTTGTTTATTTCTCATTATGTTTGAACTTAATGATCCTTGGATAACTGCATCTTAATGTGCCACTTAGTTGTTCTTTATTCCTTGGATTATATAATGTACACACACAAAAATAAAAGGTTAGAAAGAGGAAGAAGTGACAGTCTTCTGAATTTGATTTGGGAACTTTCCATGTAAAATCTGCCATGAAAAAGTATGAATGGAAAAACACCTATATAAACCTCATTGTAACTTTACCCCAGCCTCCAGTAAGTTTGGAACACAAATTGAAATGATTACTTTAATATTCAGTCTATTACTGAATGCACAGGCTGCATGGAATGCTGTAGGGACTTTAAAGCAAGCTATGTTTGTGGTCACTTCTGGAGCTGTTTATCACGTGCAAGTTCTTAGCAGTATGCTATCTTAAATATAAAAAACCTTCAACCACATAAGCTGAAAAGTCAGGTGTCAAATAAGAGCAAGGTTTATTATTCATTTTCCTCCTTCCCACCTCCACTGGGAATACCAAGACAAAATGATGAGAGCAAATTACAAAAATTTCACACTCTCTTAACTTCTCCAGAGTCATCTGATTCAGTGATATTTGACTTAATTGTGAGGAACATCAAATAGCTGAAAGTTGAGATGTGGTGCCATGTAGCAGTGGGTAAGACAATATGGTTAACAATACCAAAGTGGAAAAAATGGGAGGAAAAAATAACTTTTAGTATGAAATATTCTGTTCTCAGGCTCTTTCATACTACCCAAAATACTTTTCCATGTACCAAAAAGGATACATTCATCTTGAAAGATCTCTGGTAGCTCATTTAATATTGTATTCCTTTCTTATCCATTATTAGAAGGTAGTCAGTCTCTGGAGCCCTCAATATGCCTATTTTATCACTGTATAGCTGTTCCAGTAGAAGGTTCTTCATTTAGGAGAGAATGCCAACATGCAGAGAGATAATTTGAGCCTATCTAAGTCTCCAAACAATGATCCAACTCTATAAAACTGGTGTGAACAGCATGAGGTTCTAACTACTTTAATAAAGAAGAGAAGTAATTTCTAGAAAAGTCCAAAAGGCTGCCAAACAGTGGGCAGTGAAAGCAGCAGTGTTTGGCCTACATTACTTTAATCGCTGGGGGAAAACATACTTTTTTCTCTTCACAGCACTTATCCCCTCTCTCACTGCACTGAAGTGAATACAGCCCTCTTCTCAAACTGGAGCCTTTTATTAGTTTTGGCTCAAAACATCCTCTCTCTCACCAGTTCACTTTGATCAGTGTGGCTCAGACTCATTACCTAGTCATTAAAGTAAATAAACCTGAATTTCTCCCATATTCAGGGTGCAAATCTGCAGGATGCTGCTGTAACATTAGGCATAACGGTGCAGAATTAGTGCTGTAATATTTCAGTACTATGCTACAGAGCTGTCACATTCAGGACAAACCACCTAACTGAAATGCACAAAAGCAAAAAACAAAAAAGGCAAGCATCAGATCCAAAAAGTTCAAGTGTAAATGTTACAAGCAGTGGGGTTTTTTTCCCCTTTTAAAGGAATAAAACTTGAAAAACTGAGGCAGCAGACTGAAAGGAAACATAAAGTGCTCTCTTTTACCTTTTTGAGTTATGGAAAGATCATTAACTAAAAATATATAGGAAAAAATATTTAAACTTAAATTACCATATTTTGTATCTATTAACAGATATTACACCTTGAATAAGTCATCTATTATTTACAAAACATGATGCATTCATGTTTTATTTTCAGTTCAGAGAAGTAAAGGACCCAATGTTCCTCTTGTGTTTACAGGTGCAATCTGTAACTGAGCTTGAGAACCTGCATAAGAATTGCAGTGTCTATAGTAGTTAACATTTCCAAAAATGGAAGTGTCACTAAAACCAGAGGGAGAATCAATTCCCTTTAAAAAGCCAAGAAAAAAAAAAGAAAAAAATAAAAGTAGTGTATTATATATGACATAAAGTTTCCAAATTTACCATATCCCTCTATGAATGTCTAGATACCCAATATTTAAATATATCTGAAAGGGCATAAAAATACTTGTGTAAATTGATATAACTATTGATATTGGATAACAGTTATATGTCATTTCAAAACTTCCATCCAGAGTTCTTTCAGTCTTATTTTACCAAAAAATGTTCCAATATAACTGCTCTTGATCCATCTGTATTGTGTTTTGCCTCAGAAATTCTACACATGATATACCATATGACCATAAGGTTTCGGTGTTTGTTTTCGAACTGAATGCATCATCCTTCTACGCAAGCCTCCTTATACACTGCACATCCAATATACACATTTTCCAAAATTTTCCACGGGAATAGCAGAGGTTACTTATGGTAGACTTGGAAGATAAAGCCTCAGACACTATGTGGGGGATGCTACGTCCCTGTAAGAGATCCCTGAGCAGTCTATTCTCTTTTTTCTCTTCAGCAGCACTTCTGTATATCTAGTCATGCTAATAAAGTCTCATTGAGTGCAATTGACACAATTGCATATACAAAGCTGTAAAAGGACAGTAGAATATAAACTTCACTTAGTTAACTTCATAGCCAGCAGCTTGAAAATGCAATTTTTTTTAAGCTCTAGGAAACAGTACACTCTCCAGGAAAAGACAGGTGACATTCAGATTCAGAGCAATTTACTGCAGTCAGAATGCAATTTTTCTTTGTATGAGGACAAGCTCATAGTCATACCCTCCGGCTCCTTGTAATGTAACTCTAGTAAAATACTGCAAAGAAACTAGGAGAAATGAACATCTTACCATTCCATACATTGTGTTCTTGCCTGTATGCATATGTATATACACACACGATACCTAGAGTGACATAAAATAATGCAAAAAATCCAAGAGAAAGTAATTTTCAAAAAGTCTGTGAGAAAACAGTTTTAAGGAAAAGAAGGTAAAATAGGGGGAAAAAAAGGAGTAGTAGAAATTCCATGAAAAAACCTATTGGTCCTTTCCAATCCACAGTAGATTGAAAGGTTCACCTGTAATTGCAAAAATGATTTGGTTCATAGGAAAGGAAGTAGTATGTGGTGAGATACTAATATTTTCTATTCTAACTTATTTTGTGATTAAAAACTAGTTTACAAAGAATTCTCTTCATTCTCATTTTAATTCTAAATATGTTTTCCTGAGCCTAGAGAAACTTTAAAGGTGTGATCTGGTTTGGCAAAAATAGCAAGCTATTTCAAGAGGTTTCTTTACCTCCTTTTTAATACATTTTGCAAGATATGAATACAATAGCTTCATAAAAAAGCAAAAGCCAATAATCTTTTTCTATTCAAGTGGTGTCACTCATACATTTAAAAATGAAGAAAATCCTAATGATTGAGTTGGAAGTCATAGATTCATGTAACTATAAAAAAACCCATAATGATATTCACATTTAACCACTAAAATAATCCTTAGGTACAGTATCAAGACTTTATTATTCTTGATTATTTAAAAAAACCCAAAACTAATAGCATGACTGAGACAATTATATTGAATAGGTTTGCAGTTTTGAGAAGTTGAAAAGGTTTTTACTAAAATGTTTGGGAAAAAATATCTGTTTCCAGGTCTATCAGCTTGTTGCAGAGAGCAGCTGCAAAACACGCTGTGCTCTATTATCAGTAAGGGACCTGACCTTAATCTTGCATTTTCATACAGCCAAAAGAAAGCTGCCTAGAAATAAGTAGAATACACTCAGCATCTAGCACAGCAACAACCACTGAACTCAGACTAGAGTCTTCAAGTCCTTCATTATAAAAGGATCTAATTTGAAAACAACCCTGTTATACCAGCTTGAAATTCATCATTAGTTAGCTTGATTTCTGAGGTAACTGCCCCAAAAGAAATTGACTGTTTACATGTGTTAATTTTTGAAAACATAATTAGTACTTTATTCTAAGTAGTATTCTAAGTATTTTATTCTAAGTTTGTAAAATACTTTGTTCATCAACAAAGTATTTTACAAACTGAATAAAAGAAATTAAATATAATATTTAAAAATATTATAAAATAAAACATTGAAGAATTTTATATTTTTAAAGGGAATATAAAACATTAACAGAGCTTCAATGTGACTAAATAAGAAATATTGACACCATTAGACACCAACCAAAGAAATGAAGTGTCAACTTCAAATCATAAAACAATAAAAATATCAGTAATTGAGGAAATGCTCTGAATCCAGGAAATTCAATATTGATAGAAAAGAATAATAAGTGTAACAAACTACATACAAAAGAGAAATTCTAACATATATCTAAGATTGGGTTCTCCCAGAGAATACATAGCATACACTACAGGGTTTGATATGTTGAACAACCCAGATTTAGCTGCACTTGATAGAGAAAAATAATGGAAATTTTTTCACTAAGTTTGGCAAACAACTTGGATGTTATTTCAAATATTGAAAGTTAAGTCATACAGAAATTAATGCTGCCTGTAGAATTCTATGATATTACACACCATCAGGAACATTAATCAATCATGAAATTCACCAGTTTAAGCATTACTTTCTTCCTACCCCTCAAATGCCCAAACTGAAGAGAACAACTCCATGAGTCTTTTGTCCCTTTACTTGCAAAACGAAAAAACAAAAAACAAAAAAAAAACAACCAAAAAAAAAACAAACCAGGGAAATGCCAATTTTAACTTTTTGTGAGCTTTAGTAGATGTCATTCAATATAGTTCTGTCCCTCTCTAATACTGGAGATGCACGCTTCTTACCATAACTCAACTGTTCTTTTTTAATATCCAGTCAACTGCCCTAATTTCTTCCTACTTAAACTGGCATCTCTAAATCCTTTGAGTCAAGATCTGTTTGGAAAGAATAAAGTCCAATATCCTAGTGAGAGCAAAGCCTGTTGTATTTTCCACTTAAAAGCTTCCCTTTGTTTCCCAAGGATCCCAAGTGATCCATACAAAAGTACGTTATCTCTTGTCAGTATTTTATCTCCTAGTGTTTCCTTTTAAAAGCCTTTGATTTAACTCTGTGCATTCAGGCTCTACAAGATCATACAGAAAAGTGTAGGTCAAGTAGTATTTATAATAGAAAAGCAGACTGCAGGAGTTACTTAACTTTCAGTCTATGTATGTCTAAACATCCTTCTTCTGAAATTGTTGTATGTCTAGAACACTTTCACCCTATGAGTGAGTCTTTTCTGGGATACATTGCTATGAATCAAGGCTCATTCTTCTAAAATCTCTGGAATTACTCTGACTTAAAACCAATAAAAACTTAGGGCACTGGAAATGCAAATTCCTTCTCTGATACCTAGCTGTGACCAAAAAAAGGATAAAAATATTCAGGAAAACAGTAATTTGGTCTTCTGAGGTAGCTTGCAGAGTTAAAAGAAGTATAACTGAAAAACAAGACACTTTTTTCTAATAGCTTATACATTCCTTCTCTGAAGTCATCAGCAAGCCTGTCTCACAGCAGAAATTGGGCTGTTTTTAATAGAAGATATGTAAAAAAATATTTTTCCCTAATTTCACTGAGTAATTGTATGTGTGAATAATATGGCATCTTACTAGAATGGTTGCCTGCTACAGTTCTACTCAAGATTATTTTCTTTCTTTTAGGAAGTCTCAGATACGAAAAATATGACACATTGTCTCTTTTTTTTTTCCTGTGTCCTTCAATTGGACTGGTAGCAGAGGCTATAAGTCAGCTTTTGCAAGTCTTGTGTTGGTGAAGAAATTAATCGCTGCACTGTGACTCCTCCTATGTGACAGAAATATCTAATGTGGGGCCACCCTCTCATTCATTGTCTATCAACACTTTATATTTTATTTATTTATTTTATTTTATATTATTCATGTGACTTCTAAGAGTCTTTTTAGACATGGAAAAGCCATAAGCTAAATTTGCCTTCATTTGCTTGGTCCATGTAAGTGGATTAGATCAGCTGAGAGTTCCAGTCAAGATGCAGAAATAAATGAGGGACCTCAAATAGCAGCAGAGGTAGGTGTTCTCATAAAAAACCACCAGGTCAGATTTGCAATCCCATTGTGGTAAAATTAATTTGAATTAGAAGCTTAAATATTACATAGAAAAAGTCTCTTTTCATAGCAGACTTCTTAAGCTATGATTTCGTTTTAGCTCGTTTGATTCTTTGTCGCAGCTGAAAGCCCTTTGTCAGCGCGGATAGGAAGAGGAGGACTGTGGGGTTGACCCCCATCTAGAGCAAGGTGGCATCATTCTAATGGGATCCTCACCACCACTGTGAGAAACTGAAGTCTTCAATGTACTCCAAGGGGAATTAAACTGGAGATGCTATTTCCAGAGTCTGATTTTTTGTGTCAGCCACATGCTTTCATTTAAAACAGGCGACTGTCCATTCTGCAGGAGACAGCTTGGCCAGTTCTTACTAGAAAGCTCAGTGGTATCAAAGTTAATGTCTGGCAGCTTTGAAATGCCAGCCACCTCTAAGGCTTCTGATTTTTTGTGTAAACTTCAGATGTAGACATACTTTTGACAAAAACTGCAATGGGCCTATCAAACAAAGATAACAACAAAGCTAAATGATTTGAAATTTGGATCCCATTGTGGTATTATTACATTAAGCTGCATTTGAAGAGTGCTGAGAGAATGGTAATGTAAGAGAACTAAAACAGAATAGAAAATAATACTGATTTTTAAGCATTTTTTACATATGTTAACATTATGGGATTTGGTACCCCATACCATAACAGCATATCAGAAAAAAACTAGGTTGGCTTTTTTGGTTGGTTGGTTGTGGGGTTTGTTTTGGTTTCTTTTAGAATTTTTTTTAAGAGTTTCTTTATCATAGTAATGGAAGAAAAATGGAAAAGGGGATGAAATTACCATTAGCTTGCAGGGCTGTGACATTGGAGTGTGTCTGTCTGAGGTAAGCACATTAGCTGCTGAATGTGTAAATTGCAAAAATAACTTAGAAGCCAAAAGTGAGAACAAATGAGCAAGCAAGTGATCTAATCTCTGCTGGAGCACATCAGCCATGTGATTTGCAGGGTCCCTTGGAAACAAAGAAGCAGATGAAGCAGGAGTAGCATTTGTGTTATCAGCAATGGAGAAAAATCAATAACAGATAAGGTCTGAGTGTCAGCAAAATAAAGGAACTTTCCATTCCTCTCTGAAACACTGACACAATTGAAGTGGGGAAAGCCAAGGATCTCATTACAGTGAGGCATTCCCTGAGCTGCCCCCATTTAATTTTTAGTTGTTGTCATACATAGCTTTAAGGCTGATAAAACTTAACTATAATTCTAAACTGTTTGAGGTAATCACCAAAAAAATAGTTAACATTTATATATCACTCTTTTTTGGAGAGAGGGCTGTAAATGTAAGGCATTGCCATTTGTGGAGCAAATCAGGGATGGGAGACACACTTGTCTTGCAGACCCTGAGAAACTATGTAATCCAGAAATAGGTTTATTTAGGACACAAACTGTTCTTCCTTACACCAGAGCAGCCACGTCTCTAAGTGCTGCTGCAATATGAGTAGCAGAGTGTAATTAATTGGATTTCACAGTCTGCTAGAACTGTGGGCAGCTAGTGCTCTGAGCAGCAGGAAAACTCTTCTTGTGGACATGGAGCTTCCAAGTGGCACCAAAGAGTCACATTTTGAGACCCAGGAAACTTCCAGTTTCCTGAAATCCCTGAACTTCCTGTATTTCTTGAAAGAGGAAATACAGGTCAATCACAAACCAACCAATTTTTAAAAGATTTTGAGCTGGAAAAATGCCTCAATGTAAGCCAGGTAATGGTCTACACGAGTGTAATTTGATGAAACAGAATCTGTCGTTTTGCTTGGTCCTGGATATTCTGGTGGCAGTGGCAAATAAACCCGTCATTTTTGTTTCATGCAGTAGAAAACCATTGCATGTTTGAGTGCTGTACACAGCTGTTTTCTTCCATGCTTTTTGGGTTTTTTTTCCTACAAACCTAAAAGAAAATAACAGGTAGAGCACTAGGCTTTAAAAGAAAATACTTGCCACACATTTATCTTTCAGTTATGTCCACAGTCAGTACATTTTCCATGTAATTGGAACTGGAGATGTTTGTGGGAATAGATAAGGAAAATATTGACTTTCTAATTGTTTCTTGTTGTGTTGTTTTGCTTTTATGTGGAAGACTTGGAGGTTTACACTGTATTTCCAATTAATGTTGTCTTGTCAAGACTAACAGGCTCAGCTTTAAACCTGCACATCCAGGAAGGATTATAACCACAAAATAGAGTTTGTACAAGATACTGAAGAAGATTGGAAAGGTGAACTCAAGTAGATAATAGTGAAACAGAAGCTGAAATTAGCTGAGGGTTATCCAGGGATAAAAAAAAAATCCCAAAACAGAAATGCAGCAAGTACTACATTTTTCTTAGGAAGAGTCAACAAAGTAACAAAGCTGAGAGATGGAACTATGGCTAAGGGTAGGACCCGGGACAGATTACTACGAAGCCTGAAATAAATCCTCTATGAAAAGCCAGAGGACCTAGTACTGAAGAGACTAAACAATTACCATATGGAATAACAAAGAAAAGAGGTTTAAAGAGCATAGAATAACAGCATATTAAACTTCACCACACTGGAACCTGCCATTTTTTTACCCTGAAAAGGAGAAGTATATTTAATCTTTAGACAAAGTATTTTTATCTATAAAGTCCTTGCTAATTGTGTTTTGAAATCTTGCACTATCTTAACTGTTCTACTGTTTGTATTTTCAAAGGACTTGGAAACTCTTGCTATCTATGTAATTGTTTTCAGTGTTATGAATTAACAGTGGTAAAAGATGACCACTATAGAGTTTGGGTGTTTTTGCAGAATTTACAGTTTCATGTTGCAAGGTGTATTAGAACTCAGGAAAAAAAAAAGTCCTTATGCACTGGCACTTTCCAGAAATATTAGAGCATTGAACTCCACAATTACCCTTTATTCAGATGGCCAGAAGAGCCATGACTTTCCAACAGCTATTTTCTTTTGTTTGGGACCAAGCTCCATCTATTTCAGGTGCAATGTTTTTGGTTTAGACCATCTTGTGGTAACTGCCAGCTACAGTAAAGAACAGTGGTTAAAATTTTCTCCTCTATTAACCAAGCTGAAAACAGAGCAGCTGCATTCTCCAGCTCCACCCCATGACCAGCTTTTTGTGTCAGAACTTGTCCCACTGTTTGTGTGTTCAAACACAACCTGTGATATAGAAACATGAGCCTGGTGCTTATTTTCTAATTAAACTTCTTTTATCCTGCCCAGAAGTTGCTTTCAACCCTTTTTTTTTTGGCAGGAAACTTTAATTAGTATCAATCATAGGCACAAATCCAAAACATAAAATAAACTGGATTAAGATTTGAGTAGCTAGAGTAGCTGGAGTTAGGGCACACTATCACTTTCTAGAAACAGGATAGATATATTAAGCACTACATAGGGAAAAAGAAAAGCAAATACATCCACTACAATATATATTCATAAATATCCCCTTGAATGTATCCCTCTACTCTGGTGTAAGGAATCCAGGTTACACCACCCATTTGCACAGTTTGTGTTGTAGTTGTCTTTTCTCTAAATTAGCAGATCATTTCCAAAGCTGGTTGTCAGCTATCTGTCCTTTAAGTGTGAAAGTGGTATGAAAAGAAGACTTGACAGTAGTGCTGAAGAAAATGTGCCCACATTTGTTGCTAATTATGCTTCAATTAAGAGGCTTTCACCATGATTGTTATTGAGGCCCAAGGAACACCTGCAAACACAAAAGAGAGCTCAAATATTTCCTAAAAGAGCTTAAACCTCAAATTCATTGACTTCAGTGGATGTACTCATAAATGGTGCAAATCTGTTAAAAGCACCCAAGAAGTAAGATTGCAGTTGATAAACTTTTTTTTTTCCTTTTTACTTTCCCATCAGTTCATGCCAGGTGCTTAATGTTAGAGGTCACAGTCACATTAAATCATCTCTTGTTTCCTGGATGCAGGAATTCCTGGATTTTTGTCCTTCATCACAAAGTGAGCATTTGATGAAGCTTATGATGGCACAAATAGTGTTCTAATGTTTGTTGATAAGAAAATTAAAAGAATGGTACAATGACTTTTACAAATCAAGAAACAGAAATATTGATAGTTGTAAGTCAAATTAACTTCTAGCAAGCAAATGTAAAATGGTGAAACTTTATATGAAGAGGTACTAAATGTGTGTACTCAGAATATCTGAGAGGTAAGCTGATATGTTTTTTTTTTTCTAGTTATAGGAAATTAAAGGCACTTTTTGAGAAAAGTAAAAAAATCAAATCACAATGATGTGTGTGAAATAATCTTACCCATAAATACAAGAACAATGGAAGAAAATAAGGCAGGATACTCTGACTTTTTTTATGCACTGAATTGCATCACTTCTTTACTGAAATTTTTGCTTTTAATCCTTTCCTTGTTTTTGTTATACTGGATTTATCATCTCTGAACTCATATGCTTCAAAGGAAATGCAGGCATGAAATGTTGTATAGATAACATCTTAAAATTTAAATTACTAATTACACTGCAGAGAAAGAAGTCCCAGTGGTTCAGCGGAGGTTGGGTTAAGTGGTTCCCAGTGTTACAATGTCAGGCCATTTATCTCTGCCCATATCCTCATCTGAGGGGTTACATTTTGCTGAGGGAAATCATCATTATCATTATTAAAAAAATTTATAAACTCATTTGTATATATGTATGATATAAATTTAAAGAAAAAGGGTACAAAAAAATCACAGCTGCTTTGATAAACACCTGCCATGAAATAGGTGATAAAATATTTATTTTTTTTTTAGAGAGAGAACATGCTACTTAAACTTGGTAGTAGAGCTTTTATGATGGACTATTGACCATACATTAGATCATATGGAAATGTATTAATGTATTAATATGTGTATTAATTATGGTATTTTGGATCCTAACTATGAATCTCATTCTCAACTATGTTTTAGATACTTTTAAGACTTAATTATCATATGTTTCTGAAGCATTTGCCCATGAATATATAAAAAATAAACACAAAATTATTTGATATCATTTACAGCTGTATTTAGCAAAGATAAATGGAAGAAGAATGCAAATTATTGATATTACTGATACTGTTCATACATGTAAATACTCATATTTCAGAAATAAATCGATGACCAAACTGAAAATATTAATACAGTACAAACTGTCACTAAGGCAAGCCATGTATTCTGTCTTCCAAAGAATGCAATTTGCATTCATGAGCACTAGCAGGTGCTTGAGGAAGCAAAAGAAGGAACACAGTGATCTCCTCCTGGTTACATCCCACTGGTTGACCAGTCGCCTGCTTTAGTACTTCCTGGACAAAATAATCACATGTGTTTCTGTGTGGGATTTACTGAGGTTGAGAAAGGAAGTTTCTAATTGTTATCATAAGCTTAAATAGCTTTCCCTTCTTCCCCTTCTGAACACAGGGCAGCTGTATGTATTGTTTACGTAGAAATACATCTGGGATCAGAATGCCAGAGGATAAATTGAGTTAAGGAAGATAGCAGAAGATCCAGCACTAGGTATCTCCTAATAATTTGGTTAAATAAAGCCCTCATATAAAATAAAAGTATAACCACACATTTTTGACAGTATTATACATAAAACCTTATGGGGACAAAAAGCTAGAGAACATTTCTTTCACTGATACCAGCATTAGAAAGATATATCACATATATATTTTGGTGGATTAAATTATTTGGTGGATTATATATTATTTGGTGAATATGGTGGTTAATTATTTGCACTCCCTGACACAGAAGGGATGGTTTCAGTTTATTGTCAGTGAATTTTTTTGACAATGAGGTTGCCTAAAAAGAAAAATGCAGATGCTGTTGTATAAGAAATTTGTTCTTCCCCAGAAAGAGGCATTCTGCATTCAGAGAGGAAGCTGGATTCATGGACCCTTGAGAAACAAAATATTAAAGACAGCATTTTTTTATCCAAAGTACCTTGCAAATGTGAGAGAAAAAAAAAAAAAAAAAGAAAAGAAAAAGTCTAAACAATATAGGTTCAATTACTTATACTATTCTGTTAGGATATAACAAAACCTGGAGAAGTATCTTGGAAGTTATTCTGCAAAGAGTGAAATATGATCGGCCTTCTCTGTTATATATCAAATTTACAAGCTGCTGGAGAGCGAGTAACAAGACAAGACTGTCCAAAACTATCATTCAGTAGAGGGGTTCTGAAAATCAGTAAGGAGAATTAGGAGAATGCCACACATATAAAGAAAGCAATTGAAATGAAAGTGTTTAGACAGCTACTTGAGAGTATAAATTTTTAAATCAGGCACTTCTCTTGATACAATCTGATTTCAGAGTCAACACACTTCTAAGTGGCTTAAAATATTTTGCCCTTTCCATAAGCCTAAGAAGTCCCTGAAGGATTATGAAAATATAAATTCTATTTCTTCTGACCAAATGTTTGAGGAACAGGAGGTGGGCAAAAGTCAAAATCCTAGATGTGACATTTATCTCTTGACACTTGTTTTGTGAACAGCTTTGGGAGCTAAATCCAATTCTGAACGTCTTATCTCTCCATTTTAGGATGACCCAAACCAACACATTTAAATTTGGAATAGAAATAATCTGAGATGAATAAAAATTCCCTATAGTAATTAATAGCTGACCAGCATAAGTTAGGGTGTTATTTTCCCATAAAAAAATCAAACTGGAGACCAAGATTCAATAGAAAATATTTCCCTGTATTTATAAGGTCAGGATTTCTGCCAGGGACATGAAGAGAATTTTAATTATAGAAACCAAAAGCAAATAAAAAGTTTTTAAAAAAATCAATCTAATTTTTGAGGCTTCAGAAGCAAATTCTGTGAATCTAGCCTTCCTCTGAAGTGTAAAGTATTGTATCTGAAAGTCTCAAAACCAATTACAAATATTCAATTTGAAAGAGTAGTAGGAACTGTTTTGATTTTTCTTATAGCTTCATTAATATGTAGTCTGTTAGAAACCAGAATTTTATTGTTAACTTCTAAAGGAACACACCTTTCAATAACATATCACAAATCCTTGCCTTATCATACTGTTGTCTGAGCAGCTGTTTTGTTCCTGCCTTTGCACCAGCATTCAGAAGTTAACTCAGGTAAGCGCTGTGCACAGCCACACAAAATAATCCAAATTGTGTATGATATTCCTCCACAGGTGCTAAATTACTATATTCACTTTTATTCAATTAAACATGGAAACTAAAACATTCCCTCTAACACACGCTGCTTATTGCCAGTTTAGAATTATAGATGATAAAATTCTTCTAGGGAGCTTTCCTATATCCATTCTCTGAGATTTTCTGATCTAAAGCTCTTGTGATAGATTGATTCTATGTAAATCTGCTGGATGTGTGTATTTGACATAATTTTATAATATCTTATGTATTATATATGAACTGATCTTTGATAGCTTTGTGTATCAATCTGACTTTACCCCCAGGGTGCCCCTAGGACATCCACAATCTTGAGAGAAACCTACTTTGGCCTAGGAAATTCAAGCTTTGGTGGCCATGGTATGAGCTGCCCAAAACAAGAGGCCCTCCACAACAACTTCAGCAGGGATAACTTTCTTCTTTGTACTGGCTGAGGTGCAAGTGGAAAATGTAGCTACTTGGGTCACCTTGGGATAGCAATTACAATGTAAAGTCTGGCTGTAAAGCTCTCTAAAGGTGAAGAGGAAATATTGCATTTTTTCTTCCTTGTCATTTGGAAGTGATCATTTTTGTCATGACTATCTGATGCAAGCCTCACAGAGAATACCCTCAGTGACCTGGGGAGAAAGTCATAAAAGGCTTTTGCTTTATGCTGAATTTTAGTCCCTGAGTTCTAGCAAGCTTGTGTGAGATATATTGCTAATTTGAGAATGAATATTCAAGGAACACTTTAGAGGAGACTAAAAGTAGTTGGTGGGATCATGAACAGCAGTGGTAACTTTGAAATTATATACGAGCAGGAGACAGATTCTTTCTGTATGGCTATAGTCTATCCACATACTCACTTGGAGTATATGTTTTTGCTTTTAAACTTTCCTTAAAGTTTAGGGAAAAATCAAATCCTCATCCACATATTTCTTTATTCTAAGAATTTCCAATGGACTTGCCCTTTTGATCCTGCCTGATTCATCTGTTGATTCCTTCAGAGACATTTGGTTCCTAAAATGACTTTACAAAACCTAGCCAACATAAGCAAAGAAAGCACAAATGGTAAAAGGGAGCTAAGGGTAAATTTTCCCCACTATTCCTTCTCTTGTGCTGGAGTGAGCTGCTAGATTCTAAAGTTCTTTGATGATATTTAAATTTGTACCAGGGATTGGCCTCTCACCTATACATCTAAGGAGCATTTCTGAAATCTAACCACAGCTTCTACATTTCAACAAATGCTTGTCCCCAGGAAATACCTGAAGTGTAAAAGATGCAAGACTGCTGTTTGCTTTGATTCTGACTTTAGTCTGCTATAAGTTCCAAGTGTTTCTCTTTGAGTGTTTTGTTTCCTTTGCTTTTAGAAGTGAAATGTGAGAAGTATTTGGGATTCTTTTTCTGTTTTAGAATGTAAACACTCAGTCCAAACTTTGAAAGAATTCTTGTCAAGCTGTAGCTAAGTTACACTCCATGATGATGAAATAATCTTTTCTGTGTCCACAGCTGACATTTATAGAGACATGAAAATGACCCTGTTTTGTGCAACTGAGAACTTTCTTTGCCTGGCTCTAGGAAAAAGATTCTTTTCCTGTAATTCCTGTGTGTCTTATGTGGCCTTGATTGTATGACATCCCTACCTTTATTGCTTATTATATATACCAAGAGTAATAAATCAGATTTGCTTTTATATATATATATATATATATATATATATATGTATATATATTATTAGAGTATGTAGTTACAAACAAAAAAATCCACTGCTATTATGCAAATCACAAATAGAGTAATAATATTCCTATTAGAGTTCATAAAAGACTAATCATTGACTCTTTAAATATATTAAAAACCTGACAATAAACATATAATCTCGTTTATTAAACATCATTCATTATTAGGCCATCAGAGACTTGAAGCAAACATAAGATACCGTGAAAAAGATGTTCTAGAAAAAACATCTTTTTCAGTGAGTTTCCTAATCACTCCTCTTATTATTGTCACCAGAAAATTCCACTGGCAGCACAATAATTGTCCCCAGAACAACAGATTGGAATCTTTATTTGAAAATTAGGAATAGTGTGAGGATTACATGGTCAAATTAAGCATATATATCTATAAAAATAATCCTTTTATAGAAGAAAATTATAAAATAACATTGCCAAAAATACATTAACTTATTCAGCTTCTGTTAAATAAGAAGTTAAACTAGGCATGAAAACCCTATTAAAAAATTTACAAAGTCCCACTTTAAGTCCTATTATTAGCTATTAAAGCCAGGATAATAATTTATACAACTTCCATGTCATTTTATATCCAAGATGTTTACTTTTTTTTTCCAGTTCTAAGCTTCTGAGAAATTAAAATTATTTGTTTATATGATTGCTTCAACAATTCATATCATGATTATGGCCAGTACTTTAAAAATATGTCAGGTTTATCTTTTTCTTGTTGGTACAGAATGTTATATTTGCTTAATCCCAGAGTAAAAATTGTCATATAGGCAAGAAACTGTCATATACAGTAAATGTTTGTCCATCTTCCTTGAAATAAATTAAATGTTGTGGCAGGTTGGCTGGCAGTATCCTGGGATAATTAACACAAAAATGTCTGCAGGACAGAACAGATCCATTCAGCCAGGTTATATTCTCTGCATAATCCTAGTGACATTTTTATGGACGAAGACAAAAGGGATAATACGTATTAATGATGCTAGCTGTTATCTGTGCCCACATCCTTATCTGACACAGGCTTTTATATTGAATTTTCCTTCAGAAGAGGAGCCTTGTTCAGCAGCTGCAGTCTTCAGGTTGTGACATGGATGCCTGTGCGCTCAATTCTTCTTTTTTTGATACCTGATTAAATTAAAATACCTTATTCAATATCCAATTAAAATAATTAGTTATCTGCAGTTTGAAGATACATAAATTTAAGGGTTTTTTTTTTATTTGTTTGGGCATTTTACAAACTGCTTAGTTTTGTTGTCAGTATGGATACACTCGTACTGGTAGAATTGACAGGGCCAGACCACATGTACCAGCAGTGGGAAGTTATGGTCATACAGGTAAAGCATTAGGAAAAAATCCCCTCAGAAAGTTTTGCACCATGCCAGACCATTTTCTCGAACACAGTGCCCAGGTATGAACTGGAAGTAGCTTTTGCAGTTTATTTAAAATTGCTATCTTGTTTAATCTTTTGCAATAAGCTGTAGTAACAAGAATTTTATCACTCTTCCTTGATCTTTACCCAAAATTCATGAGTAAAGAATTACAGCTAGCAAATCTTTCTGTTCTAAATCCAACTGATGCCTGAAAAAGATTGATTTTAATATCATTCAGGATGCTGAAACTTCTGCCAGAAAATCTGTTTAGAAAAAAACTCTGTACCAGTCATCTTCAGATTTTTGTTCAGCCACTTCTGAATTTCAATAATAACCTTATTTCATATTTGAAAATCCCTTTTAGTTATTTTTTTCATATCTAAATATGAAAAATTAATTAATTAATATTTAGACTATGCTTCTGTTTAATATCTAAAACATATTTCAATACATTCTTTTTATGAAAATTATTATTTGATATATGCCTAGGAAAAAGGAATACATATTGAAAATATTTTCTGACATAAGATTATTTTTATTTTATTTCTTTACAGTGGCACCTTAGCTTACTAATGTTTGTTTGCAGAGCATAGCAGTCAGATCCACTGAGGTCTTGTCTTTACAGAAGACTGAACCTGGTCCCCACTCTGAATGCTTCCAGATATTAATGTGAATTCTAAGTCCAGCCTTTCAGTTTTATTTTGTGATAGTTTAATTTGGTGACATGTGTTTAATTCATATCTACCTAGCTTTAAATTCATATGTAAAAAATATTTAATATTTTTTTCAGGGATTTTCCACTCTCTTAGTAGACATTCATATAAAAAACCCCAAAGCTATTGTTTTTTGTAAAGGGATGCAAATGAGTTCTCTGCTATTTCAGTACTCTTCACTTCACCTGGATTTCACTCAGAAATCCAAAACTCAAAACAAAATCAGAAAATTCAAAATGGAAATGTAACGTGAAATCTCATGGACTAAGTAGTCTGACAAAGACAGTGTTTTTTATATGGTAATGTCATCTAATGCAATAACTCTGAGATACAGAGACTTTAGTCTGTTTCACCCCATGAGACATGGTGAACATGGGAATCTTTAAACAACTTATAAGGAATAAAACTGGTTAAAGGAGCTTACACTGTGACGTAAAGAAGTAAGCAGAATTTCACTCTATTCCTTTTTTCCATTCACTGATATACTTTTCTAAAAACATCCTTACCCTGCTTGACAGTCTTATTTTTATTGTATTGTATGAGTGTCTGTAATTACTATCCCTTCTTGTAAAAAAAGGAAAATGTATTGTGTAGGGCTTGAGCTTGGAATTTAGTTCTGCTTCCTAAAAAACAAATAAAGAAACAAAAGAGAAGAGTGGATGGAAAAAAAAAAAGGGGGGTGGGGAGAGGTGGGGAAGAGGGGAAGAATAAACAGCCTAGGGCCTGGATTCTTACCTGCATGGTTGCTGCAGAAAAAAATTAAAAAAAAAAAAAAAAAAAAAAAGAAAAAAAAGGAAAAAAAAAAAAAAAAGAAGACATAGCATGTGGTTTTATCATCTGCTTCAAGATCTGGCAAAAATGTGTCAACGTCAAAGCATTTAAGGTACTGCTTTCAACTTCTTTTCTGGTCACAGGCTCACAGTAGTACTGCCAAAAATCTGTCTTGGCTGGCAAAGTCAGGCTGTTTTCAAACAGAAAGAAGGATTTAGATAAGAAAGAAACAACCGAATGCAGAAGAGAAAAAAAATAAATTAGAATTAGTATAAATTAGAAAAATAATAAGAAAACGAGTGAAGTAATAATTCTAATCAGAATGCCCAAGATAATACTGAGGGCTTAATCCAGGGAAGTAAAGGTTTAATAATCCTTTGGTTTCCTTTCAGCTTATTTCTAAATATCAGGATGGTGGTGGCTCATAATGTTTGGGGAGAACTGTTGCAATGCAGGGGGGATGGCAAGAAGTTACTGGCACGTAGCTGGTATTTCCACCTCTTCCTATACATTAATTATCCACAAATTGGTCAAACTGTGGCTTAGAAAAGATTTTACAGAATAGCCCAATTCCTACACTGCTTTGTTTACTGATAAAATCTAAAATCTAGACTGTCTGGTTTTGCCAGCCTCATTTGCTAATATGTGACAATATAAAGTATCCATGGAAATATTAAATTAATTCAGTGTTATATGGACACCAAAAATTCTGTCTTTCAAAAAAAACCCAAACCAAACCAAACCATCAACAACTAAAAAGCAAAAAGAAAAAAACAAAAACCCAAAACCAACCAAAAAAACCCAACAATGAGAAAGAATACATTTAAACTTTTTACCTTCAGCAATTCAGAATGTATATCTAAGACAGAAATTAGGACAAACTTTTAGCTTTCAAAGTATTTTGCACTGAATAAGACATAGATTTTTCTTGGGTCCTAGAAACTTAAAATTGGACAATTCCTCCTGTATTTTATGTTTTATAAATAAATTTTGTATATCTGTAGTCACCACTTTCAAAAAGGAGATGACTGTTCACTGCAGTGAACTATGATAATACAGTCACCAACATAAATATCTATTAAAATATATTTTGTCTTGCTGGTAGAGTCCTGTGTGTTTCTAGTGCAGGAAAAAAAATCCCCTCAAAATTCAGAGGAGCATTTTCAGGACCTAAAGGAAAAGTCATGGCATGGGGCAGGTCACTTGACACTTTTCCCTTTTTTCAGATAACCATTTATTACTAGATAAGGACCATGAAAAAGCTGCACTGCCTTGTGGCAGGCACTATGCTTTAAATTATTTTCCATCAGTAGAAGCCTAACATGGAGGTATTGTTCTTCAAAGAACTTCAGGATGAGTATCAATAATGTAGGGAAGCCATTGAAATAGCAAGAAATTGAATATGGTCCTTTCTTAACTCATCCCACCCATAGGAGGAGGAAGTTACTGGTAACAGGATGCCTACAGTTAAAAAAAAATATTCTTGTATCATTATGCAAAATCAAAGCTGCCAATAAAACCTAGGAGAAAACTATATGGCAATGTCTACTTCCTGAAATGGTCCATGATCTGAATAAAAACTTGCTTTATAAACACAAATGGAAAGTGCCAGAAATGTATGTTGCCTGCTGGAGTACTGCTGATTTGGTGGAAAACTGCTCCAAAGAATGAACTAAAATGTTTAAAGTAATCTAAGATGCAAATGTAATGCATTGCTCCAGGAGCTCTATAATTGTTTCTCAGTTTGGCAGTTCACTGAACTGTACTGAGTGTTAGTCAGAAAATGAACAGATCTATTTTAACTTCAAGCAGATCTCAATGGCTGCAACTAGCAGAGAGATGATTCTGAGCAGTTGGAGATGGCATCCTCCTTCTCTGCCTCAGTAAAGCTGAAGGGATCTGTAAAATAAAAGTAGATCTTTTCTATGTATTAGATATGTTAACAGAAATGATGGGAAATGTTTTAAACTAGACAAAATGTTTAAAAAAAATGAGTTAAAATAAAAACTTTTCTGGTTGATACCAAAAATCCCCTTTGATTTTAAACACATAAGTTGTGATTTTAAAGTGCAGAATTTAACTATTCTTCCCTTCAAAAAAACAACAAAAGGGATTAAATGCAGACATTTTCAAATTAACAGAATAATGAAATAATCACAATAATCAATATTTTTATTTTAACATAGGTTCTGATAGCTTTACCTGCCTTCATCTGCACTTATGATACTGGTGCAAACAGTAACTGATTATAATACCAGTTAATGTATATAAAGACATTATAAGGAATCCCACAAAACATCCATGCTAGTGAAAATATACCACTTTCAACAGCTACTGCATATGGCTCAAATTATATTGGAAATACAATTAATTTCATTGACACCATTAGCACATTCTCTCACAGTGTTTCTTAAAAATCTCTATTTGGCATATTATCAAATCTAGATCTTTTCATTTTATGAAAATGCTACTGCATGTAACCAAGTAACAGACTGCCAGGTCAGTTTTCTTCACAGTAGGAGTCACAGAATAACAAAGGACTGGATTTACAATTATGAAGGGCAGAATCAACATCAAAGATGGAATCATTAGAAAAAATCAGAATACATAATATTACATACACAGAAATCCAAGATTGAGCTTGATAAGGGGCACTTATAATGAAAAGACAGATTATTTTTCTGCTTTAAAAAATGAATCTAATACTCTAGAGAAATTAAAATGCAAGATTATGTAGTAAATATTTAATGCAAAGATCACATATTTTATACAATTTTCGAAATATTTTAATATTTACTCTGATTTCTAAAGAGTATTGTAGCTGTCATATTCCATAGATTCCTATAAAACCAGTTTTATAGGTTAGAACAGTTTCTGAGTTTCATCAGTTTTTCTGGTCAGAAAAAAATATGAAAAATTACTTAACAGTAGTCATACCTTCAATTTTGCAGCTGATTTTCCTACTTTGACAAAATCCTGCTAAAAAAAGATTGAAAAAACACTGTAGGCTTTCAAATATGTGGAAATGTACTAAATATCTGTCTTGACTGTGGTGCAATTGTCTAATACCCAAAGAGATTTTTTTTTTTAATTTAAAGTAGATGCATTGGAAGAGTGAAGTCTTGCAATGAGGCTGGGATAAAATATATAAGGAAGAGAGGATCAGCTGCTTCACTTGGAAAATTTTTTACCCTCCATGTTTTTTTACACTTAATTTTGACTTCACTGGACCTTCCATTTCTGACTGTACATTCCAGGTAGCAACAGGAACTTAATTGTGAGTGCTGGCAACACCACCTAGCCCAAACACTAAGATATATGTCTTTACAGGCATTATATAAAGTGTTTCCCTTTCAAGTTATTAGTGTGTTTCTCAATTTCATTTTTAAAACTTATGCTGGCTTGAGAGTAAAGAATGTAATCATCTCTTACACATCACTTTTTCTGAATAACTTTTTTATCTTGAAAATATTCAGGCAAGAGAGGTTTTATACTAGCTATAGGAAATACTCTTTTCTATACCAGGGTGGGGGAACTTATTCCACAGAGACAATTAAATGAGCCAGACAAAGATCTGGCTGTCATTTTTACAGATAGGACAACATATAAACTCTCACATTTAATTGGTGTGAATCTGACAAGAGAAAACTGAACATAAGGTCTCTAGACAGCCAATAAATCTGGCTTGTGTCTTTCTCCCTCAATCAAAGACAGAAAAGGGTTATTTTTATATCTTGGGTTCATGTACAATTCCCTGTGTGTGTGTGTGCAAAAAGAGGGCAGGAAAGAAAGCTTTTAAAAGGACAAAAATGCCATAAGCTCACTTGTTTTCCTCTAATGTCTAAAATATTCTTCAATCTATTGTCCTTCTGGATGGGTCTAAACTGTTTTTTTTCTCCTTTTTTTTTTTTCATTTTTTTTTTAGTTCTTCTTACAGTCTTTTCCTGTTCTAGGTCAGGAAAGTCAGAAGCTTATCATCCCACAGACACTTCATTATTCAGTTTTCTCTTATGTTAAGCAGTGTACATTTCTAAAACAATATATGGTCTCTATAGGAGCATATGATGCGCAGAACAGCAAATGAAGTCACATATCCCAAAAAAATTTTTCCAAGGTCAAAGAGTGTTATTTTATGACAGAGGAAGAAGTAAATCCCAGCTGTCCTACATTCCAGCACAGTACCAGGACACTGAATGTACCACTTCTTTATCTGATAAGGCCATAAAATGTAAGGAAGATTAGGTACAGAGAAAATGCTGAATTTTTGTTTGTATTCCTAGCCTTTTCTCTGAGACTTTTCAAAGCAGCTCATATAAATCATTTTCATGACTAAGAGATGCCCACTAGGTCAATTCCTAGTTGATTCATGGTCTGTCCACTCCAAAAATACCCCATGAGAATGTGTTATATTTCCCGTTGTGGCAGTTTCAGTTCAAAACTGGGCAGAAACACCAATTATGTGTAGTGGTTTAGGTTCCCTAATTTGAGTTTCCTGGCCAAGACACCAAATAATGTGGTGGGTTTAGCACTGGCTAAAATCACCAGTGCACTTACTAGAACTATTTACTCATTTCTTGCTGTGAGATATGAATTTGGAGGAAGGCAAAGCAGGCTCAAAACTTAAAAGGTATAAAGAAAACTTTATTAACAGAACTAAAAGAATAATGAGAATCAGAATAAAGCCTTCAGAACACTTCTCCTCCCCTCTCCACAATTTCTTTTCTTTCCAAACTGACAACATAGAGACAAAACCTGTGATTTTCAGTCAGTTACCACCTCTACAATAGTCTTTCATCAGTTCTTGTAGGAAGAGGAGTTTTTCTCCCCATGCCATGGAGACTTCTCCACAAGAAACCGTTCTCTTGTGGCTTCAATGTCACAGTGAATCAGCAGCCTGGGAGAGGAAAGTCTGTTCACAGTGTGAAAGTCCCTCCCATACCTTGCAGCTTTCCCAAAGCTGCTTTCATGGACCATGTCAGCTTATGGGGACAATTTTAAGGATGAGCTGTTCTAGCATAAAAAAACCCCCAGAAGTTCTCTCCTTTTATCTCTGTTAACAGAGGCTTTTCTTCTTCTAAACCTGGGGCAAAGTTTCTCGTCTCTCTGTTTAAGCTTCTCACTGGATTACAGCTTTTCAGCATCCACACACTACAGAATGAGTGTCCTTTTCTCATGGGCTGTGGGTGAATGCTGCATCCCCCCATGCGCTTCATGAATTACAGGGAAAAAACAAAATCTGATGTATCAAAAATATATAATATACCTTCACCTAGTATTACAAAGAGAATTTCAGCCCAACACCATGGCATCTCCTCAATACCCTCCTAACTAGAATTTGACTCCTTCTTCAACGATGTCAGTGTCTTCACCCTTTCCTTTTCCTGATTCAGGAGAAAATTGGTGTTCACAGGCCTGCTGGACTCCCTGGTGAGGGGCTCAGCAGCCTGCTCACCACCCCTCAGGGGGCAGACAATCCCAGATGGGCTGCATAGGGCCAGCCTGACCAGCATCCAGTTACCTCTTCCAAAGCTGGAAGTCAAGAGAGATTTCCCAGGCTTGCCCATCTTTAAAATGTGAATCTCAGAGAGGTGGACCCAGTTTCTAAATGGTTCAGTAGGTTGTCAATTCTCAGAGCTAGCCAGCTATTGGTTTTTGCTAATGCACAATGGAAACTCTTAGCAGCCCATCTCAGAAAAGCAAATTCCATGGGTGGCTTCTTCCCTCCTCACCAAATGTCAGTTAAAGCAAAACCAGCACACCCGTGTATAGAGAAGCCTTTGTGGGGTATAGTCTGCAAACACCACAAGATCTGCTTTATTCAGCAAGGATGACTCCTCCAGCAGTCAAAGTAGAGTAGGGTAAGGGAGAGAAAAACACAGGATCACCAATGCAGTCATGGGGAATAAAGTTTGCAGAGGTAACACTGTTAGTAGTATGTCATATAGTACTCTATACAGCTCTAAAGGAAAAGTATCCTCCATAAGTTTGCATTTTATCTCAGCTAATACACACCAGCTGAAACATGTGGGCTAAGACTCTTGGAAGTTTTGTATTAATGTAGAAATTAATTTTTGATTTTTCACTTTGAACTTGTTCTCTTAGGTTCTGATTTCAGTGTCCTTCCATTCAAATTTCTAATTTATTCCTGTGGAATGAAATGCCAATGAAAGGAATTGGAAATTGAGGCAATAGCAAAAGGAGCTTACTCTGGAGATCAGAAAATTTCTGCTCAGGATCATGTAGGGAATGGCATAAGATACCCTATACATAAATTTTGCAAACAAAACAACCTTTGAATATGCCTAGATTTCTGGATAGCTATATTTTACATATTTCAAAATAAATAAATGTCAATAATTCATAAGGAATAGAAGCAATTCATGTTCATCTTCCATTAATTATTTAAGTATGCAATCTTCATTTAAAGTATTTCTGACTATCCTTTCTGTGAGCTAAACAGTACTTTTGAAAAATGAGCCTTGAACAAACACAGTAATTTTCTTAATATTCTTTTATTCTACATGAACTCCTAATTCATGTGATGAATGGGAAGTTTTGTAGTGTTAAAAATCATTATGTGAGGTAATAACTGTGAATACATACTAATATGTTCCTATTCAATATTAATATCTGCAGCAAGCATTTAATAAACTACAAAAACTACAAGGCAGAACTTAGTTCAAATTAGTAGTTGAGCTACTCTTAGACAAGAGTAACAAAACAAGAAATAGTACTTTTCAGAAGTCTTTGGCTTAACTTTTTCACCACTGAAAAGGATCTCAATCTAAATATGAGTGATATAATGTAGTGAAAATGGTTAAATCTACCTTTTCTTCATTATCCTGATAGCAAGGAGGTAACTTGACACTATGACTTGTGTAGCCTTGCAATCCCTCCTTGCTCAGCTCATGGATAACCATACAATAACAGATGGAGAAAATGTTTCATGCTATGGATAGAACAAAAACTTAAGCCTTTGTATTCTCCTTAGAACGAGGGAAGCTCTTAAAAATCGGGAAGATGTTCTTGTCTTTGATATAAAGTAGCAAATTTAACTCTCCTGCCAAAGGCAGAATATTAAGAACAGGGGGTGAAGCAATATGATTTTATGATATAGTCATCATCATGTCTGGGTGCTATAGAACAGTGTTCTTATGAAATACTGACATATATTTGGTTATCCTTGGAAATGGTAAAAGAAATTTATTGGAACTTTTACTCACACAATCTCATGCTTTTAAATCAATGCCCTCTTATCACATCTGCAGTCTCCTGAAGAAGTGAAACTGCCTGTAAAAATAAACACAGGATGTTCACAATAAATGACAAAAAATAAACAAAAATGTTCAGATATTTCTCAGCAGGAGCTTGTGTGGAACTAGGCATTTGGCCTAAGTTTCCAAGAATAGAAGAAATTATAATTAAAAAAAATAAATAAACAGAGATAGAAGCTAGGGCAAGTGAACAAAAAGAAGTGCTTCAATCCAGCGCTGTCAAGCAGACCCAGAGGCAGAAAGGAATAGTGTGATATAATTTATATATTTTATATTTTTCCATTGATAATGTATTCTGTGGCAGCATGTGCAGTATCAATAGGCAGAGAAGTATCTAAAATCCATATTATCTCCTCTTCACAGCGAATTTACTTATGAGTTCTTACACTATAAAGGTATTTTAATTTTCAAGGACTTGGTAGCATTTTTTTTTTAGTTTTTAGCTTGCTGGTGTCTTGTTTTCACATGTGCATGATAATGTGGTGGTTCCGCAAGTGCAAAATAATAAAGTTCTACTTTATTTTGTTGTTTTTTCTTCCACACCAAGTTCATGTTATACCTGTGATCACATAATGAGAAAATTAGAATATATCCAATTTAGTTAGTCTAATAATATTTTTATGTTAGCACCTCAGAACACTTTATTAAACATAAAAGGCAAGATTAAGAAAAACTATGGGCAGATGAAAAATCCTAACAGATTATTTGACCTTGATATTCTAGTGAGATCATCCTCTAAGCTGCAAGTTTTGCATTAAAAGCAGTGAACAAAGCTTTGCAATCTGAAGGCTGAGATTGTAAAGTAAGAAGATATCTCATAGCTGAGCTACTGTTTCAGCATGACAAAATGGGTATAGTGCAAAATTTAAGCAAAATTATTCCAAGAGGGAATTTTTTTAAATTGTCCTATCTTTTCATCAAAAAGTAGGATTGGCATGTATTTTAACAACTTTATTTTAAAAAGCTAAATTTACATCAATAGAAGCAATGTCTAAAAAATCCAAATCAGAAGCAACAAATACATTCTTTATTGTAATAGTTTTATTTTATCACTGAGTAATTTGAGACTGTTGCAAAAAGAAGACTGATTGATGAAAAGGTAATAATGTATCTTTGCAAGATGATGAGTCCTTCTAAAAGATAACCTCCCTCCACACTATTTCCATTTCAGGTCATTTTGTTCAGTTTTACTGGGTGGATCATTGTGAAACATAAATTTCATGGTCAGTAGGACTCAAATAGTCATGGAGGACAGTTTTGAAGAGAGATTAAATCTCAGAACTAGGATTTTCAAATCCTTGAGAAACCAGATACTCCATTTTGTTAGGTGAGAGGCAGATTACAGATCCTGAATTTACATACAGATTTTGGGGTATTTCTGGTGCCCAAAACAAACTCTAATGCTTTGGAATGTTTCAAATCATGACAGAACTGTATTCAGAACAATGCAGAAACATCTGGTCTCACTCAATATACACATCTGGCAGTAAAGTGAATTAGAGAGTAAAATAGACATTTCTTCTGCAATGCCAATGGTTTAAGTGCAAGCACAAGACACCAAGAAAAAAAATCCAGTTTGTACTCGAAAGTCATAAATGTTAATAGTTGTCAAACTTTCAAGATGTATGAGTCATTACATGATATTATGCTGGCCCACAGAGCTTTAGTTGCTTTATGGAGACAGAGTTCTGATAATTCTTTGCTCTTAATTTACCTACAGAGGTATCTCTCATCTCTTAAAGATCTAAGCCTAAGAACCTGCAATCTGTTTTGAAATAGACTTGACATGTTTCAAGAAGAATACCCATAATCAGGGACAAAAACATCAGACTAACTTTCTACAATACCTACATTTTTTGAAAATCCTATCCCTGAGTCATCTGCTTGTCTAGAATATATGAAGAGATGTTTTTCAGTAGTGCTGTTTTTTACAGAAGACTAAATAATTATATTCTCCTCATACTGCAACTGATGTTTTCTGTTTACTCAACCTAAAGACTGCTCTAAATCTTCCCACTTAAGTAACACAGAAGAATTCAGTAACTGAATGCAAAACAAAATGGTGGGAAGTGAAGATCAGAAGAGTGTCACAGTTTCTTTTTTTCTTAGAGAAATATCAATTTCTTTTAATGTTTTGAAAGACTGTCAAGCTGTTTTTTTTGTAGCTGATTCATCCAGTGAATCCTGGCTTTAACACTTCTTCTGCCACAAAATCCTTAAAAATCCACATTAGCACTACTGCAACAGATCATCATACCGGGTGGTACCACTAAACAATTAAGTTCTCATCCAAAGGCTCTTATTTATAAATTATTTTATTAGAATAAAATTTTCCATTCCAATTATAGCCATTTCCACCAATGTTCTGTTTTAGAAGCTAAAAAATATGTGCAACCATTATACAACTGAGAACATTTACAAATACGCAGAAATATAAATACAAAGAGGCATTAACAGCAGAAAACACAATGTATAATAAATAGAGCATGTAAGTATTTAATGAATCAAGTCTTGCTGTGATTTAGTGACTAAGTGTATTACTGAATAAAAGGGATATTTCTTCCGCAGCACAAACATTTTATGTGCAAACAAAAGGCATTAGAGACCAGAAATCTAGTCTTCATTCAAATCAAGCTGAAACTTGGTCCTACACTTAAGTTCAAATATTTTACCAAAGCTATCAGTTTTCTGCCATTTAGGATTATTATTCCTATGGCTGACAAATAATTGCTACCAAACATAAGGTCTAAGGATGAGAAGGGACTGTGGCTTTATTTCAGTATCCCATATCTCCTCAAACATAACTTTTAAAGGTATCTGAAATCAATGCTCATGGAGCAAGAGTGCTATCATATTCTTACTACTTGGGTAGGTTTTATGGAGACTGGGAAGCACAAAAAGCAGGATATTGGGAAATATCCAAGTTTTCTAGCTCAGAAAGGAATTCAGGGTTATATAGTGAAATTGATTTTTGTGGAAAATTAGATTTATCTGCAATGGAGACATCTTTGCTTAGAGCACAGTGTCCAAATGTGCTTATAATCAATAGAGAGAAAACTCTTGTAACCATGATATATCTGACCCATTCTAGACATCAGCCTTTGGGCAAAGCATTTCTCTCTAGAAATGTCTGCTTTTCCCCCCAGCTACTGCGAGAGGCTGAATGAAGAATTCACATCTAGTCATACAGAAGGACAAATCCCCACAAAGCTTTGGGTATGAGGAAAGAGGGAATTTTTAGAATGGGAAGAGGGAATATAGAAACATTTTTGTCTCCAAGATCACTGAAATTGATGAAAGGTCTGGAGCATGAGGCTTATGAGGAACAGCTGGGCTGTTTAGCCTGGAGAAAAGGCTCGGGAGAACTTATCAGGCTCTACAACCACCTGAAAGGAGCTTTTAAACAGGTGAGGTTTGGTCTCTTATTCCAAATAGAAAGTGATAGGCCAAGAGGTTGCACCAGGGGATGCTTTGAATGGATGTCAATGGCATCCTGGCTTGTATCAGATATAGTTTGGCCAGGACTAAGGAAGTTTTTTCCACTGGGCATGTACAGTACTGAGGCTGCACCTCGAGTACTGTGTCTAGTTCTGGGTCCCTCATTTCAAGAAACACACTGAGGTGTTGGAGCGTGTCCAGAAAAAGGCAAGGAAAGTGGTGAAATGTCTGGAAATCAGGAAGAATTTCTTGGTTGATAAACGTTGGAACAGTCTGCCCAAGGAGGTAGTAGAGTCACTACTCCTGGAATTAGTTGAGAAATGACTGGTTGTTAGTGATATGGTCTAACTGACAAGGTG
Source organism: Pseudopodoces humilis (assembly GCF_049639895.1). Taxonomy (NCBI): domain Eukaryota; kingdom Metazoa; phylum Chordata; class Aves; order Passeriformes; family Paridae; genus Pseudopodoces; species Pseudopodoces humilis. Next base: position 43,977,724 of record NC_142200.1, read on the forward strand.
GTGATGTATCAAATTTTAGTTCTGATGACCTTGGACGTCTTTTCCAACCCAAATAATTCTATGATACCAATTAAAATATCTTTACCAAAAAGGTTGTCAAGCACTGGAACAGGTGTCCCAGGAAAGTGGTGGAGTCACCACACCTGGAGGTATTTAAAATATGTGTACATGCTGTGCTTAGGGACACAGTACAGTGGCAGTTTGACTTGGCAGTGCTGGGTTGTTAGACTTGCTCATCTCAAAGGTCTTTCCCAACATAAATGAGTCTCTGATTCTATGATTCCATGTAAAAATCAAAAAGGCAGAAGAGGGGAGAGTTATTTTTGCTGCTACGTAGCAGATGTGTGGCACAAACCTGCGTCAGCAGCATGCCTGGATTTCACGTCTCGCTGCCAGCAGCCGTACTGCTCTTGGGACCAAGCAACAGCCACAGGGCTGCCACCTCCTCTAGTAGTCACCACAGCTCCCTCAAGGGTCTGTAGGGTGGCAAATCACGGAGGGATACCGTGAAGTTTCACAATGGGAACCGAAGAACATTTGACGTCAGTGCCAAAGGGTATTTGCTGTGTTAGGCTATCTGCTGTGAGCATGGGTCTGTGGCTGAGCTTGCTGTTGAGCCAACAGCAGGTGCTCAGCAGAAGGTAGCACAGTCTGCCTGGCTCATAAGGATTTTTCTTGGAGGAAAAAAAATCCTCGAAGGCAGACAGCAAAGTTAACATGGTGGGTATTTCTACTTGTCATTAGAAAGAATGGGACTGTATGCAATAAAGGTTAATATCTGTATTAACCAAAAATATTCCAATATGAGAATATGCTAGAAATTTATATAAAATTGTCCTGCAAAGTTAAACGAGTCCTGTTTCAGGACTGCATGGCAGAGCACTCACTAAGAACATGATATTCCCCCCAAATGATGTAATTTCATATTTCTGGAAAGGTTCAGTCTGTTAAAAATTCCCGAGATGCCACATATGGTGAAGCTTCAATGAACCATTTGGTTTGTACCTCACACATGCAGATGGTTTCTGTCAATAACCTTTGGACAAGGTAAAGCAAAATCCAGGAAAAGATCCTTGCCAAGTAAAAACCAAGTAATCTTTTTGCAGGTTAAAACCCCTTGCAATTTGTGCACAATCCACCTTTCTCCTAGTGTTAGCTAAGCAAGTACTGGTTGCGCCAGTAGTCTAGTATTAGAACTGATTTATCACCAGGCAGATGTTGGAGGATTGGAGCAGCAGGGGGAAAAAAAATCCCATGATGACACTCAGTTTACTGCAGGATCAGAGAAAAAATCCAACTCTTGTGAGAAATACCTCTTCTGAGTAAGTCAACTGGAGGAAAAACTATTCTGGGAAATACATCTCCAGATGTTTTTGTAAAAAAGTGTTTGGGGGAGAAAGAAATGCAAAGTAAAATTATATTTTTTTACATAAATCTAAGAACAATAGACATACTAAAAATACTTTCAAATTAATAATCCCAAGAAGGCAAATTCTTATTAAGAAGAAAACACAGGCAAAGCTGATAAAACACTGATTGATACTTAAAACTCAATCTGTTACAAGTGGCCAACTCGTGAGCTTCATATCTGTCTATATGAACTTCAATTTTATGTTTTCATTTTCATCTTTTACATGCATACTTCAGACATTAAATTTTCTTTATGGAAACACCAGTTATGTTTTTCTGTCTTCACAATTATGTACTAATGGCTATGCTTGATAAAATATCTTTAGAAATTTAACACTAAGTGAAACAAAACCATTTTTTTAATGTAAATTCAGATTTTAAAAAACTTGCATATGTGTCTGATTATATGTAAGCAATGGTCATATAGAAAATAAAGTATGCCAGACATTCTCTTAAAAATCAGAAAATTGTATTCAGAAAAAAATATATCTTTTAAGTTCTAGGTAAACTATTGATACTATAGTTCTCATTTCTGGAAAGAACAGTTGATATTCAACAAAAACAACAGATTCTTGAATCTCATTTATTTTGGATACCTGACTACATTAAACAAAAATAAAGCCATAAACCTTAACCCCTTCCAAGCATGTATAAAGTCATTAACAAAATTCTGCCAGAATGCCTGATCTACATGACAACCCTGCAGAACCAGTGCCAATAATTGTATTTGATTTTAATCGCAGGTACTCACTCATCAAATAGCCATGTCTATGGGTGATATAAAACAATTATATACAGTTGTATTTACAATCCATACAGTCCGTTGTATCTCATTCCATGCTCACACTACTTCTTCAAGACAATGATCTTTAAATATCACTGACATAAAATCTCTGGGTAATTTTGATATTATGAATAACATTACTGTAAGTTTAGTGTGTTTACCAGACATACAGAATTTGCTATAGACTTGCAGTGGTATTAAGCTTTTATTTAGGAAGAAACAAAGGAAATAAAATTGTATGTATAAATTTTCTTGTATTTCTGTGGGACAGCAGGCAATGACAAGTATTATTTCCCACCACTATTGTTTCTAGTAGACTTAGACAAATAGGCTGTTGTGTTTCATATTGTGTAAAGATACAATGAAATACAACCTCCCTCCCAAGGAACTGATACCATCAGTGATACATAATGCTAAAAGTTAAACTGGGAAAGAGAAAGAAGGACTACATGGGATTCATAAAAAAAATATTGCAACAGACCACCATATTATTGTAAGTATGATTTCTGTTTTTTTTTCCATGCAGGCAAGTTTTCATAGATTACATTGTCATTATACTTTCAAGCAGTAACAGGGAGTTATGGAGACAAGAGCAATTGAATAGACAAAATCTTCTAATGGTCAAATTGCTCGTTAAAAATATATTATGAAGGAATTGCAGTACACTTGTATTCAAAAGCCTGCAGAAGAGCAATAACATTGACTTTTTTATGACTCTTTTTCATTGTAAGTTAAATTGAATAATTTCTAGAGTGTTGGTGATGTTGGAAATTAATTCCTGTACATAGCTTAAAACTTTCATCTCTAGGTTTTTTCCCATAAATCAATTTGAGAAGTAGTGATAATTTTATCATCTTAATCACCTTCTTATTTTTTCTGCCAAAAGGATTGTAACAATTAATTTTTAATGTAACAACCTTCTCCCCTGAAAAGTATCTCTATATCTTTTCCAAAACCACCTGGAAAACCAAACAGTAGTGGAACTGATCCAAAAAGTGAAAGATCAGTTATAAGAAATAATTAAAAATACCAGACTGTTTTCAATTGACATGCAATGTATGTATACATTTTTAGTCCATAAAATAATTTAATACTCTCCTCCAGTGTCATGCTGGTTTATAGACAAAATAAAGTAATTTAGTGAAAATCACAAATTTTACAGGAAAAACCATGTTCAGTGATTCTTTGATACTTTTTAATTAAGTAGCTCCTAAAAAAAAAATAAATTACTTAAGCTTCTATTTTATAAGGAATAAAACATAAAAAAAAAAAATCTTTGTTTCTCAGAAAACAAAGATTAATAAACCAGAATTTTGACAAGGGTTTTGAAAAACTGTAGTATGTTTATGTTGGTATAAATATTCTGAGTAATAAAAAAAAAAAAAAAAGAGCTTTAGCATATTCTGCCTTCATGGATGTACTTGCATGTCCTACTACATGGTACAAGAAGATTGGCCAACACGTACCTAAAAACTTGTGTCATGGTCACCTCGTTGGAACGTAAGGAGCCTTGAGCTGACTCAGGGTGTAGGTGTGGGTAGAGAACACAGAAAGTAATGCAGCCCCAACCCCATCAGGATGGATGGCACAACTCACAGCACCCAAACCATTCTGTCACTGCCTGCTTTACACATCTTTCGGCAAGGAGGCAAATATTGGCTGCTAAGTTGATGTAGGATACTTCTACAATGTCTGTGTGTGTGCTTACTCATTCACACAACTCTTCTGGTTTGGTGATTGTCCCAAAATTCATCTGACAGTTTAGAAGTTGAGAGATGAAAGACAAAAGGATTTATTTCTTTCCTTGTCACATCCTCCTTTGGATGGGACAAAGGAAAGCTTCCTTGAAGGCAGGATATTCCAGATAGAATAACTATCCTCATGTCTTCATCTCCTGATTCTTACACTACAGATGGAAAAATGGAAAACTAACTCTTGTAAGGTTCTTTTAGGCTTATTATTGAATAACTTGCATAGTGCAAAGACCAGTAGATTGAAGATCATCCCTGCTATGCCCAGCCTTGTTTCATCCTTGCTTTCAGAATTTGTGAGGAGCTGGTGATCAAGTGGCACCACAAGAGCTCTGCATCTCTAGTAGATTGCCACAGCCCAAACATCTCCCATCTTTCTGTTATTTGCTTAAAAATCCATGTCAATATGTATAGAACAATACAGTTTCTATTACATTTTTATTTTGTCATAGGATATTTATATTTAAGAGGAATTTTCACAATACCCTGATGATTTTTTTTACTCAAACAAAAAAAAAAAAAAAAGAGGAAAATAAAAGAATAAGTTGTAGGCAGAAAAGCAATAAATACTTCAGCTTATTTCTACATCAGTTACTTCCTGTCTTTAATAGTTTTTTCAACTTACTGTGTGTTGTTCCAATATTTGAAAAAAAGTTTATATAATGTTGTAGACCTAGTTCCCTGAAAAAATACTTTTTAGCCAGGAAACACTAGACATTTGAATACACGCATACACACATACATAAATTTAGATAATTTTATATTTTATATTTATACGTTTATGTTGAAATGTTATACATTTCATCCAGAGCAAGTCCTGCATAAAATAGAAATTTCATCTGCAATTCTCTTCAAGTTCTTACAAAAGAACATCTAACACACAAAAGATCTTCCGCAACAACCGCAGATACTTCTCAGGTTGAGAAAAATGGTTGTGGATTTAGGAATGAAAAAAAAAAGAGCAGAAATTATTGTAATTTGCATTTATGACAAGACCATATTCAGTACAGATTAAAATCAGAACCCCTACCAGCAGTCGCCTTCACAAAGGAGTGGTATCAGGAAAATATCTTCTCTTCTGATCCTTACCAATTGAAAGAATACACAGAATACACAGAGCTTGGGATTTGGTGTCAAGTGGAGAGCAACTCTCTATGGTTTGCCCTCTATTAGATGACCGGAAATGAAAAGTTACCAGCTGTCTATGGAAGAAAAGAGAATAATATGCTAATAGGAGAATGTGTTTAGTTGTATTCTATATTTCATGAGATTATTGTAATGCAGTTGCTTTCCCAGGCTCATAAAAACACAGAATACCTGAGGAATATCTTCTTCCCAGAAGCTTTTCTCTTCATGGAGGAGGAAATGCTGATGCTCCATAAAACACCATGAAACCTCTTTAGTAATAATGTAACTGCCTTGGAGTTTCAGAGTTCTACTAATAAAATTCCTTAGAAACCAATACTTTGCAGTGGGGCCATGCCACCCCTACATTGTGCTGGAAAAATACCAGCCGAAATAAGACAGAAAAGTAACTCAAGTGAAAAAAAAAGTGAAAAAAAAGTGAAGCTTTATAAGTTCAAGTGAATGCTTAAAAATGTGAAACATGCCAAATTTTTTTCCTGTTTGTTTTTTGAATGTGTGGAAATTAGATATTACCCCTCTAAATCACATAATTTTTATTTAGTTCATTCTTGAATCTGTTCTCTGACTTACTTCAATTATTTAATGATCCCTAATGTATTTATGATGAACACATGGCCACGCAAAACTCTAGTTAAAGGCTAACAGCTGAAGCACATTAGATGAATATCCTTGGAATTCAAACACTGCTACATGAAAAATAAGAAATTAAATCCTATTCAAAACAACCACAAGTGGATGATCTTGCATTTTTAAAGCTGCAAAATCCAAGGTCTCATCTTGTTCTTAGTCCCTTTACTGGGATCATTATCTTATTTAATGGCCTGAAATTGCTTTTAATATACTCAGTCCAGTTCCAGCAGTTATAAAACCCCAACTCTGCTAACACTGCACAAAACTGAAAAAGGCTGATCCATAAATAAGTAAATTTCAATTAAATCCTAAGAGTCAAGCCAAAGCGTATTTGGTAAGTCAGAAGTCTACCATGGAAAGGTATATACTAGCTTGCAAGAATGAAATTCAGTCAATAATAAGTTTTTAGATTATTATGTCATGAACGAGAAAGGAAAATAGCTCTTGCATTAGATAATAAATAATAACTATCTTAATACCTACCCTAGTAAAAAATAATTCCTAAAAGACATTGTCAAAAGTTATGAATAGCCTACCTACCATAATAAGTAATGCCTTTTTCTTGCTATGAATGGCTCATCTGTACAGTTGCATAAAGCTTGTTTTGCAATAATTGCTTTTTATGGGAGGTGTGAACCACAATTTACTACAACAGATTTTGTTAATAGAAGTTACTGTATTAGGTGAGTCAAGGATTTTTTTTTTTTTTATTTTGAAGCATAAAATTATGCTTGGCTTGAGCACAGAATCAGAATAAAGCATCAAATAGCCTGATTTTGTATTACATGTCATCTGTTTATATGTGGAAAATTATTAAAACAATAATGCAACTTTCAGGGTGGTTTTTATTTTTTTTCTGGTTACAGAAATAGTAAGGAGTATAAAGCAGAACCTTTGTTTCTCAAAGTTTATATGCCCTCACACATCACATTTACAAAATCAAGAAGTCAGCAAATGTTCCTACTGCCAGCAGTGTGTCAACACTGCACAATTGAACAGTTGCTGAACAGATACTTTTCATAACTTGAAGGTAGATTGAAATGGTTGCTCTGTGAAATTATTCAGTCATAAATGATTGGAATTACTCGTGTCCTCAAAACTTAGTGAAAGGAGTTGTCTGTAATGGTGAAAGAATGTCATCTGATGCTTTGAGTGTTTTGTCTTCTTTGCAAGCAGTATGTTGATTCTTTAAATTATATTTAATGGAAAGCATTATAACAAGTTATATCTTTTGACTGTTTTCCCTGCAATATTTTGGGATTTAATTTTTCAGGTTTTCTTATTCAAGTGGCTAAAAATTAAGGATTTTAAGTTTCATCTAAAATGAAAATTTTGATTTTTATTCTATTTGGCAAACTCCTGAATGGGCTGTAGTTTAGTTATGTAATTATCTGTAAACAAGTGTCTACAGCTGAATTTCACTTTTTGTGATGCACATCTATCAGTAGTTTTTATGAGTCATCACTTCTTTTTCAAAGCACAAGTTTTGACACATCATAGGAGTCAAAGTGCACCCACTACCACCAGCCTAGAGTCCATCAGCTTTGCCATTTGTAAAGAAAAAGTAACAGATTTTAGTTTAGCAACTTTATCTGGTTGTGTTTGCTTGTATTCATAATGTTGAAATGCTTTGCAAGAAGAAGAAATTAACAGGTATAGAGTCAAAAATAGCTTGGGTTGAAAGGGACCTTAGAGTTAATCTAGTTCCAGCCTCCCTGCTATGGACAAGGAGCATTCCACTGGACGAGATTACTGGATGGGAGAGTCCCATCCAGCCTGGTCTTGAACACCTCCAGGATGAGGAGTTTACAACCTCTCTCTGGCCGCCTATTTCAGTGCCTGACTACCTTTGTAGTAAAGAAATTTTCCTAAGAAGAAATCTTTGTGTGTTTCAGTTCTTGAAGAAGTACCAACATGGTCAGATTGATTTGTTAATCTTGCAACACATGGTTTGCCCAACAGTTTGAATTTTGCCAAGTTCATCTGCCCAATTGCTTGACACATCTGCATTTCGTTTCTTGCATCATGAGTTTCTACAAAACAGAGTTCTAGTGTGAGTCACATTTTATTGGTGGTTGCTAAATGTAATAGATACCGCCTATTTTAATATAGGCATCTAAAATACACCTAAAATGTATTAGCACAACTTTACTGAAGTTTCCTAGACATACTGAAATCGGTGGAGAGGTATTAATTCACTCTAATTCCAGTCTGATAGCTGCTAGTCCCTACCAGTTATGGCCTCTGACCTGTAAAAGCAAATGTTCATCTTCCTCCTCAAACTCAGCTAATACTTTGTAATAACAGCATAACCTTTTATTTGGACTAGAAATGCTGGGGATTTTTCCCAGATAAGAAATGCAGCTACTTACACTGGTATCTAGTGAATGAATACAACAGCATTTCTCAAAATCAGAGCTTTTCCTGGGCTGTAGGATCATTGTATATTTTTGTATGTAAGCTGTTCTGACTTGTTTCCCTTTTGAAATGGAACCCTTGAAAGCTACAGCTGCAACTATGAAAATGCATGAGGAGTTTAGAGTCTTTGTGAGATTTTATTCATCTCCCTTTGACAAGGCAGCAAGTTGTTTGTGAAAGATCTACATCAGATTCTTATGTTTATGCTATGCACTCCCTTGGTAATAAGTTTCTCATTTAATTCCAAGGTTTAGAATTGTCTTTCCTTTTACAAATATCCTGAAATTTCTGTAGAAGGAAAGACTCCTGTGACAATTCTACTTACTGAAATTTGAAATAAAGTCATGGATTTCTGGGTGCAACTTGCCTTTTCTTCCCAAGGGATGGAACGGCAGGACAATTGCTGACCACTAGTGAATTGTGGTTTCAATGGTAGAAGTGAGGCACAGTTGACACAAGAAAGAGGGTGTTCCCTAAAGTCTTCCCCCAGAGTCTTGCAGGAATGGACAGAAATTGCAATTCCTATAGACAGAGAAAGTATTAAGTAAATATACAATATTCTATCTTACAGTATTGACATCCCAGAGGCCTGGAATCCCTTGAAGACTTATGAAAGTATTTTCATGATTGCTTCTTCATACAAAAACTCGAAAATCTCACTGTTAGAGCCACCTGATGATTTGCAAGACCTAGCATTAAAGAGCACAAGTGACAGTAACTGATCATAACAAAACACAAAAGAGAAGAAAACCTAGGCAGTCACAAATATCAGGTAATTATGAAATCAATAAGCAATTCAGTAAGTCTGAGCAAATTCTCACCCTTTTGGAATAAAAGCCAGTGTCTGTGCAATAATAATAGATACCATGTCAGATCAAATTGGTCAAGCTGACAGAGTCATTGGCTTCATTGTACAAGAAAATAGAAACAGAAGATATAGACACATAATAACATTGCTGTAATTAAAAAGATCGGAATAGAACCCTGAACTTAAAGAGCTATTAAATTCTTGGTTAAATTCAAATAATTTTTCCTCTTTGCTTGTCTTAATCTTTATGAATGTGCCTCTAATTTCTTTGCTTTTTCTCTGCAACCCACAGCTAACAGATTCTTGTTGCCTATATACTGTGTCTGTATTTAAAGGGTAAGAAGAGGAAGACTTTTTGTTTAAAGGTGTGCAAAAAAATGACCTAGCAAGTTAGTTCTGCCTCTTGAAAAGAATACCTGACTATTGCCTTTGTTTGTTTATTCAAAAAATAATATAAGGAATGTGAATCTGTTCTCCAGAAACACTTAATTTTACTTGTGAAAATATCATCAACTGTACACAGACAGATGTTTTGTCTCTGTTTTGCATCCTACACACAACTGCTTCCTGTACTAGAGATCTTGGCCTTATTATATTAAAGTATGACAGGCTTCAAGCCACCCAGATGAGATGAAGCCTGTGGAAATTTGCTTTTTTTTTTTTTTTTGACTGCATTGTGAAAGTACCATGAAATTTCCTATTTGAGCCAGCTGTGAAGCTTCCAGAGGTTTCCTCTACAGCAAGTACTGGGTTAGGATTAAACTCGGCAAAACGCCTGAAGAGATACTGAATAGATTTGATACAAATTACACTGTCCTGCTGGTTTGAAAGTACACATTACTAGAATCATTAACCATAATCATCCTCAATTACAAGCACTGTAAGCACACATACAGCAGACCAATAAATGAAGCCATTGTTTCCATGCAATGCCCATAATTTAGAAAGACATGGCCACCTCATCCACAGTTTGACACAAAGATGTAATCTCCAATAGAATATTCTGAATTATTTTCTTGGTCTGAAATTGATGCCTCTTTCATGCCTCTTTTTTTCCCATTCCTAATAAGAGAGTCAGTCTTTCTATGTCACATTATCCTATCTCATATGAAAAACACATTTTCAGTTTGGAGAGGACTCATAGAGATTTTTATGAACTCCCATAGGCAGCCAGCAGGGCTCACCTCTCCAAAAGTTTTCTCCAGGAGAATCTTTCATGAAGTAACATTGTTGACACATTTCCACTGTGAAAACAGCAACTGGAAAAGATACAGACAGTGATAACAATGAAAGAGCTTATTAATAGACTTGTTATCCATTTTTGGGTCATTCCCTACTGTATTAGAATCTTCCTGTCAGTCCTGCATGAGAGCGATGCTTGCAGCAACTACAGCTCACATCCAGATGGGGAATAAAGTACATTTTAATAATGTATAATCTATTCTATGTTGCCAGTAAGTAATATTATGGGGGGGGAATATTATTACAGTAATCTTTAAATTGTTTCCTACTACTTTCTCTAATGAAACGACACTTTTGAGAAAACAGTTCGCTAGGGTAATGGTAGATACTGAAAATCCCTCCTGGTTTCACTGGGGTAAGTAAATATATCTTTTTTACTTGCATATAGCATACATTACTGCAGGTAGAGTTGATAACAGTACCTATTATTAGAACTACCAGATATTTTATAGTAGGAGGGTTTATTTTCATTTGCTCATAGCCTTAGGAATTTTATATATTTGTGTTAATAATTCTTACACTTCTTCTGTCACAAAATCAGAGCATTTTCACCTGTTTGGTGAAATTTTTGCTTAAATGCTTTATTACCTCTTGGAGAGGAATCAATGAGGTTAATTCAATCTTCTGCCTATCTTAAAATATAAATACTTTCATGTTCCCTCCCGGGTTTTAGACAACAAGATTTTAAGGTGTTTTGGAGTCAGGTGTACACATTTTGTTGTCCCTGTGGAGAATGATCAAAGGTTAGACAATTTATAAAGTTTTTAAAATTGCAATTTGAGCTGAGTTGGAGACAATTTCAGACTTCAGCAGGTAGCATACTCTGAGGAACCTACACTGACTATGCCAATTGATGACATTTTCCCAAAATGAGGTTACAAACTCCTACAGGGCTGGCTCTGACCTTTCCCAAGGTCACAACATGCTAGTGAGCAGTGCTTTTGATGTTGTCCCAGCTGTATTGAGTTTGGAGATCACTGACCCAAGCTTTTATGTGGAAGGTTTCTTAGCTATTGATGTTTGCTCAGTTAGAAAGAAGTGGAAGAAGGGGAAGCAGAGACATCATGTTCCCTCTGAAAGCCAAAGCCATGTAGTTCTGCTGTTTGGAAGGGAGGTCAGCTCCATTCTCTCTTTGGCTACACATATAATCTTCCCCCAGGGAGAATCTTCCATGGGTGAAAACAGACACCCTACATAACATGGCCAGCTCAGTCACTGAAGCCTCAGCGAGCTGAGGACATTCTGATGAGATTCACATTATCGCCAAACTGCCCAAGCCAGTGCACAGGAAAGACCCAGCAAACATCCCCACTCCCAAACTTTCCTCTCAGAAAATCATTTGCTAAGTTTTTCTGCAAGCCACTCTCACAGAAATAGAAGTTTCTCCAAGTCCAGTCTGAGCTTGGCATTTTTACATAAGGATCCTCCAGCAGAAATTACAGCTCAGTTGGGAACTGTCTGAGTTATATTTTTTTTTTCTTTAGGAGGAAGTTATGACAACAAGCTGAAACTAGCTCAGCCCAATTATATACAGTTGGGAGCCTTTTAAATAACTCTTTCCAACAAGCTTTGGGAATATTAAAAGGCCTTTGGCCATGAGCAGAGCTGTTTCTGAATATAGCAACTAGTTATGGAAAACGGAAATTTAAGCTCCACATTCTTTTTAGATTTACATCATCACTGAAAAGATTTGAACACAATAAGCATGTTATTTATTGCTTGGTCAGAGTAAGGATTAGTTTGGCACCACAAAAGGGATAGCTGAGATTATGAGATGTGGTTAAAAATTGCTTCTAGGGGCTTTTTGAAAGTAGTAGTATTTAAATTCAATCAGGAGTACATCTTTTGATATTGGGTTATGAGTAGGGGGATAGTAAATGAGAGGATTTATTTTCTGGAAACACTTGGAATTGTTGTTCTTGACTTTGCTGGATAGTTACTGAATAATTTCTGATTTTACTCTAAACCTGCAGGATATTACATCCTGGAAGCTCAGCATATTCCAAAAGTCAGCAAAAATCTTTCCTCAGAGCTGAAGTCTTGATCTTTATTCAAATATAGAATATTTTTAGCTAAAATAAAAAATATAAGTCTTTTCTTCAAAGTGTGTAAACTCTCCTGTAACTTAACATTGGTAGCTTATATTATCTTGAAAATAATATATTAATTCCTTTGGGAATTCAAGAAGAAGAAGGAAAGACTGTCAGTAACAAAGGTCTATCTAGGTAATATCTCTCAGTTATTCCTGAAATAAACCTGATGATTTCATAATCTGGTTAGATCAGCTCTGTAGTTCTGTTAAGAAAGGTCTTAAAATTTATGGTCTGCACTAAAAATAGTCAAAGATGGTGAGACAAATTATTATATTACTTTCAAAGGTATTAGAGTAATTCAGGGAGCCTTCAGAGCCAACTGGTTTGAGATTTAAAAGAACAGAAAAAATCAATCTACCTATGAAACAAATGTACTAACATGTAAACAAAGGGTGTCTAGAATAAAGTGTTCCTGAGTTTTTAGTAGCTGTGTGGAGTGAACACTCAACTCTTAGCTATCAGTTCCCCTAAAAGTCTCATCTAAATGAGGTAGTGTCATTCCCACCTTTGGCATGTATAATGTGGAGGGTTGAGTGTTACAGAGGCCTTGAGAAACTGCAATGACACGAACACAAATGAAGCCATACTTTGAGAAATATTGGCAGGATCAGTATGGATTCATAGCTAACGGCTGTATTTGTCTTTTAATTAACTGTTTAATATGATATAGGGAAATCTATGTTTGTCTTACTAGGCCTTGCATTACAAGGCTTGTAATAAGCTTGTTTAAGTTCAATTGACAGATAAAACTTCTCTCCTAACACAGTTCAGAGTAGTGTACAAATAAAGTGATACCATTTTCTGCAAATATTTGCCAAGGACATACAAAAGGACTTCTGTCAAGCTTGCGTATGTTTTTGTTAATGGCTATCATGCCTCTACCACACATTTCAGGAACTAAAATGTTTCCATCACACTGATAAGGGAAAAAACCAAAGAAGCCTGACTAGCTTTGCTGAGAAGAATGCCATTTTTGGGGTGGATCTCCAGCCACCAACAGGTGCAGGTGAGGGCTAGGAGACAGAGTCATATTCAAAAGGGAGTGGGTGATTTATTTAACAGCTGGGCTTTAGTTGAACAAACTGAAAAGCAGAATACTTAGCTGCATTTAGGTAAGTATCAATATTAAGGAAACAGATCTATAGATCTACACTTGTGAAATGAAATCTGTAATCATGAAGAATGAGTTACAAAAGGCTAAATATGTTAAAATACTTTTCTGAAATGCTGTTCTGTAAACTTATTAACTTTGCAAAACTGAACATGAAAGACCCTTCACATAATTTTCAAAAACTTTTTTTTTTTTTTTCAAACCAGTGCAAATATCATGAGTACATGAGTACCTTTACTGTGGGGTCAGAATGTGGAACTATGGAGGTAGTTGAAGTAAATTTATTTCAATTTTAGCCAATATTTCAGTCTTAAAATTAGATCCAAATCTCTTATGAATTTCTACTTTTTCTATTACTTGGAATCTATAAGAACAAATCAGAAGCTATAGCTTCCATTTCACAAGATTTTTTTTCAAAGTGACTTTTCAAAAATAATAATTAAAAAGGAAAAGGTTTTCTTTGTTGGATTTTTGTTTGTTTGTTTTGGTTTTGGTTTGGGTTTGTTTTGTTTTGTTTTTTGGTTGGGGTTCATTTTGTTGTTTTATTTTTTTTGGGAGGGGGTGTTTGTTTTAGAGGGGATTGGGTCGGTTTGGTTTTTTTTAGAGAGTTTAAGCTTAAACTTCTGACTTGTTAAGTCTCCATTTGGAAAACGCTGAAATGGGATTTCAGTCATAGTCAGGGGTCACAAAGTTTTCCACTGTCTTGTTCTTCACTAGTAAATAGATCTGTTATACAGCTCTAGGAGTCTGTGGGCAATGATTCAATCCATGTCTTAAATTCCAGATGACTCAGTGAAATGGAGATTCCCAGAGTGTCTGGGAGTTTTGTTTTGGAAGAATTGTTCTCATGATTTCTTACCTTCCTGGAAATTCTTGGGTCATAAACACTGAGAGTCAGCATTATGGGATTATTTGTGGCTTCCCATTCAGCAGCCAACGGATAGTTAAAATAATAGTTGCGCTTTGTTCCAAGTGCATTACACTCAAAAACAAACATTCTTTTCCTGAGAGTTTATCTTCTTCTGAGAAAACATTTAGCATGGGAAAAAATATAAGTACCAATCAAAAATGTATTTTTTATTCTTGCTGGAAATATGATAGGGAGTAGCCACTTCTAATACAGAGATAGACACTAGGCCTCCTCATTTCTGTTTTCTTACAAACTGTTCATAAAGGATCTCATTACCTCATCAGAAACATGTTCAGAATTCTTCCTAAAAACCTTGGGCAATTTTAGTTTTATTAAATTTAAGAAGAATTTCTTATTTGTATCAGAACAGGAAGGAAAAAAGTGTCTCTCAGTATGATTTATAATGTAATCATTTAAACCTTGTGATGCTCTCTCCAAGGGAATACTGGAGGTCCTATCATTCAAGCTCTTTGCAAATAAAATTAGAAAACAGGAAAATACCTTGTAGGGATAAAGCCTGCAAAAGGCAGCTGGGAATAATGATGGCTGCTACTCTAATTCTAATTCTATTACTGGAAAAATAATAAAACAGGAAGAGCTAGTCTTCATTTAAAGAAAAGCTATAAATGAGGTTGAACATCTGAAAGACATATCCAAATGTACAGACAAAACTCATCACGTAGCTATCAAAAGACAAATATGTGTGGGTAGTACAAATTTCCTCCTACTCACAGGCGTGTATTTCCATTCAGTCTCCATGCACTCTTTGCCAAATATTCCCCATTACTTTTAATCCTTTTGCTTTTTAGCCTAAATTTCTTTGGATAAACAGTATATATGATTATAACTGGCTATTTGTGTGTCATATGTCTGTTCTCTCAATTCTGACAAAACAGGAACAAGCAGAATCTGCTGTAAAGATAATTAATGGTACTAGAAAATGTACAAAAATAGACAGGAAGAAAAAAAAGAAACTCTGTTAGTATCCTATAGTGCCAAAGCACACTTACAAATGCCAGAATCACACTTCAAACAAGACTCATATCTTCTTAGGCATATCTTCTTAGGAATTATGTCAAAGAGACATAATTCTATAGGAAACCACATTCATTAGTTTATAGGCTCCAGGAATTATTTGTATTCTTTGCCTGCAATTTTCCCTGAAGTCAATATCCTGCATTCCCAGAAAGAGATTATAAAGGAGTAATTTTTTTCCAATATGGCTATGATACGGTACTAGAAGAAAAGGGATCAGCTGTTTGAAACTTCCCTGATTTCTTTCTTTTTGAACTAAACCTATGAATAACTGTGGCAAGGGATTTTTTTCCTCCTCTGAGATATTCTAAAAATGTAGAACTTATCTAATATTTATTGTGTAAGCCTACAGTACCCAGTGTCATCTTCTGACGGTAATGGTAATACCTAAATTCTAGATAATTATATCATGTTTATCATTGAATGCTATTAAACAAATATTTTTGGGAGATCAGGACACATTCACCAAGTTTTTCTGGAGCAAACTGTAAAGCATCCAAACATAGATATTTCTACAAGCAGCTCCATAATCATGACCAGCAGTGCAGAGGAAATCAATCAACCCACAGTCACACAGAATTAATAGACACAAACCTGGAGAAGAGAGGAGTTAAAAAATTCTGTATTTCCAACTACTGACAACTGTTTTATACTCTGGTGATATCTTTCATGAAAATGTCCCTAAATTAATTGGTGATCAGTGTAAAGAAACAAGCTGAAGTTTTTTATCAACTTGGAAAATGCAGGGAAGAGCATAAAAAGAGGTTTTAAATCTGCCATTTAATAACTGGGTATATTAAACATTCAGCACATCAAACAAAGGTGCAGCAAAGTTCAAACTGACAG
Source organism: Pseudopodoces humilis (assembly GCF_049639895.1). Taxonomy (NCBI): domain Eukaryota; kingdom Metazoa; phylum Chordata; class Aves; order Passeriformes; family Paridae; genus Pseudopodoces; species Pseudopodoces humilis. The sequence continues at coordinate 43,993,908 of NC_142200.1, forward strand.
CATTGAAGTAGGGAAGGATCTGAAAACAGGCTGCACACCCATAATAGGGCAGGAACAACAGCTCCAGTTTCTATTTTCTATCCCTTATAAAGTTTACAGACTGGAATTGTGTTTGTAGCCCGGTACTACACTGCAGGATGAAATTGGGTAATACCTGGGCCTATGACATCACTCCACATTAGAGAGATAGCTACAAACCACAACTTTCACATTGTTGTTCCGTCAAAATCTTCTGCATCTTGTTTCAGTCACAGTAAATATTTAAGTGGCCTAAATGCTTTTGCACAGACTTGCTCTCCCAGCTTCATCCCCATACGTTTGTCCTCGATACGTGATATGTAATACCAGAGAGTCAGAGAAACATTTTTTTCTCTGTAGAATTAAGGCTTCCATCTCTTATTTAAAGCTCTACAAATCTTAACATCATTTTGCCCCAAAGAGGTATGAACTGTAATCTTATGCCCAAACTATCTTTGGGTGTAGTAATATTTCTGTAAATACCTGGATCCTCTGTTTTGTTTTTTTTTTAACTCACCTTTGCCACCTGGTAGCATGTATTCATGGAGGATACTGTTGTCACCTTAGACTTTCCATATTCATTCAGCCATTTTTTTCCTGGCAGTGAGACATTCTGTCATTTTGAAAGGATTACCCTGCATTATAATTCAGTGTCATCATATCCAAAGCTATAAAACTATAAAACCTTCTAAGTGACGGATCTCTGCAAATCTTTTCTTTTTTTCTTTTTTTTTTTTTTTTTCCCATTCTATATTGTCACATTGTCAATCAAGACAGTCCACACTCTTTTGGTACATAGGAACCTTCTTGCAAAAACCAGAGTTTTGGAAATGTATACACTGGTTGTATGATGGAATATTTTAAGAAATTCACCATGGGACTGACTGCATGGTTCATTTAGGTTCATAATTTGCTGCTTAAAAAATTATAGTAGAGAGATTGAGAGTCTGTACTTCTCAAAAGCTATAGTTTATAAGTCAAGGATCACAGCTAATTTGCTATCTTTGAAGAACAAAATAGCTACAAGATCAAAATAGATAACAATGTCAATGACACTGAAAGTACAAAAACGGTGATGATCAAGGCTTGTGTTTGTGTCTGAATGAGTTAGATCTTGGGACATATTCCAGTAAAAGAGGATTATGTCTAAGAAGTTCCCCCTCTATACCTCAAGCTTTTTAAATCATGGCTAGCTTTACTTTTCTGTGACAGTGAGATGTATGGTGACCCTGTAAATCACAGCAGACTGAGTTTCTGAATGCCGTGGCTCGCAGGTGCCAGCAGCTCGCCTCACTGATTTGGCAAATCCCAGGGGCACGCTCTGCTGCAAAATAAGCAACTGGTAGCTGGTTAGTATGTGCCCTGTGAGACCAAGCACCACGTAATGTATATTTGACCTTTGCACACTGTTTTGATCTTATGACCTTTCCCTCAGTGGATTATACCTCTTTCAGAGCTTCCTGCACATGACAAAGGAGAATTACTATCAGACAGCGACCCTCTTTTCTTTCCCTTTCTATAAACATAAATATAAATGTAAAGCTCTCTTTGTCCTCAAATAAGAGGAAGTCTTGATCTGTCCATCTTTTGAGAATATTTTGTGGTATTTGGATTGGGGGAGGGGGGTTGAAAGGAGCAGAAATGGGGATTGAGGGAGGAAGAAAATAAAAAAGGAAAAAAAACTTTGTTTCTTTCAGAGTAATACCAAGATCAAACTTGGTTCCTGAGTATTTGATCTAAATTATTTTTTGTTCCCCCAAACATGAGTTTACATAAAACACAAGTAGCCAACAAGACAGAATATTTCTTTATTGCACTAAATGATTCTTACACCTATTTTTCAGAACTAATTTCTTAACTGGAGGAACTTTTCATGTTCTTTTATTTAACTATTCCCTTTTAGTTATTTGTTTACATAGGCAAGTCATTAACTCACAATTTTGGAGAAACCTTTCATTTTGTTTATTTTACTGAGTTGTATAAAATTTATTTCTGCTTCTATGATTTATTATTGTTAATTTTAAACAAAAAATATTATTATTTAATAGATCTTTAAAATAAAAAAAATATTATTTATTTTCTGTACTGTAAAAATCTAGTAAGTATAACATTTCTTATTCTGCTAAGAATGTGATGGAAGAAAATTTTATATGAGAAGAACTTACCTGAAGTTTTTGTTGCTGCTCTTGTTTTTGTGTTTTTCTGAGCTGCTGCTAGGTTCTCAGAAAATTCTGACCTTTTTTCATTAAATTTTGTAAAAAAGATTGGATTCTACGCATACCATATCACATTAAGGTTATTGTCCTAATAACCTAATTAGCTTGGATAATTCTAATGACAGTGTTAGCAAAAATATTTGATGTTTCAGAGAAATTTTTTGAAAAGGTAGAAAAAAGATTCAATACATTTCAGTTTCTTATATTTAGAATATATTCTTTATATATATGTACATATAAAAATGTGTTGAGGATACCCATTTTCTAAACTTGGGGTGTTTTTTACTAGCCCCTCACTAGGAACAAAAATATGTTTCCTTCTCTGACTTGCAGGGACAAAAAAAGGACCTAAAGTTCATAATCCTTTCATTTAATATGGCAGAGTGAGTGTAAAACAAATGATTGAGATGAGGAAATCTTAGAAATTACGAAATAATTTGCATGGCATGACATGGCATGGTATAGCATGGCATGGTGTGTTCTGTTTGTCACATAAACATATTTGTTTATATATTATATATGCATCATATACCATACATTATATATTATATATATTGTATAAAATTATATATATTTTATAACTGGCTATATACATAACCTTCCTGGGGCAGTGCTATTACAAAATGGATTCTGTAGTCAAAGTCCTGTACTTAGGTCACCATCCTAATATTGATTTCAAATTCCTTGGCAAGGCTTAGCATTTAAGCCATTTAAGACTACATTTTTTAGATACAACTTTGATTTTTCAGGCCTTCTCCTCTCAAGTTGTGAAAACAGCACTGCCTCCAAGTATATATAGATAGGATAATGTTTTACAAACGTAAGTTGTATCATCCTATATGTTCCAGTTCAGCTTCTGAAAGCCTGTTGCATAATATCTGACTCTGATGCTGCAGGGTCAGGTGGGACATGCCCCCCCCCATATGTATGCAGGGACAGACAGACATATATTTCACAGGGAAAACTCATTGCATAAGAAACACTAATTCACTCTCTTCTGTTTTCTTTTGCCTCTAAACCACTCTGTTGTCCTACATGTTAGTCCACACGTAGGGAGCCTATATGGCTTGAGAGAGTGGGTATTTTTGGCTGCTAAATCCCATTATTATTAGATTTAGAAGCAGGGCTTATGCTAGGGCTCTTGCCGGCTTTTGTTCCGGGTTTTATTAATTCTTTATCAAAAGATTATGTTCTTTGTTTCCTGTATATTGCCACTTTGATTAATGCCCCCTGATATTCTATATGGTTTAAGAGTAAAGCATCTTGCTGCCGTCTGGGCCCACAGTTATAGAAACACAGAGCCAAACATGCAAATTTTTTCATCTGCTTGCACAATGTTTATAAACACCATCTCACCAAAAAGGTTTTCTGATATTTAGCCTTTTCATCCTCCATTTGAGTGCCAGAGCTTTTCTTTATTTCTGCACCGTGGTTAGAGGACCACACTGAAATGCAACACTACCAAGGGATGATTTAGTGTATTATAAGGTCAAATGTACATTTGTATTGGATTTTTGTCTTTCATAAAACATGCTTGAGGTGATAAATACTGGCTTAACCTGAGTATAATTCATGCCTCCTTCAGTTCATTTTGAAGTTGTGTCATTGTTGAGCAGATTTCCATTGGATATTACTCTTTGTGAAAGTCTCAATTATATTTCAGCAGGTTAATTTCTTGAATATAATACATTTCCTTTATATTAGGTTATTTTTTTATAGAAATGTCAGATACCATAAAACTGAAATTATTGATTTCATCACACAAATTTCACAGTCTTTGTAAAAATTGATTGCTCAAGGATTTTACTTGTGTTTTTAAATGCAGGATCTGATGTAAATTTCACTTTTATGGACATCAACCCTATCTAATCTGATCTTGTTTGGTGGATATTAACATCTGTTGCTGTGGGTTTTTTTTAATACTAACTACCAGGATTAAAACTAGATTAAAACTTTAAAATTTAGTGACTAAAAAAATAAATTACTTGAAAATGTGATAAATATATTTGTTGATGATTATTTTTTTTCTGGAAAATAATTTGAAAATAGCAGACTCTGGTTGTTTACCAATTCTTCTAAAAATGGATTTACTATATGTGACATAAATTTATAGCCATTTTGCAGTTGAACAAAACATTCAATGTATCCCACCCACCATAGTCCCAAGATCTTGATATTTCAAATAAATAATGTTTCTACATATGGAATGTTTTATCTTTTGAGAAATGCATGCATTAAAAAAAAATCTTTAAAACAGAAAATTTGTAGCACATTGAAAGTGTAAAATGCATTAAATTGGTAAGAAAGGAACAATACTCTTGAGAAAGAGACCTACTCAATTACAAGACAAACTCATCTTCATGCCTTCTAGAATTTAATTTTAAGTAATTTTCAAGAATTTTCTGACTGAAATGGTGCACCTGTTTTCAAGGGTAGTCAGATCTAGGGTCTGGTGAGTAACTTCTGAAAATAAACTCCATAGCTTCTCTGTATATAAAGAATTCTTATACCATGCTAGGGAGAGTGGTGGTTTCTGAGCTGTGTTCAATTTTTTTACTACCATGAGTGTAATTGAATATATAAATTAGCTTTGTATTATTTAATACTCATGAAAAATTGTAGAGGTATTTTGCATCAATTACAAATGAACTGACTCTTTGATTCATGTTGTTAAATTAAATACAACAAATTATTGTTATTCATAGGTTGAGAAAGAGGTCCTGGTTTGGTGTGTCCGAAGGGGTCTTATTAATTCTCCTTAGCCTGATTATAAATTCAGGATAGAGAAAGTCTGAGAAGAGATATTGCTGCTTCATACAGACCAGAGAAGCATTTTAAATCCTTCAGAAAGAATGTATTCATCTTGAATTTCAAGTATAAAGGAGAGTAGAGAGGAAACTAACCTTAGAAAACAACCTCTTCACATGTTTTATTTCTATTAGTTTACTGAGATTAATGCTGACCTTTACTGATCAGGGGAAACTTGCAGGCATCATAATGGAAATGCCTGCCCAAGAAGCACTAATGACAAAAACTGAGATCTATTTCTAAAAAAATGTGCCATGTGAGATGACACTCGGTTTCTTCCTACCACCAATTCCTGACCAGCTCTGTGAAAGGCCTGGAGAGAGTACTTCTTCAAACACATCTCTTGAGAAGGGTTAGCTTGAATTACTTGTAATTTGTAACTCCTGTAAAAATTCCCCAAGGAATTCGACATTTATAAATTTAAGGAAGTATCCATTATTAAATCAGATATAAAAGGAAAATACCTGGAATACCTATGAAATATATTGCAGAAATTGCTTTCTAAAGTCATTTAGGAAAAACCCTTACTCAATTGCAGGTCTTGGTTGCGCTCCTTGAATTTCCATTTTCTTATATTGCTTCCTGAAGGGAAGGAAAGGATAGATCTATAAAAAAATCCTCCATACATTGCACTTTTTCTGGTGGGAAAACTGCACTGCTAAAAACATGACATGATCTTCTAAGTTTACACTGAAAATGCATAAATTATTAGTAACCTGTGGAGAGAAAAATAGGTGAAACCCTGCTTGGTAGTGTTTCCTGCTACCAAAAAACTGTGTACTGTAGATTTTATGATTCTGTTCCTCAAGTTGTGAATGGGGAAGCAAGGAATTTCTCTTTTCTGCAGCAGAATATTTTCCTGTGGGTTTCCCCAGGGTGCTTTATGACTCTGCATGAATCCCACTTATGGTTCAATTGATTCCAGAGGAGGTAATGTAACAACAAATGCACTGAAATAAAAAGAAATGTGCATTTCACATTTAATGCCACAGAGTAATATATTCAGGACTTAATATGAAATGGTGCCCATTTCACTCTCACAGAGTTTTGATTAAATCTCTTTCTGAGTCTATGCTAATGCCACGTTGGGGGTAGCTGAATAGTGTTGAATTTATTTTCATTGTGCATTGTATGTGGAGGTGCAATTAGTGTAATTGAAACTTTGACCAACTTTTCATCGTAGGAATAAGCTCATCCATCAGTGCCAAGATCAGGAAGTTGGTGTCATACATCAAGCGTCATTTAGTACATGCACATCATTCCCAGAGATCAATTATTATAATATTTATTTTAAACAGCACAGGTTGGAACCAAGAAAGTGAGACATCCATCTTTATCAGTTACATACCTTTAATTCCTAACAGTGTTAACTGCAAATTTGGTGGTACAGCCAGGTACACTCTAAATTTTGTCCAAGTAATAATTTTTAATTTCATTTAGACACATCCCAATTTATCTTCATCGTTCATCTCTTAGTATTCAATAAATTCTTTTTTCATTAAATCAGTCATAAAACTCTTTTCTGAATAAACCATAATAACAGCAAGCTGTTATTAAACAAGAGGTGACTGTATTAGCTTGCTGTAACAGCTAAGGCACAAGTTGAAAAAAAATGTTTAAATAGGTATTAATTTTCCTACACCCTCTGCACCTCTTCACAGGCTAGGCTCTGGGTCTCTCCCATCGTTGTTGAAATGGCAACTTGTATAAAGACAAAAAACAAAAACAAAATAAAACTTCTCTAACACAAGCTGAAATTTTCTTATCAATTAATTTTCATTTTATAGTTATAGTTCCCCCCAACCAGCCCTAATGCACACATTTCCCTCTATACACTCTTCCATGGCTTGTCCTTCTTTGTTAGTGGAAATCTTGAAATTTAACGTCAAGGAGCCTGCTGCTAGCTTTGATGTTAATAATTTGCCCAAAATGACAAGAGATATAATCACTTTTTAAGTGTTATCAAGAACAGCTGCTATGAAAATAATTCAGTGTGTGAGATAAGGGTGGGGAGAAGGGGTGGCTGGTAGAGAGAGAGGGCTGGTTTATTATACATGCACAAAATCCACAAGCATATCCCAGGATAATGTGGAAGATTCTCTGCCACACATTTCTGCACTAAAAGATTCTTAGAGAAGAAGTAGCTATCATGATACTGAAAAAAGAGATAACACTCAAATTTAAGAAACGAAAGTTCAAAATACCAAAACAGTCATAGAAAATAGACTGAACACAAAAAATAACATGTCAGCAGATCCCACTGAAGTCAGAATTTAAACTGTCTAAAAAAGAGGGAAATTGATTTAAAAGAATTAAAATTAAATTTGTAATTTTTTATATAGTATGCTCCTGTGATTTTTTTTTCTTATGTAGTGGGGAAGGATGAATGTGTGGGTATGTGCGTGTACACACGTGTACATCTGGTGAGTACAAATGATATTCAGCAGAGCCTCATACCACTATGCTGTGTGTGTGAGAGGTGTTCATCACTGTAGGGAAGCTGGGGGAAGCTTTTCCAATTCCCACCTTTGGAAGCAAAAGAAATGAGAATTAGCAGAAAAGCAACAGCCACCTCCCAGGGGTATCTTACCCTGCAGTGTACAATGGAGTCAAAGCCAAAACCAAAAGAAAGGAAATATCCATTACCAAGACCTCATCTCCCTCAGTACTGGCCCTTTTAAGGAGCTGATGTTTGACAGATGAAGGGGACAAAATCCACTCTCTGTTTAATCTCAGCATTTAATTTCTATTTACCTTTTTGTGAATATATCTCCCAGGAACATGTAACTGAGGGATTTTTTCTGAACCCAAACCATCCCATTTGGTTGTGTGAAAGGGTGTCAAGTCCACTGGAAAGAAGGAAGCAGGCAAATGAGTGTGGGGGAGTTTCTCTCCCTGCTCCTTCCCTTGGGGGATGATGAAGAATCCAGGCAAAGCCCAAGAGCATTTTATAACCCCACATTACTCCTTGCTCAAACAGTACCTGAGGACTTAGGCAAGCCTTCAAAGATTGCACAACAGCATTTGGCAGAGATTATTAGAGGTCCCAGAAAAACTGTTAATGGGGGAGTTTGCAGACAAATCTAACATGAAGCGTTAGGATTCAGCCGACCTTTCTAAAAGGCCTGAAAAATGCTGAGAACTAGTTAGAAGTATTAACTTTGCCAGCATGTTGAAGTCAGGGTTACACTCTGTCAGTAATTTGCAAAGTTGCATTTGACATTTTAACCTACATTCAAATGCAAAAGTTCAGTTTTCTGGGGTTGTACAAGCGCTGAGGAACATAATTCTCTTGGGAGCCATCAAATTCTGTCCTGGATTTTAATATCCATTAAGTGATTACTGCAGAGAGTAGGACACTTTGAGCAGCTGGGGCAGCATTCACCTGTGAAATGGGCCTTTTCCAACTCTAGGAAGAAGTAGGTTAGACCAGAAGAGGATATTTTATAAGAATGACAGAATCATAATTAAAGAAAAAATATATTGAAAAGCAAACTATAAACTGCAGCAGTTCTGATCTCCTGGTACTCTAGATTTTTTTGACCTTTTGCCCTTTTCATTTAATACAACCAAGAAAAGCATAATAAGTACTAAATACTTTAATGTGATAATTTAATTCTATCTGCAGTTACCTGAAAATATATGAGTAAAAGAAACCTTTTACAAATCATGAAGAATATTTCTATATTTTTTGAGTTCTAGTAAAATAAGTTGCCGAGAGGTGCAAAGAGGTTCAAGTACCAGTGCAGGACTGTTGCCCATGTTAAATTAGCAGGTCATCAACTCTTGCTTTTTAAAATTGAATCACCTTTCCCAGGCTACCAAGTGTTACTGTGTCATCTTACTTCCATCTGAGAGGAAGGTCATATCTGTGACATTATGTCTACAACTGATATTAAAATTATATCATAAGGAAGATGCAAATTAATTTTCAAAACTATAAAGTCCATACCAAAACACTTCTGCTGCAGTGGGTGAAGGGAACAAAGAGTGTGCTGGATGCTACTCACCTTGACCAAAGATGTAGTGAGAGTTTTCTGATATTACAGTGGCTAGGATGCTCTAACAATCTACAAAATGTAGATAAATGCTTGAGTAGTTTATGAAAGGAAAGAGCACCTTTACATCTCAAGAAGCAGCTCGAAATACCAGAGCTTTCTTGCAGCAAAATAGCAGGCTAGCAAATTAGGTAACAATTAAGTATGCATTTTATTCCCTCCTTGATTAAAAAAAAGTTTTTCTTATAGCATTCAGGTGAAGAGTTGGCTGTTCAGCTGGTCATGTACTGCTAGAAAAAAAATAATTAATCACTAGATGGCAAAAAACATTGAATTGTACATTTTAACATTACCTAATGCAGTTGATTGCCTTAAAGATCAAACCATGAGAAGTGACATTGCGTTCATATAGGATAGGCTCAACAGAGATGAGAAAACTAAGCTTTCAAATATCCCTAGTGTAAATTTTGCCTCTTTTCAAAACCATTCAAAACTGTTTTTCCAGTCTGATATGGATTTTTTTCTCCTTGATTAGATCAGAAATGCTATTAAAGTTGATTTTAAATAATAACATTGTTGCATTTTTTGGACATGTTGGTTGGATACCAACCAAAAGAACTTCCAAATGACCATTACTAGGTCATAGAGTAGTGAAACCATTCTGAATAGGCCCTGTATGACAAAGGAAGATTGAATTGTAATTACAGCTGGAACAGCTGCAATGAACCTTATGCATGAACAAACACGAACAAATGTGTGTAAATGATCTTTTCTGAACACAAACTAGTAATTGCTATCACGTGCCAGTAGACATTAATACAATATCTTGTTCAGCATCTGAATATCATAAAATGATTTTTTGTTTGGCGTCTGAATTATGTCCGCTTCAAAATTAGTTTTTTAGGTAATAAATTATTGCTTCATTTGGAGATTTATTTGAAATTAATTTACTCATTAAGTAAATAAGCAGACTGAAGTAAAAACATCCTTATTGCATCTTTAAGGATAAATAAATTTTGGAGGAATTCATGAGTTTGAGTGTGTGGGTACAATTTTTATAAAAATTTCTTGTTGTAACAACATTTTTACGTTTTACTTTCTTTTCATTAAAACTTCCTTAGATTGCTTAACTTCACATCTTTCTGACATTACATGGATTAAAATTAAAAAGTAAGAGACAATGAGGTAGGACATTTTCCACTGCTGTGAAAATAGCTCTTGTGTAAACCTCTTTGCACACATTGAAGGAGATCCAAAAGGAACTGGCTGGGGATAGAGCTACTCAGGAGGTCAGTTCTATTGTGCCAGCCACTTCTATCCATCAGTGGCTCACGCCTCTCTCCAAGTGTTGTTTCTGTACTTTCTCCAGAATTTTTTTGCTGAAAGACAAAATACATCGTACTTCTCTAAATATATTCAAAATAACCTTCAAGCTAGCAGTGCTGAAATCAGCTCCATGCTTAATGTCTTCTGTTTGTAGGAAAGTAAAGGAAAGATCAGGGGGAGACTTGGCTGCCCTCTAGGAATCCTGTCCTTTTTGGACAAGATATTCTGACAGTGCAAGATAGATGTCAAGGCATTTTGAAGTGTTTTATAATTCTTCTCCATGCCCTTCAAATTAGAAGGGCAGGTAACTAGTGCAAGAAGAAACTATATCACTTCTGCTAAACTTTTGTGAAAGTGTTTTAGCCTTTGACAGACTCCACTCAGACAGAAAAAAGAACACATTTTCCTCTTATGACAAAGAACATTAGCACATACAGACCTGGACTCTTCACAGAAAGTATTGAGTTAAATTTGTCAGATTTGTTAAATTTGTTAAAATCAAAACGATTTGCTCTTTTATGCAAATAAATTATTTATATGTTTCTGAAAAAAAATTGTTTTCTTAAATTGGAAAGTCATCCAGCATGTGATAGTCCATTGAATTGTGAGATCTTTGTGTTCAACACCTGAACTAATGGGTCAGATGTATCCCGGCATTTAAAGTTTACATTAGAATACCTAATAAATTGTTGTGGGGTGTTTTTGAGACCAGGCTCTCTCCAGTGGCACTCTAATAACTTGCAATCTTAATAAAGACACCATACTAAAATTTATTGATAATGATAGATAAGTAGTTTTCCACTCAAGATTTTGTTTCTACAGTAGCTTTAGCTCTCTAGAGGCATAAAGCACATAACTTTAAATAGACATCTGACCTAATAAGTTTAGGTAGCATTTTATAAAACAAAAGGTGGCTCTCTTGAAGCTGAAAGCAAGTCATTTTGATAGAGATAGGTTTAGATTTTAATTCTTGCTTCTTAAAAGATGAATGTTTCTTTTTGTAAATTAGTGAAAGTTTTAAGCAGATGTAGGGGACATGTAGAAAGCTGACACTATCCAAAAGCCATTTGAGGAGGTCTACTGAAGCTTTTCTGGCTCCTCCACCTGCTGATTAGAAGGGAGGCTGTACATGAGGTGTGTTAGAAAGTGGTGTTCTTTTGCTTCTGCAACAGAGTAAATTCCCTCAGTGCCTTTCAGCCTGGCATCAACAAGCTGGCAGTTTGCCATCTGGAAAACTGACATTTGTCTCCCCTGGGTCTGTTGAACAGCTCTGCTGCAAAACAGCATTCGTACCTAAAGAAAATATAAAAGGGAGTAGAGAGCTTGCTGAGCACAAATAATAGACACGCTGACGTTTTTCTTTTAAACAGCAGGAACTGTTGGCCTTTCAGAGTGTTTTTATTCAGCATCCTTTATTGTAAAGATACTTTTGCATGAAAAGAACAGTGAAAGCATGTATTACATATTGTCCATCTCCAGTTCCATCGGTCAAGCAACAGTTATTTTAAGAACTAGTCTTGGTTTTAAAAAACTTATTACCTGAATCATTCAGCTTTTTTTTTTTTTTTCCTGAGAGTTAGCATTAAGAAGAATATTAGAGCTTAAATCTGACAATCTACATTTTGAAAGGAGTAATTTCAGAAGTGATAAAACTGGATTATAATGGGATACTTGCAGAGCCAAACATCATGACTTAGGCCAAACTTTCTCCCAGTGAAAATTACTCCTTTTCAGAACATTGAGAGTTCTATTACCTCTTCAGGTCCCAAAATAGAATTAGAAGACATGGGTTGACATAATGAGTTAAGTGCTGGAAATAAAGCTGTCATGATAAAAAAGCTTATGATGCAAACACTGTTTAACTCCATCTCAACAGTGACAAATTTAGCTTTGGATTAATCAGGCTATTTTCTCGTGCTTTCAAATGCACAACCTGTTCATCATTGCACAGATGCCAAAACTTCTTATACTTTATATTTGCCAGTCATCTAAATGAGATGCAAGTAGTTCATAAGATATGATCCAGTTACAGTAAAAGAGTAAATTTGATTCTAAATATATATTCATATTTCAAATTCTTTGTTAAATTGAACTGGTAAAGCTGCACTGCATGGTTTACAAGTTTTAAGGAGATAAAATCAAATATCACTTTTGAGTAAAAGGGGAAAGATTTAAAGTAAGAGGTGTTATATGTTTATTAAATCAAAATGCAAACCATTTTTGAATTATGAAACTTCTGAATCTTTCATGGGAAAACTACTCAATATTTTTCCTTTCAAGGATTTCTCTCCTAGTCAAAGGAAAAAAAATTAAAAAAGACTGTTTCTATTTCATAAATGTGTTATGTGTGCACAAAGGTGAAATCAAACCATCATAACACACTCAGCTAGCTGCCAAAATGATTGCATAATGATTTTTCCTTAAGGTGAGACTGAAATGCCTTTTAGCAAATAAATATTAAAAAAATTATTTATTTTAACACAGATTCAGGTCACTGCAGGCCATCTCATTCTTAACTTATTTACAGTTAATCTTAGTGTAAATAATACTGTTTAGCTCTTCTCTCTTGTGTTGGTAGTCTGGTCATCCTATTTCTCTTGATTCTGTAGATTCAGAGTCTCGTCAGGTGATCAGATTGTTTTATACATGCAGAGCAATGGAGACAAAATATTTAACACCCTTGTTTTTTTAAGGAGCTTTACTTTTTATTCTGAATCACCATGCTTCTCCCTTCAAGCTGGGTTAGGGACTAAGAACAAAGGTATTTTTAACTGGATATCACACAAAACCCTGGAGCTTTCACCACATTTATCAAGCAGACTTTATTAGCCATGTTTCATATTATTGGTCTGACAGACTTTTAGTTCATGAAAAATTAACTTGTCTATAGACTTAGAATATTTTAGAGTGGCCTTCTTGAAAGGACTCAAGGTTTGGTTGAGTTTGACTTGGATTAACTAATTTGAAGAGTGAAACTCTAAAGATTCTTCTACTTATTTTTAGGTGAAAAAAAGAGAAACTGCTAAGTCTCCAGGAAGATACTTTTTAAATAAATGCAGAAGTTGGAGGCCCAAAAAAGATTTTTAAGGTTTGTTTGCTGACAATAAAGTTACAAAAATCTAACTTCTGTTCTCAAAAACTGTTATCTGAAAAGAAGATAATGCCTTTGAAAGGAACAAAGCAATAATTTTTGTAGCAACAACTTTTATAAAAACTGTTAAATTTCAAATGTAAATCTATGAGGTAGCACTTGGGGTAGCCTTCCACAATCTGGCCCTAAATACATCCTAAAATAGTTTAACTGATCAATAATAAACAGTATTTCTATGAAGACAGAATTAATGGATAAACAATGACTAAATCTGAGTAAAAGAATAGATGAAATGATAGCAAACAGAGGTCAAAAATTCAAATAACTCAAAAGTTTGTGAAGAGGAGATTCTTTGGGTTCTTTGGCCACTCTTTGGGTTTCCTAGGAGTTACCACCAGATGTACTTAGGTCCTGATATCATAAAAAGAATAGAATTAAACAGGTGTATCTCCCCTCCCCATTTCTTAAAATAAATAAATGCATAAATACATAAATTAATAAAGTAATAAATAAAAAAATAAATAAATAAGAAACTGAAAGCAGTTATTTAATACTTATACCCAAGAGTGAGTATCACGCCTCTAGGAACATCATAAAACATTCAAACTTGCAAGAAGCATGACACAAGAACACCAGAAACCAGGCAACTTTGGATAACAGATCAACAAATATTAACACGTTCATTTTGGAGTTCACTTCGCCAGTGCAAATATTTTCCTTGGCGCCCCCTCACTGCTTCTCCTGTCGACTTTGTGGCACTTGACCGGCTCGAAGGCAGGAGAGCAACACCCCTGCAGAGGACACTGATGCTGCTCAGTGGATAGTCAGGCAGGGTGTACTGATGAACAGTGCATCTGGCACTCTCTCTGCGCTGAAGCGTGACCACGTCAGTGCAGTGAGACGCTCTGTGCCACGTTAGACCCTCTATGCCTGCGCACACACGTGAGCTCTCAACCCTGCTCTCTCCATTTCAGCTTTTCAAATCTCAGATGTACTAATCAGATTCCAAATATTGGCCTTTGCTTCAGCAATCACCGCCTCAAAAGAAGGAAAGTGACGAGGCGGAATGATCCTTACCATAGGGAAGGAGCATACTATGGAATCTATAAATGGCACAGCCAGGATGAATAGTATCATTGTACTGGATTTTGCAGACAGTGCCAGTTACTGCAGTCAAAAGGACATTGGAGTAAAGCAGTTAATAAAAGAGAAAGGAGGAGGGGAAAGAGGTAGTGTTGAAAATCATGGAACTGAGAACATTGAGGTTTAAATGCTTTTTTTTTCTCAGACAATGAACTCTCTGCATCAAAGTTAGTCCAATAGCATTTAGCTTTGTGCCTGCTTCCACTGTACCTGGCCACAAGATAAATAATGAATAGTGAGTGCAGGCAGATCTTACAAGGGTTCTATTATTCCCACGGCTTAAACTCTTAATTTAATAGAGTACACAGGAGAGGAAGAAAAAAAAATTCCAAAAGAGATGAGAAATAAAGACACATTGACAGGACAGAATGGTAAAAATATTCTTATTAAAAAGAAAAAAATAAAATGCTTCTGTTCTCAGTTGGTTTATTACCAAAGTAATTAGTACAAAAGCATGCTATATCATTTTTTCATCCAAGAAGCTCAAAGCAACTTATAAACTATTAATTGAAGGTGAAAGTTCCTCAAATATGATATGTGATTCCATTAACACTTTTCAAAACTTCAGCTCTTAAAGGATACTGTTGAGATGTGTAACCCAAATTGCAGAACTTGAGAGAGTGATACCACAGATAAGACATTGTTTCTAACATGAGATCATAGCTGCACAAAAGCATCCTGTGTACATTAAAGGAGAGGAAAGTGCCCCCTGATTTTAAAGGCTTTGGCTTAAGGGTACTTCCATGTGTCATTATTTTGGCTTAAGAATGTGTCCCAAAACCACACAAAAACATCATTAGACATAGAGACTGAAATAATGACTTCTAATTACCAGCCTTATTCAGTTCAGATTCCCTACATTTTCAGCATTAAGTATTCTCTTTCTTTTCTTCTGTGAATAAACAGTACCTGTATCTAACATATGTCTTTGTGTGCAAAGAAGGAAAAGTAAATTTGTATGAGATATCTGACAGTGCAGCTTGTACCAAATCAAAGTAGCACCTCAGAACTTCGTGATGATGGCCATATGCTCAAATTAAGTGAAATGTGTTGTCTTCTCTGTTTATGGTACTTAATCACGTCATCATTTCTGCTTTGCCAGTTTACTCTCTTTGCCACATGTCCAGCCTATGTCCAGCCTTTATGATAGGACAGTGACTCCCTGTATTCTAAATCTGGTGTTCTTAAAATCCTTCTAAAAGCTGCAAAAATTAATGCTGACTGTGTGACTTTGGAGCTCAGATTTCAATGAAAATCAAGACAGATCCTTCAGGTGTAGAGGTTTAACTTCCCTTCATTACTGTGAGAATGAGGCATGGGAGAATTATTTATGCCTCTTGGTGTCATTCAGTGTCTTTGAAAACCTCCACAAACTAACTTATTCTTTTCTTTGTACTGGTAGGAAAGCCTACTCCCTCCCCTTTTCACTCTTTGCTAGGCTTTTCTTTTTACTATTATTTTTAGGAAAGGTCTACTGGATAAAATCAAGAGCAGAAAATCTTTTATACCTTCAAAGTTCCAAGCTACACTGACAAGGAAATTTCACCATTTAAAAAAACCAAAAAAAACCACAAACCCAACCAAGCAAAAAAACCCAGACACAACTGGGAAAAATACTGTAAAAAAGTTTTACAAAGCCTGTTAAGGAAGCAGGCAGCTTCTCTTGAGAACAAGCTGCACAACAGTTACCATGCATGAACTGTACTGGTGCACATCTAACAGTGTGCAAGTTCTGCAGGCAGATCCCTCCCTTGCCCTTTCAAGAAATGTTATCATTTCCCAGGGAGCGCTATCTCTGCTGCAATCTGCACCTACCCCACACGGACAGCTCTCCTGTCGGCACAGAGCGTGTGCAGTGCCATTTCGGAGACTGTCCCGTGTCCTTCCCACCGCATCTATTGACAGATCTGAACTTTTCTGCTATCTCCAGTAGCCAACAGCAGGGCCTGTCATTGAAGCAAAGAGGCTCTCTATATCTGAGCCACTATCATGCATCCCCTTTGTTTGTCCGATGACAGTGCCTTGTGATAAATGTTTCAGAAATGACATTTGAGATGACAGCAGAGGAAAACTCCTTAGTAAGAGACTACATCTCCCAGTGTCTCCTGAGACACATTGCTGTCAGTAAAAGAGAAATATTTTCAGAGAGATTAGAATGCAGGTGGGCCAAAATGAATGTATTACAGGCCGCAAAACCCTTCCAATTAATTTTATTTTGAGAAGTCACAGCAATAAAAAAACTGTATAGTTTCACAAGATGAGTTAGGATTTACCACGTCAAGAAGATTTAGGGAACTTCTACAACCAGTGGTAAATTTTGGACTGGGAGGAAGGTCTGTGACATAACTTTATAGGGAAAAAAAAGAAACCCATAAAAAAATCCAAAGACAGCAGAGGTAGCAGAATAAAGTAATTTATCAAAGATGTATTGGAGTACAGAAGCTGGCTAATAGCATAGCTACACAGAATGTAAGATTTGTCCATGTTCTCCTGGCATGGGCAGAGTATGAAGTATAGCTGTGTTGTCCCATCAGGTCAACCCATAAGCTATTCTTAGCTGCTGCTTTAACATCTAATTCGGCTTTTTGTAAAATAAATACATGACAAATTCCAATGTGAAGTGGCTGTTATGTGTGGCAAATGAGAAGAAGATACTCTGTACAGTTAACAACTCATACAGTGGTGTTTATTTCTGTTTCTTTTTTTCCATCAAGTTTATGCACAATGCTGCAATTAGCTGATCATTCTGGCATTAATAACTTGTTTGTACATTACCTTATTTTTTAGCACACAGGAATTGCACATTCCAGCCACATTTTTGAAAAATTGTATCAACAGGAGAACTTAACCTGAAGTAGAAATAACACATTAATTAAGAATTGCAATAGTAATAGAGATCAGGGGAAACTGGAGAGGACGTAAGGGAAATTCAGCTTCCAAAAATTGCAAAATGTTGCAATTCTATTTGCATATGATACCTCAGATTCCTTGGCAGAGGTTAATAGGAGAGAGTAAAGCTATGATAATTGATGTGAGTCATGGACAAGATTTCTAAACAAGTAAAATAAGGTAAAAAGCCCTCCTGAAGGGCAGATTAAAAAAAGAAAAAAATTAACATTGCAACCTGGACAAAGCAAAAAGAGCTCTTCACAGTCCCTATGGAGAATGAGCACAGAAAAAGAGAGCAGCTATACTAAGGAAAGGGACAAAAGAATCTCCCTAGAGCAGTACAGAACAAAGTTAAGAAAGGCCAAGTTAATGGAGATATTGTGGTGGCTAATGAGAAACCCGATTGTTTAATATACTTAACATACTTGCTCCTTTCTTCTTGTATTATATTTTTAATCTGCTCCCAAATTTCAGCTAAATATTCAGCTTGCACTTGTAACAATTCACACTTTTTCTATCAGCTTCTTTGATAGTAAGACTGAGCATCCAATGAAATCCTTTAGGAGTACTTGCTGTATCTATTGATCTGGCCTACAGAGGCAGCACCTACTGCCCCCAGTGAACTGCAGGATGAGCAAGAATGGGGTGCACTTATGTCCAAAGGGGCTGAGGTTTAGGGTTTGAGGATTGCTCACATCTGGCTGTAGCTAAAGACTGCTGTCTGTGAATATGCACATAGGCTGGAATGTCAGCCAGGTTCTCCCTAGTGAGTCATTGTCTTAATTTTTTGTCAAAGCACACTTCTTCAAATTGAATTTTATTTTGATTTGAATATATGGAGAGATGGAGAATTATCTATATACAAGTGCTCTCCAAGCACCTGTGCCTTGTTTCACAGTCTATTTAAGAGTTTTTCTTATCCATGTTTTTATTCCAGTAAAACTGCATTTCTATTAAAAGACATCTCAGTATTTCTTTCCCCAAGACATGGTTCAAATCACTCTATCTCTGCAATGTGTTTCCCAGAGCTTTCATGAAACACTTCTTTACAATTCTCCCCTGGACTTATGTTTTTCTAGTCGTCTTTATAAAAAGTGCTGCGGAAATATGGTAGTCCCTGGGCTAGAGCAGACTCCCACAGGAGGCAGTTGGGCCATCACACTAGCCACCTCAGAGAGTAAAAAAAGAAAGATAAGAAGGTGTTAAAGAAATGTCCTTCTTTCCTCCCTGACACTTTTGCAGGGGTTTGATGTGCAAAACAAAGTGATTTATGTCCCAGTCTGTGAAACTGGTGCGTACCCTGAGCTTGAAAGTCACCTCCAGTGGAGCTATTCCTTGCTGTTGATGAAGCCTACTTGCTCTCTGGAAACAATAGATCTTTACCTAGCGTCATTATGGAAAATGTCAGGCGCAGCAGTGGCCACAGAAGGGAGCAGATTTAAGATCAAGGTCATCTAGAAATGACAGCCAGATCAACAGTCCGTTTAGGTTTATATGCTAACTATATTTATTCTAACAGGGTGGACATTTGCATGGGCATCCCGTATTGCTTTGCTCTTAATGAATATTCTGCATGCAGAGTCACTACAGGATCAGCCACTTATATCAGTCTGAAAAATAATGTACTTTATGTCCTTTATTCCTCATTTTCTTTTTTGTTTGTATGTAGCATAGCCAAGCACAACTTGTGTTCTGGGAAAACAGTATGTTTTCTGTCCTGTCAAAAGCAAAATCATTTCTGAACTATCAACTATGAAAAAAGGGAGAGAGAGAGAGAAAAAGAGCACACATAAGGAGGGAAAGACTGAAATATGTGAACACCATGAAGAAATATCTGTCTTCTTACAAACAATAAAAGAGAATATTGCCAAACATTCCTTACACTAAATAGTCTACATCTTTTGGATACAGGGACAGCCTGATGAATTTCACTCCATAAGGCAAGTCTGCAAATGGATAAGAGCCTGAAAATTAGTTTCCTCCACCATATTAGAGCTCCTACCAAAAAGGCTTTCCTGTCATGACTTATCTCAATAATCTAGTATACATATTTCATTAATATTTTTTCTCTTACTGTGCAAGACTGATGAGAATCTTTCTTTCCTAGTGATTTAACAGTGCAATTGTTAAATTATTTTGCAACCATGAAATGCTTCAATTTCACATTTCTGTTGTACTAGTAAGGCAATGTCTAGTTATTGCACCGACTTTCAGCAAAGGAAAAAATGGAATTAGGAACAATACTAATTTATTGTCTTGTAAAGACTAGATTTTTTTTCAACCATTCCATATCAGAATAAACCAAGCAATGTTCTCATGACAGATTGAGGGGTGGGGAAGGGAGGGGGAGTGGAAACTTAAGCAGGCACTTGGTATTTGGAAAATTTGTCTATATACAATTCTTTAATGTCCTTTAAGAAATTGTGAGTTGCCATTAAAAATACTAAAATACTAAGAAATTGACTGATATATATATATACACAGATATATATATATATATATACACAGATATATATATATATATAGATAGATAGATAGATATAATTTTGTCTTTTTGACTCAAATTAATTTGTATTTTAGTCCTAATGATTTACCTTGACCCCAACAGAATCAGAGCATTTCTGTGAGACTTATAGTATGGAACTTTTTGAATTTTGCCTAGAGTTGGATTTTGGGATACACGTATAGCTGGTTAAGAAGCATCAGCTTCCATTTTATGAAACAGGACTTATATTTTTTGTCTGTTCAAAAAACAAAATTTATAATAGTTGAACCTTTTATTTCAAGGAAACAAAATTTGGTCTTCAAGTACCAGTAGGAAACAGCTAGTTTGAATTGAAACTCCTATTTTGCCTGCTACATAGAAAGTAGAGCAGGGCAATGACAACGCTTAAGCACAGCAAGACTTGAGAGGCAACAAAGAGCTTTTCAAACTCATTTATTCAGTTGACAATTCTTTTAGCAAATGATGCAGCTGCACAGATTTTTGAGGGGGGGAAGATGGTGCAGCAAAAAAAAGGTCAATGAGGACTGTAACCAACTGCTGAGCTTTATCCAGCTATAAACAAGGAGAGATTGATTCTCAGGAGGGAAAACAGCATTCTCATTTGATTACAGTGTTGCAAAAACTTTCCCCATAAGGTTTACTGAGATCCAGGATCAAAAACTCATTATTTTCCATAGCTGTTTTTTTGTTTGAGGATTTTTCAAATGTCTTCTAAAGAGGATCCCCTCTAGGTAAAGCTTTCTCCATGTCTGAAACTAGCTTAGTGATAAAAAAAAAGAAAAAAAAAAGAATCCTTTCTGCAAGGGAACATGATACAAATATTTACATAATTAATATAAACTATACTAGGCTTTATTACATTTAGATTTCTTTTCTTAACCTTAGGGAAAAGAACCTGACAGCTGACCCAAAGCTGCTTCTGGGAATTGGGGCATTATTTTTATGACATTAAGTGCTTTGACACAAGATTTCTGAAGCCAGTACCAGTTGGAAGTCACATAGGATTGACCAAGTTCTTCCCTCCTTCCACGTGCACTGGCTGAAATTCCAACAGGTGGACTTCATGGTGGTTTACCCTGTCAAGGCTGTGGAGTCTGACAGAACGTGGTTGTTTCATAGTACCTGTGTAATGTAAAGATGGGCATTAATAAATGCTCCAGCCATACTAGCACTGTACCCATGTAACTTATCTGGTTGTACTAAGGACTAGACCTTGCTAATGAGGGTCTCCTTGGGAATTCCAAGCATGTTTTACCATGACCATTGTGATTACTCTCATATCAGTGGAGACCAAAGGTCATTAAGCAGATGAAATGCATGTTTGAATCAGGAGTATATTTTTCTGAGATGAAGAAGACAGATAAGATTTTATACAGAAGTAAGCCCATTTGGGGATTTCTATTTCACTAATAATATACAAAATGTGTGTGATTAAAGCAAAAAAAAACCAGAACACAGCTCATCCATTATCTTTCTTAGTTGTTGGAAAAACTTCAGTTCTCTTACAATACCCTCTCTTCTGCCTTTAATATCTTGTGTCTCCACAAGAAACCAACTTTCCTCTTGGAGGCACAGGGTACCTTTCCTCCAGCCGTGATTTGTTCCTCTTTACCTGATCTGCTAGAGCTGTTTCCAGGGTCACACTGTAAGCCAGTTCATCCTACAAGTAGTGATAGGATGAAAGCAATCCCATTTTTTCTAGGATAGTGTTTAATCTACTTCGTCCCAATGATCCCCATCACAGCACTGCCAAAGAGGCAGCCAGCATGTGAGAAGCAGTGAATGAGGATGTGAAGGCAGAGGCTGATTAAGTTGGCCTAGTTCCCATATTGTGTACTCCACACAGATCTGGGGGAAGCTGCTGCAGGACTTCCATGGGAGGGAACAGAACTGAGACATTACCCAGAGCCTCCCTTACTCCTTTATTCAACAATGCCTTTAAGACCCTTTGCCTATCTTCCATGAAGAAATACACCAAATCTTCTGAAAATTTGCACCTAACAATTCCTAAATTTGAATTATTTTCATGAGGAAAGAACTGCTAAGATACATTCAGTTCAAGGTGAAGAAGAATTTATGTTTTCCTCTCATTCTGCTTGGAATCAGAATATCTTCTTGCCTTGGCTTCCCTGGTGATTACTATAACTGGCAATATATTAAAAACTTAGACTGAGTACTTCTATGCTCCCATGCATCTTGACCTTCAATCAGAATTTCAGACATAATTAAATGCTTCATAAAAAACAATTCAAATATTATCTTTAGCCTCAACTTGGGGCCCTAACAGTTATTCTCGCAATCCCACAAGGGAAGAATTACTTTCTGAAAGTGACTTTAGCAGGGTGAATTTAAAAGTGGCCACAACAGGGAAACAGAACAGTTCATGTTGAGGTAGTACATACAGGCAAAAGAAAAAAGTCACTACCATCAAATCCCTCACAATATTACCACTAGATATCAGCTTGTGCTTGACCTCTGTATGCTGTTGTGTAAAACAAAAGCATAAAAAAAAAACTTAGCTGTGGATATTCCAACATATTTGCAGTAATTTTTATTCAAGTTTCACAATGCTAAATTTTTTGAGCAGTTGGACTTGATTTTAAAATAAAAGATTCTGAGGTCATTAACCAGGGGAAGCAGTACATGGAGGAATGCTCAGACATTATGAATGGTCTTTAGGTATTTTTCTGAAACTCTGCCTTTTCCACTGGAAGTCTCATTTGAGACTTGCTGTGCTTTGTGTCTGCCGTTCTCAAATACCACACAGAAGACAATATACCATCATATAAAGATCAACATGTTTCTCACCTGTCAGTCCTGTCAAGTCCTTCATTTGGTTTAATTACTGCTATTGTTAAGTCAATGTGTGAAAATAGGAAGAACATCACTTCGTTTAGATATGGGCTAGATGGTTTTGCTCCGGCAACACTTTCTTCACCTCAAAGACAACTATTCCTCAAAAAATTCTTTCCTTGGTTTCTACAGGTAATAGACTTCTTCCATGCTTGGTGTCTGCTGTTTTCTTTCTGGCAGAAAATGAACGCATTTGAATAATAAAATATAAATATTACTGAGGTCCACTAAGCTCTCTGTAGAGTAACACTGTGATTTAATTACTTTTTTAAACCCATGCTATACCCTGGATTCTGCCCAATTTCCTAGCTTGGTTATCCTTTCCTAGGAAAGAGTAATACAGATGTTTTCAGAGACTCAACAAACTCTATATTAAACAGTGAACATTTTTAAACTAGTAAGTGTCTTCAGTAAGATGCAAACTCCAGACAAAATGTCTGGCTATAAAAAGATAGATTTACATATATTTTAATGGCATTTAAAATAATTAAAACAAGAGCACTCATTTATTCAATCAGTCTCTAATTTGAGTACATGCATGTTTTGTGAAAATAGCTTTAAATTTTTACATTTTTACCAATAGATGGTGCTAGCAATTTCTGCATTTAGTTAAATATCTGCACCCATTTTACTCAGCTCAGACCCATAACAATCCTCTGAAAATACTAGAAAGAAACAGTCTATCTGTGTGCCAATTAAAGCAGGAAATGCCAGTTCACCCATATTCAACATTTTACATATTGAAAAGGCTAGTAGAGCAGCGGAAAGCCATCGGTAGCTACCCACTGCAGAACATATACTGTATGCAAATGAGAAACCTGCTGTTCTCACTCCTCCAGTGTATTTTCAAGATTTCTGGAATAGTCACATCGTGTTTTGCTGTCATTAGGGTGCATACTTTTAGCAAAAAGGATGGTGGTATCAGTCAAATTAACTCCTCCATCAGTCTTCTACAGAGCACAATGGAAGCTGAATGCCTTAAGCACAAATTCTGCCAAGTTTTTGTGCACATGCCTCACTATGCACTGGTAATAGTTCTGAAAAGTCAATCAAGATGTTCACAGTATGCAAAGTAAGTAAAGCTGAGATTGTCTGTGGCTTATACAGAATGCACTTTAGAGTGCTTGGAATTGGATGTAGTGGCTCTTCATGGAAATGGTCAGATGTCTTCTGCAGCCATTAGGACAATGCATCCAGAATGGAGCACATTTTTCTAATAGCCTACCTGCCTTAAACATCTAGAAATTTCACATTAAAAATTAGCTGTTTAAATATTTCAGTTCTGTGGATCAGATCAGTGTTGTATGTGTTCAGAGAAAGTATGTTCAAGGTCACTACAAGTGCATTAAAAAAAAAAATAACAACTAAGAATAGGTAAAAACTATCTTGTTCTCTGCATTTCCAATTTCCACTAGAACTATGTAAAAAAAAAAACAAACCCTAAAGAATGTTTCCAATATCACATTGTCATCGGCTTTACTTTTCTTATTACTTAGAGACATTCTCAAAATATTTTGAGATAATTGAAATGCTGTTTCTCTTCAGAGGGAAGTTGAAGTCCTGTGCTCTCCAGTTCATTTCCACAAGCAGTACACTCTTCAGTGTGAACTGGCTTTACACAGCATGGAAGTAAGCTCTCTGGAATAACAGATTTTCACAGAAGTTGCAGCTTATAGACCTTGAGCTCATGGGGATTACAGTTACCTGCAATTTCCTTTTATGACCTCCACTGGCTTTGGGGATAATAAAAAGAAATTTCAGACTTCCACTATCTATACATATATATATATATATATATATATATATATATATATATAATGTGTGTGTGTGCATGTGTGCTCGTGCATTATACATATATAAACTATTTTATATATAGTTAGATATTTATATTATATATATGCATATGTATATGAGTATGTAAAATATATGTGTATAAAGCATGAAGAAGCATATATGCATACATTGCCTATGTTTTTAAATATGTATATGTCCATTATACATATTATATATGTTGCATTATAAAGCAAATAATATTATATTCCTTCAAGATTTAAGAGAATACTGCCCTCTGAGAACATGTAGTCAATAACTCATGTAACTTTCTGCTGTTATAGCTACGTGCCTATTTGTTTAATTTATCAAGACATTATTATGTCTACAGTAAGTATAAGGGAAATGTGAATTAGAATTTTACAGATCCATTAAAATAATTACAAATCCAAAAAGTTCACTCTAGAATTTTCTATCACTTCCATTTTACACTGACATAAATGAAAATGCTTTGAGAGGGAAGTGTGTTCTTGCAAACCCCCCAAAAAAATTAATATGGCCAAAAAGCCTACAATAATTCATGTTTTATTCTCTTTTTCCTCCTGTCTCTTTCTTGTGACAAACCAGGCTTTGCTGTATGAACCTTGTTCAGAAACGTCTGTGTCTGTAAATAAATCGGTATGTTCTGAATCTCCCTGGCCATGCTGATTTATCTTTCTGGATTATGTCAAAGACCCATGCATTCTTCAGATAGTTTGGGAGGCCCATTTCCACATTCATTATTGTTTCCTCATGTAGCAGACCAGTGATCATAGCAATACCTTGATACTTTCAGCAGTACTTCTGTAATGCAGAAATTTATTAAAAAACCCAATCCATCAGCCCACTCCCTCTATCTCATAAGCTCCCTTACAGAAAATCCCTAGGAAGGTGTCAGTTGCTTCTACTAAACAGAAAATGAAAAAGACTTCTGAGCTCCCTGTGGAAGAATGTGGGGTTGTAAAAAAGGTTGGTTCCCCATTCTTTACTTAAGATCCTAATCTTCATTCAATGAAGCTATGACTCCTTAATAGTATACAAATATTTATCCCTCAACTTGAACTTTGCTACCTTTTCTCACTAAACTGCAAAAATTAAATTTGGTCTCCCATTAAGCAGTGTTTCTTTCACTTCCTAGAGAGACAGAGCACTTAAAGAGTGACTTTAATTATTGTAGGTTGCATGGTGATTCAACTCTGATCAAAGTAACTGCTCAAATACAAAAATTAAAATCAGATCTCCTTCATTATGGAACAAACTCTATGAATGGAATATAAATTCTGTAACTCCTCCGTGACAGGGAAGGTTTAGGTTTAGATATTAGGAGAAAATTCTTCATCACTGAGGGGCACTGGAACAGGCTCCCAAGGGAAGTGGTCACAGCACCAAGTCTGAGAGAGTTCAAGAAGTGCTTGGACAACGCTCTCAGGTACACAGTGTAATTCTTGGGGTTCTGTGCAGGGCCAAATGAACCTTGTGGATTCTTCTAACTCAGGATATTCTATGATTCTATAAAAACTATATAAATAGATCAAGTACTGGACTCTGTTCCTTTAACTATAGGTTACAATAAATTCATTTTTATAAACATTCTTACAAACAAATGCAATTTTTTAAGAAACATTAAAACTTTTTTTTTTTTTTTTTAACATTCAAAAAAATTTTTTAAATATTCCAAGTTTAGCATGTCTCTGGCGATGAGTGTATATTTACATTCTTCCAGTGTTAGCTTGAGACACTTGGGAACCTTTAGGTCAGATATTTTATCCCACATTTCAGAAGTGACTGAAGCTGTTTGGTTAAAAGCCACTGATGTAAAATCTGGTTAAAATCTTAGTTGGTCTGAAATAATGATAAGGATAATTAAGGGATAATTTCACCAAAAAAAGACCCCAGAGCCACAAAGAGGTACAGCACCAATTATTACATTTGTTTCCCTGTTAAATTTCAGTAGTCAAAGTATCTTCTAAAAAATTTAGTAATTATAGACTCATTTGAATTACAGGTCACCCTTCTCAGAGTATTCTGAATGAAATCAAGTTACTCAGAGCCTTGCCCAGTCATATCTTGAACATCTCCAAGGACAAAGATGTTGATTCTCTTGAACTGAATGAGAAAAATGAATGCTTGCAAGCCAGATCAAGGGTGTGATCTACTCATTGAAGTTTTGAATGCAATTGCTGGCACAATACATTATTTTTTTTCTGTAAAAGGCCATCTCAGAGGTGAGCTGAAGAATTTCTATTCCAAGATTCTTATTGTAGGTGTGGTGTCCAAGGAAATGAGAAGAATTAAAATCTAAGCCATTCCACATACTGATAGAGGCATGCTGAGAGGGTTAGAGGGGATTTAAGCATATGTTTTTCTAGCAATGGTGCAAGTGCAATAGGTGTCTAAATTCTAGATCAAAGTTAAACCATAATATCTGATTTTCATGCACGTAATTAAAAATCAAGAAGAAAAAGCCTCTGTCTAGCAGACTGAAGCATTCTCTTTAAGGATCTATGACTTTCATCTGAAATATTTCAAGGGTTGTCAAGGCAAAATTCAATTAACTTTAAACCACTAGTAGTATAAAAATGTGAATAGGAGGGACACAAGCACCCAAACTGCTTTGCTATTGATCAGATTTAAAAGCTGTGAACACTAATAGAAAGCAAAGGATAGCTAGTCAAAAGGCACAGGGAGGCTGGCAGGTTTTTGTCTAGCTTGTTCGAGTGTGGTGTTGTTCTTTTTTCAGCAGATAAATGCATTCAGACATTTCCACAAAGGAAATTATATTGTATGGCATTTTTTTTAATAAGATTAAAAGAGCTACTTTTACCACCGGTGACTGCCATTAATTGGTATGCTGCAAGGGAGCTGACACATCCCTGGATGGCACATCTATTAAGTGTAGACTGCAATCAGTAAAATAGGTTTTCCAACAAATGACTTGTCAAAGCCTTGACACAAGAATTACTTATGCTTGTAGTCAGTCACTTACTTTTCCCCAGTTCAAATGCACATCTTCTGCCCCCACACTGGATTCTGAAACACAGTGAAATGTGTTTCTCCGTTTTTGTTTGATTAAAGTCCTAATCCACGGAATAAAACCAAATTAGTGGGTGTCCTAAGGATAACCCAACAAACTAAGGGAAGTGAAGCAGTGGTGCAGGAATGCAACTTTCTAATTTTCTTCTCAAGAAGCTGAAGTTCCAAGACAATCTCAGCTTTTCTGCAGTAATAGATGTGAACAGAAAATGTCTTTCAACTGACAGCTCCACCACCAAGCTCACTAGACCAGCCTGGCTCCCTTTGATCTTCAGTCTTTCCGGAAATAAAATTCATTATCATGCTACCTAGCAGCAAGTGCACATGTTTTACCTGGATAAAATCTGGAAACATTCAATGACACGGCTGCAATTCATTGTAGATGTAAAATGTTCACTTGGGAAACTCTCTTTTATTTATTTTCTTTACTATTTTTTTTTTAAATTTTATTTTTAATTCTATGCATGCTTTGGCTTAAGTACTGAATTGTAACTCTACTTTTTGCATCTGGAAACCTGAGGGTATAGGAATGATCTTTTCACTAAATTGCAAAAATTTAGCTAAGATACATGTTTCTATTTATATGGTCACTATTTACTCCACCTGTCACCTATGTTATGACTGACAATTATTTTTAAAAATGATTGCAACATAATATGAAACAATAGTACACAATCTGCTTTTAGGAATCTTTCTGGGACAGTTTTAGGAGCAATTGTATCAATGAGCAGTAAGGGATAGGAGTTACCTTTTCAGAATTTATCCTTTAACCACTTATGTGTTTCTTTTTTTAGTTAAATTTAAAAGATGGAAGTTAAAAAGTTAAAGTTTAGTTGAAGTTAAAAAGACGGATTCAGAAATTGATTTATTTTAGGACTTTTCTTTAGCTGGTACCTAAAATTCTAGCCAGATACCTAATCACCAAAGAAAGGCTAGAGAAAATGAGCAGCAATACTAGATTGCTATCTTTAATGCTGATAAACTCTCACTGCTGGGGAGAAAAAGAAGTCAAACCAGAAAACCCTAATGAAGTTAGCTGACTTCACTGGGAAGTTCAGATTTTTCTACTAAAGTGTCTTACAGTTTGCAGGATCTGGGTTAGTCAGAATAATTTCCAATGTCTTGATTTCATTTATTTTTTCATATTTTTATTTTAAGTCATAGCTAAAACATAGCCAGGGAAAACTGATGATGATTTTTAACTGGCAGGCTCTTTTTTCAGCCTAAGATTTATCAAACTGAAGGAAAAACATTATAATGGAATTACAGTGGTTCCTTGTGAAATTCTGTCACAAATATTACTGAAAACTGGGTTCTACAAACCTATGCTGTCCATGGATGCTTATTTACACAATTGGCACTGAGATCACTCCTATTGAAAATTACGACTCTGGGGAATTCAGTTTACCAAAACATTAGCTTTCTATGAATTTACTGGTGTTTTCCTTTTCCTGCTTGATGCATGAATATAAGATACTTAAGACTTCTGTAAAGAATTTATCTTTTTATCAGGGACTTTCCAATATATAAATGAACCCCCCATAATATCAATAAAACTAGTATTAAATGGATTAAATATTGGCTAAATAACTGTTTTCAGAGTAGGTAGTGAAGTGGAACCATCCCTGAACAAGGATGATGCTAACAGTGTTTTGCAGTCATTAGTGTTAGACCTGACCTTGTTTAGTGTTCCTCTCAGTGGTCTGGAAATAAATATCAAATCACTGCCTTTTCAAATGACATATGGATTTGTATTGCATCAAATAATGGTGGCTAGGTGTTCATTCCAAGCAATTGAAACTGTTGACTGCATCAGACCCTGTCATTAAATGAGTCCTAATATAGTTGAAGAAACAATTTCACAGAGACCCTGAAGTAGAATCTCTATCTCCAAATTTTACAACTCCATCCTAGAAAACAAGGATTGTACAAAAAAAACCAAAACAACTCTTCAGAGTAGAATAAGGCCAGGTGGGATGGGGTTTTGAGCAACCTGGTCCAGTGGAAAGTGTCCCTGACAGGGTTAGAACTCTGGACCTTTAAGATCCATTCCAACTCAAGCCATTCTATGGTTCTGTGATCCTAAGGCTAAAATAATTCAACCTGAGATGCCTGTGGGAGGCTGAGATAAATCAGGCCAATGAAATCCTATGTGATGACTGTCAAGTAGAGGCATGGCCAGTTATACACCTGTTCTTTCTATAAGCTTGTCCATACCAGTAGTTAGCTGACATTTGAAGTTATTTCTGGGGTGTTGAACATTTGTACAGAAGAAAACCAGACAAGATGTGAATTAACTGTCGCATACTGCAGAAGTCTGGAGAAGTTCCTTCATTAGAATAAAACCTAGCAGCAATTTGTTTCACATGTTCATGGTTTGGCAGAAACATAAGTGACAGATATAATAGATCTTGTCTTAGAGAAAAAGCTCCAGAAAAACACTGTTCAAAACGTTGTCTTCTAAAAAATCTATTAATGTATTCACAGAAAAGATGTGGTCATGTACCTTCCCTGATTTTGGGGGTAACTTAAGCACTCACATTACATCAGCACTGACATTACCATGGCTGTTGTGTTTTCGTAAGTTAATTAGACAAGTATCAAAACATCTAGTGTCACAACAGCATTAGTGTGTTACCTACACACATCACAGATTAGCAGGGCAATATTTATTAGTCCTGGAGACACAAGCTAAGTGCTCTTTTCTAGGCCAAATATTACCTTTGATAATTCATTTCTCTTACAGCAACTAACAAACTCCCTATTTATCACAGGTTGAATTTCTTTTTATCTGCATAGTAAGTGGGCAAAAGGCTTTCACAGAAAATCATTGGATTTTAATAGAGTATAAATTGAGCATATCCCAGTAGAGAGTTATATCTCAATATTGTCAAGACAGATACTAGAAGGGTTTCTTCAACTTTGCTGCCTGCTGCTTGAAAAAAGAAGAAAGCTTAGAAGAGCAGCAAAAGTGACACAGAAACTGGACAAACAAATACCTCTGAGTGACAAGATGATCTTTCTCTTACAAAAAGAAAGAGTGCATTACTCCCATTGTATATCTACTGTATGTTCTTCATAGCAACAAAAAATCTAAAATGAAAGCCTATGATCTCATAGAGAAAGCTATTGCTGGAGCAACTCTTAATTAAAGCTAGACTACTTTAAATGTTAATGAAACCCTTTTTGTTTTTAAACAATAGAGAAATGAAATTACATTACCTAAATACACTGTCTAGGAAAGGTGCTAAGTGCCACCATTTGTTATCTTCTAAAATGTAGTAGATAGCCATGTGCTAGTGAAATATGAGTAGTTTGCACAGAAAGGAACAAACTAATGAAGTTCTATGGCAATGGTCATATGGAAGTTTCCAGTCGATGTGATTGTGTCCTTCTGCACTTGAAAGCCATTACATTCCTGAAATTTCATTAATTTTAAATCACATGATTAAAAGTCATGGGCAGGATATGATAGCCAAGATTTAAGAAACAGAAATTCAGCTGAATGCCAAAGGTATAAATGAGCTTAGTTCTTTTCAGATCCCATCAATAATATTAAGGGCTTCAACTACTTTTATTTATGTTCATAGAATATTGGTGGATTTTTTCTAAAGATTTAAATTTTTTAAAGTCCTGAATTCCGTTGCACGTGCCATTCAAAACCTCTAACCTCAAGATACCAGGGTCCAGTCAGTTTAGATCATGATGTCTGGTGAATTTATTGATAAAAATTTGTTCTCACCAAGTGTTTGTGCACAGTACACTGACGGTACACTGGCAGCACCAGCAGACAGATTATGAGAGAGAAAGCATGACTGTACTTTGCAGATGTGTTGTGGATCACTGTTATTTACTTCTGGGAATATTTATTTAGACAAAGATACTCAATGTTTAGAAAGGATAAAACCATTCAAAACACCTTTTTACTGCTTAACATACACAAGACCTGCAATTCACTAGAAACTGCCCTCAAATAGACGTTGCCTTCTCTAGAAAAAATATTTATATTAAGATTTCTAAGGAAAAAATTAGAATGTGAATTTAGAAAAAATTCAGTTTTGGCATAATGAAAAATAAGAAAGTTAGTTCCTTTCTAAATTAAAAAGAAAACATTTATAATGCATCATGAATTCTTTCAAGTGTTTCCTTGAGTGATCAGTGTAACACTGGAACTTTCTTTACTTGTTTTTAGTTGGAATGGGGATTTTGTTTTGTTGTGGGGTTTTTTTATTTGAATTTTGTTGTGAAAGATTGTGCATTCCAAGTGCAGATATCACAGCTAGTGGGTTTTTTTTTTTCATTCTTTTTAGTCAGGCTAGTATATGCCAAATAATTGTGACCACAGGAGCTGACCCTGCAATATTCCCTTAACAGTTAGACAAGAAGAATGGGGTTGTTCTTCAAGCTCCTTTATGCTTCTTAGCT
Source organism: Pseudopodoces humilis (assembly GCF_049639895.1). Classification (NCBI taxonomy): domain Eukaryota; kingdom Metazoa; phylum Chordata; class Aves; order Passeriformes; family Paridae; genus Pseudopodoces; species Pseudopodoces humilis. The sequence continues at coordinate 44,026,023 of NC_142200.1, forward strand.
GGAAAATTTTCTGTAGTTATTAAAAACAAGATAAATTAGACCATTTTAAGCTCCAAATTGCTGCAATTAGATTAGAAGTAGGAAACTGACCTTCAGCTTTGTTCTAGTGCTACACTGCCTTGTGCAATGGAAACACATTCACAGGAACCATTCTGGACCGTGTCTCTTTGATGAACCCCATGCACTTGGTCCCAGCCCTGTCCCTCCCTTTGCAGCTCTGTCCTTGCAGAAAGTGCTGCTCCCACCATTTTACATGCTTTTGGAGTGAGCAATGCTGAACCCCCAGTGCAATGGCTTGACTGTGTGCAGATGTATCTATGTGCACCCCAAAAGGGACACAGAGGAAACAGGACTACTACTGACTTATTTGCAGAAAGCTTTATCTTGCTTTCACCTGTTTCTCCCAAATACTTATATTCTGCATATATTTTACCCCTAGAATTTTAAACAACATTTGGAGTTTGTTGAACCACAAGGCTTTGTATATATATATATATATATATATATATATATACACTCTTTTCTCATGGCAACAAAATTTAGGAATGCAGGAGGTACCACAGTGAGGTACTCAACAATACAAAGTGCATAACAAAATGATCAAAGAGCACTGAGAACCTAAAATAGATATCAGACTTCCTCTGGCTAAAAACTTGAACTTATGGGCATGCACAACATTATGGGATTACAGGTCATGCCCTAAAAGGAAAATCAAAAAATAATTTAATTCAAACCCAGCACTTGTATCTATTCCAATTTACATTGCACTTCCTCAGAGAAAGAAAGCACTTTCAAGGAGAAAGTCAAAGAAAGGCAGAAATATTGTTCTTTTCAATACTAACAAATAGCTACTCTGAAATAAATTGTTGCTTGTATAGATACTACTTTTCTACATGTAATATTAGTGGTAATCATACTGGCAGTTGTTTTTAACTGACAGATTCAGGGTGGCTTCATTGTTTTACAGAGGCATTTTTCCACTTGACTGGTAATGCCACTATAAAAATTCTTGATTGCATTTCCTTGCTTTTTGACATTGCATTCTGCATTTGTCATTTGTATACATACATATGTAAACAGCTTCATGGCAAATTCTATTTGCTTACTCACCTTGAATGACCCATAATGTATGTGATTGCACGGTACCGTAAAATGCACATGAATTTAATATGTCCACTTGTCCTAGAAATTATTACAATCTTTAGAGAAAAAAAAGGTAGAAGGGAATATATGATTTTGGAGTTCATATGAAAATATGAGAAGAAAGCATCAAAAATATGAATAATAAGACACATCACACAATCTCTGAAAAAATGCACAGTGTTATTCTAATAGAAGAAGCAAATAATTCAATTTTTCCTCTAGATAAATGAACTCTTATATTATGTACTCACTTCCATGGACAGCTTTGAATTCTCAAAGGACAAGAATGTTCTTCCCACAAAATACCATGTCTGTGGACAGCCACATGTTTATGTGGTCATTTGCACTTGCATAAAAAAACCCAGCAAAATACTGTGTGATCACAGGTCAGCAGAGTCCAGGTGCCACAAGCCCACTGTGAAAGGAAAAATAGGGAACTGGGCAGGTTCCTGTTTGAAATGTGCTCTGGAAGGGACATGTCTTATTTACAGTCTCTGACACAGATGTTTACTTGGTTGTTCCCAAATTCCTCTTCCAGCTGCTGACTACAGAGGTGGTGACTTCTTAGGCAAATTAGACCTTGAAATACTCAGAGAATCCCGTTCTGTTGTCTGTCCTTTGTGGCAGAATTATCCAACATTGATTGTTACTGTAACAACTACTTATGCCTTGAATTGAGAATTTATAGTTTTAAAAATACCCAGTTTTACATGTTCTGGAAAACACAACTTGATTAGAAACAATTTTCTTCTATGTTTTTGCCCCCTGTTATCAAAAAGCTAACAAAGAATAAGCTAGGTCTTTCTGTGCCCAACACCACATGTCGTAAGTTCCCTCCTCACTAAGTTTTATAGATGTCTAAGTTTCCATGTAATTAATTTTTCAACCCTGTAATTTACTACTTTGTTTCCATTTGAAGATGCATCTACTAGGGTGCATCCACTTAGCAAGATGAGATGCTTTCCTTTTTAAAGCAGCAGGATAAAAATCAGCAAAGTTAGGAAGATCAGAACTTGATTTTAGAAGGTATGTTCATGAGATATGGCTGAGATTTTTAGAGGTCTAACTGCAACACTTGGAAATTAATGATGAATGAAGTACATCCTGTTTTTCAGACTGCCTCCATTCAGTATTGGATATTCTATAAAATATATTGAAATATGAAGAGGAACAGCAAAGCATGCTCATTTTTCATTTTTCTTGTGCAAAATTCAGAATTTTAAATAACACATTGCAGAAAAAATATTGAGATTCAATTTTGGGGAAAATCTCATTATATTATTTCTGGGTATATTTTTTACCTGAGCTAGGGTGAAAAAAATCCAAGGAAAAATAAACAAATAAAAAAAAGCACAAACAAATAAAAAAAATGCCCCTGAAAAGACCCCCATCTCCACTACCCCTTTAAAAAAAACAATCCCACCACCAAGCAAGGCGATACCAACCATGGCATGATCTGGATGGCTCATCCTGGGTAATGCATCAGGACAAAAAATTGCCACTCTGGCAAACTGCATAAAGAAGCAATTTCTTGTACACATGTCATTAGTTAGACAAAGATCACCCCAAGTTATGGGACAGATGGCATTGGAGACCACCACAACCTCTCCTAAATAAGCCTTCACAGATACCTGGAATTTAGACTGTAAGTTAAGCAACTACAGCTGCAACTTGGGATAACATAAAAGTGGTACTGTTGTGTGACACCTTGGGGGAGGTTAAAAAAGTTGGGGAGAAGAATTTATTGCTGATAATGGACATAAAGAATGACAGGCCATGTGAAAAGCCTAGTCAGCAACTGCACTGAAATAAGCTTGAAGTGGGTAAAAGGTAATTCCAGCAGGGGGAGAGTGCAGGATCACAACCCACCAACTCAGGAAGCCCACTGACTCAAAAGAGAAAGAATAAGAATATGACTAACATTAGAAGAAAGGGAGTCATTTAACCAATAGAAAAAAAGAACTGTGTAGCCAATGAGCATTCCTTCGTTTGTTAAAATGTATAAATACTGAAAAGAAGAATACCTTCTGGACCCCCATCACTGAGAAGAGCAGGGTCAAAAAGAACCAATGGACAGCCCTGTCCCTGTCCCTGTCCCTGTCCCTGTCCCTGTCCCTGTCCCTGTCCCTGTCCCTGTCCCTGTCCCTGTCCCTGTCCCTGTCCCTGTCCCTGTCCCTGTCCTCTCCTCTCCTCTCCTCTCCTCTCCTCTCCTCGAGTCTCCTCTCCTCGAGTCTCCTCTCCTCGAGTCTCCTCTCCTCGAGTCTCCTCGAGTCTCCTCGAGTCTCCTCTCCTCTTTTTTATTTCTTTCTACCTCACACCTACTGTTAAATAAAATACGTATTATTGACTTTGGCATATGGACTTCATTGCACCTTTATTCAGACAGAGGTATCTCTCAATAACAAACCACAACACTGACACTGTGCAATCATGTGTCAGGAAGACAAGGAACAGCATCTAGTTCTGCTCTATTTTTATAGCAGCCCACAAGACTGGTGCTCTTTGTGAACCAGCCAGCACACTTTAAAGCCAAATCCAAGTGAGTGAGACAAGAAGATGGAAGAGAAAGGTGGAACTATTTTTTTATTTTTTAGCTAATTGGTTTTATAATATCTCCTGTCAGAGACCTGCTGGACACTCACAACTCAATTGTATCAGTTACTCAAACCACAAGTCTATAAAGGTATCATTTCAGAAAAGGGCAAATTAGCTTGCAATATTTGGGGAGCTACAGATATTCATCTGTTACGTTGGTACTTGGTCAGTACACATTTCCTAACAATAAAAAATAAATCTGTGACACTGGAATCATCCTTATGGGTGTTTAAAACATATAAAGGGCTTGCTTTTCTTTAGTTAATGGAGTTTTCTCCTTGGTTCTGAGCTCTCTGAGTCGAGTTACTTGATTTATATTATTTTCTATTGTTTGTGTATTCTAAAGTTTTTATGGCAGAAAAAAAAAAATATGAAAGATAGCCATCTAGTAAGATGGGACTGGTCTCTTTTGTGCATCCTCTCAGTGCTTATCTTTTATATCAAATTCAGGAAACAGAGCTGGAACATTTCTGAGTGGAGAAGTAAAAGCATTATAAAGCTGCATCTGTATCTTTAACTGAGATACAAGGGCATAGCTCCAATGGCACTGTCCTACCTTGTTCTTGTGAAGTCATTTATTATGCATGTGGTCACATATACTATAGATCAAATCAGTAAGATATCTTTGGGACACAGTAATGTATCTTCCTCTCTCTTTTTTTCAGATTTGGTTTGTTTGCTATAGATGCTGGCTCTTACAAAGTGCCAACATCTCTTAGATTTTACTTAATATGATTATTTTAGTGTCTTCATCATTGCCCTAATTGGTCCATGTGATTATTTTTCACTACCAACCTCTGAATTTACATTTGCTATTAAAAAAAAATATAAGGACAGGTAAAAAAAGAAAAAAAAAAAAAAGAAAAAAGCCGTCAAGTAAGAATAATTTTCTGGGCACCTTGCTGATTCCTATTGGTAAATACATAAAGCATCAGCAAACTACAAAAATGCCTTATCAACCTTTTTGAGACAGTGACAGGATTACATTAAAAGGTTTTATTTTTTTCAAATTATTGTATATTTTCCCTGGTTTACATCACGTGTATATGGTATCAGGACTAATAAATGCATTTATGAGTATAACTGGATGCACCTTTTAGTAATTAAAGAAAAGCATATAGTAAAATACAAGACACAAATATTGCATGATATACCGCTGTGGCAATGAGTCTTCTTGTCCAATTAGCATAGGAATGGCACTTCTGTCTACTCTAGCTCATGGGGAAACAGTGACTGTCAGCAAAAGGTAAACTGTGCCTAATCTCAGTTTGAAAATATACTGCACATATTCTATATGGAAATCAGTAAAGTAACCTCTTTGCATTTGCTAAAAATATGATTCCATATTATTGAACCTTAAATATGTCTACATTTTTCATTTGGAATAAAAATACATCTGCCAGTAAAACACTCTAAGTTTGCATTTTACATGCATAAAAGCTTTGTATTGAAATTCATATCCCAGTGTGACATTCATTCTTCCCACCATACAAAGAACTATACAGTGGGTTGGAAGTTTGGATTTTGCAGGGTTTTTTTGGCTTTAGTCTCTCCTAAAAAAATAGATCCAAAATATTATGACTGATAAACAACTGTTAAATCTGATGAAAAATCTCAACTCACTCAGTTTGACTTCCTTAATTAAAAAGAGCACTGAACAATCCGCACATGCAAACACACTGGCAGGGCACCTAGAAATTATTCCACTCTACCTAGGGGTAGGGTGAGTGTTAGCAAAGCTGTACAACCACTCTATGCTCCTGCATGTAGACTGCACAATAGGCAGGTATATGAGCTGCTTCTTTCCTGGAATCCACAGCTCAAAGGACAGCCTCTCTAGAAAATGCAGCTTGAATAAACAGGAGACCACACTAGAATTACCTCATTTTATAATCAGAATGAGTACAGGCAGGCAGACTGGAGCTGACAGGCTCTGTGAGGAATGACTTGCATGTGTCCCCTTCCATCTCTTCAGACATCTGAATTTTATATACAGTGTTATGAGACACTGTTTTCCTCAGTGATTGGCACTGAAAAAGGCCACAAAAAAAAGTGAAAGGCCACAGAAATATTCAGGCTTACTTTTGTTAGATAGGTCTATACATGGAGGTAGGCATATGGGTAGCCTTATTTTGTTGGGTTTTATACATTTTTCTACAAGTTGCAGGTGATTTTGGTGAGGGAAAGAAGTAGCATTTTTTCATGCACCTTAGAGATAATACATGTCTTAAGGAGGTGAGACACTGAAATACTGCATACATGGGTAGATAGGTCATTGGGTGATATTGGTGTACTGTCAAAACCAATTCCTAAATGAGGAGCAACAACATTCAAGAGTTTATAAATCACCCCCACCTGAGCAAACCTGTACAACAAGCCCCAGAAGCAGCACTTGCCCTATACCTGCATTTCATAATGTTTCCCTAAATAGCTCTTCCTAAAGGAAAATCATAGACAAACCTCAATGCCAACTGGAGGATTTTGGTTAGGTTTATGGCTGGACCCAATGATCTGAAAAGTCTTGTCCAACCTAAATGATTCTATGATTCTTTAAAATATTTAAGGACTCTTGCTAACCCTGGATACACTAGGGTAAAAATATATTTCTCATAGAAGGTATCAGTGAAGAAAATATTAAGGGCTATAGCTGCTTCTTCTATAATATATTACTGCAATACGCAGAACTGCCTGAGGGCCACAGAAAGTTTGGAGGTTTTTTAATAGGTTTAGAAAGTCTTAGATATACTAGCATGGCCATCCTAATTCCTGTTCTCTTTGTTGACTAGTCTGAGAGGGAGAGGAAGGATCCTTAAAAGAGTTTTACACAAATCCAAGCTCAGGAATGCTGCAGAGGCAGCAATTTTTAGGTTTTTTTTTTTTTTTTGCAACCTCCCCTTAATAGAATAAAAATGAACTGTTAAAGCTATAGATCTGATTTCCCTGTCACTGGAAAAAGACTGCATTTCAAAGGATAATATGTGAGAGGAGTCCCTTAAGAAAGCTCTGTGGAGTCAAAATCTATCAAAAGACTTCAAATATGAAGAGGTGCCTTCCAGAAGAAAAATACATGTTCCATTTTTACGTTTTGTAGATGAAGTGTTTATTTTTGGCTTAAATGACTTTTCATTTCACTGATTCTTTTGTATGGTTTAGAATATTACAAAGTAAAAAAAAAATCAAATCAAACAAAAAAGTAATCTTATTCATAATAAGATAAATATAATAAAAAAAAAACAACTAGTGTGACTTCTCCACTTTATTTCACTGGTACGTATTAAAGGCATACTTTGAAATATCAAAATCCTTCCCCAGGTGGTTCAGGTGATTGACTGTGGTATACTTATACTGTGTTGTGCTCAGGCAGCAAACTGAGTGTGACTGACTAGAAGAATGTTCACTCCCTTGGCCCTATTGTCGAAGGCCTCCTGCAATGTTCAAACACGTTGTGAAATGCAGAGCTGTAAATTTATATGCAAATTGTCTTGGTGGCATTGCCCAGGTGCTGTCAGAGGTGTGCTCCATGAGCAGAGGACCAGGCTGTGCCAGACACAGCCAGCTCCAGATGGATCCACCGCAGCCCCCAAGCCAAGATGGTGGTGTCACATTTTAGAAGGTGAGAGGGGTTTGAGGACAAAGGTACACCTCTGCCTTTTTCATGTGCATGTTTCAGAAACAGAATGAAACCTGCTCCCAAGGGGAATTTCCTAGAACATCTTTTCTTTCCATTTCAATAAGACAGAGCAAAGACATTACTTACAGTAATCTATAATATTAACAGCTGTCAGTGCATTAAAAGTACTTTAAGCAGTTGTCTTTAGTTGTCAAGATTTATAAGGATAAAAAGACATTGAGGGTGGGGAGAATTACACAATGAGAGCAAAAGCAAAACACTGGCTCTGACTCCATAAAATTGGGAAACCCTGAAAGAACATTTTTCCTGTAAAGCATTTAGGGTCTTGATTAAAGTCATTGTTTACAGCCTAGCAAAAACACTGTTATATCAGCAAGGCCAGTTTCACTATCAGGCTCATCAGCACAATACAGCCAGCAGGGACATTTTAAAAGGTCTCTTCAGTTAGACCCTAAAGTGGTTGCAGTATCTATTCTTTAAAAATATGATCAAGAATGTATAAAAATAAACCCCTGTATTTCATGCTGATGTGTTCCAGTGCATTACTGTCAGACTTTAACCATGAAAGGAATAGCCCTTTTGTGCAAAGAGAATAGCTAGAAGAAGATTCAGGGAATAGTAAAAGAAGATTCAGGAAACAGTTATGAAATATTCGGTTTATCCAGCAAATATGAATGCAGCTTAGGTCTAGGCATTAGCACTGCTGTTCTTTCTAACCCATTAAAAATTAGCTTAGCTGCTGATTAGACAGACTATGGTTGCTCCCTTCTTGAAACCCTCCACTGGCCCTTCAGCAAATCATTTCACAGACTCTTGTCTTTGCTTCAAGGTCCTGTGATGAAGTGTATGCTTCAATTTACATTTAATGTCTATTTCTGCCACCAGGAACACCTACCTTGTGTGTGAATACAGCCCTCCTCAAAAGAAAACTCTCAGATTGTTTGAATTGTACACCATCCTAATACCAGTCTGAATGACCAATATTCATACTTTCCTTCTGGACTGAAAGATACTTGAAACCCAAAGATGGACTATCTTGGAGAATATTTATATTAGTGCAAGTGACTAAGGCTTACATTGATAGTTGTTTGGCATTTTGCCTCCACAATTTTAAAACAAATAATCTAGAGGAGAAATCTATGAGTGTAGGTTAATATAGATTCGTTTTCTCTTTTTTTATTCCTCCAAATAAACATTTAAGAAGAAACTCCAAAAGAGGAAAAATGCTAATTGTTGGTTGATGTTACCCTTTTTACTTATACAGTGAAATTTCTCACCAAAACGTGGGGATTGAACAAACGATAACTTTATAGAAGGGATGCATCTGAAGGAGTTTTAAGAACAAGTCCAACCATGTCAGTTTGATGGTCCTTCTTCAGGATTTATAACCACTAAAGGTTATATGTGTAGATGTAACTTCCACTGTAAGAGCTAATTGATACTGCTGTTGCAGTGAAATATACATTTCAGCTATATTTGGAAGGTCTGGATAAGTTGCTTTTAAAAACATATAAAATGAAATATTCACATATTTTAGAGTTTGCGTTAATTCAATTGTCTTGCAGTTGAAAATTTTTACTTAAACACTAAATAAAAGTTTGACAAGTCCAAAACTCCTTTTTAAAATTAATAAGCTGTACATCAGAATGGATGTGTACATTTTTTTCTATATGCATAAAAGAGCCTAACCAATTATCCTTCCTATTCTTGAAGAACATGCTTTATATTACTTTTTCATTCTTTATTTAATTCATGATTTTCTGGTGCCTACACATAAATAATGGACAAATCTGCAATTTCAGCAGTACTTATGACTCATTCTAATAAGAAAAGTAAAAAGGGGAATTTTTCTTTCTTAACTCAGCATAAGTGAAATGGTTTGATTCTATCCAGCAGTGTCCTTTGTATACTATAAGATCCTGATGGACTTAAATCAGTATAATTTCACTTGGTAGGATTATTTAGCTATCTTTAAGGTATCACATTATCATCAAGGACAGACAAGTAGACATGAGAAAAGAATTCACAGAGACCCACTCTTTTAGATGCATGTGCTCTGCTAATTGTTATAAAGTTTAAAACAACATAACAAACCAATTATCAGACTCATTAATGAATCAACATGCAACTGTTGCCAAATATAGCATAAAATTAATTACTGTAAATATGTAAATGGTATTGGGTAAAATTACTTGATTTAAAGTGAGACGAGTGATAGCTGACAGGATGCTCTAGAAGCTGAAAGCTTTGTATTTCTGTCAAGAGAAGAGCAGATGCATTAATCTTCCAGACAAAAACCTTAGTTACTTGAAGTAAAGGACAACATTGTTAATACCTGCTTCATATTCTGGACAGGATCACCGTAAATGCAATTATCTGAAAATTGTAACAAATATATTACTGACAGCTGATTAACTGCTTATTAACTGTATCTGTAAAATCACAGGATGCAGAAAATTAAGCAGAAATCAAGGGATTACCAATAAAATTATGTACCAGCTTTATTAAAATATTGTTTGGAAGTCAGAAGTAAGGAGGAATATTTGCAACTAAAAAAGAACATTTTGGACCACCATGGTTATGATCAACCGATTTTATTTTTTAAATGTCCTTTTAAGCTCTCCTCCAAAACCCCAAAATCTTGTTCTTTTATTTCATGCTCATGATATTAAGAGTATATGTGCATGTGGTAGTGATTTTCCCTTGTTTTGTATTATTCTGCTTCAGTTTGGACATAATTGCAACAAAAATGCATGCCATTTGTCATTGTCTCAAGTTTTCCTGTAATAATAGCTTGAAATGTTTTAAGAGTAATAACACCTTCAAAGCATAAAGGATAAAGCTCTTTATGTAGAGGTCTAATGTGATCTCTGTTTATGAAATCGACATAATTTTTTTATTCTAGTCTGGTGAATTGAATTTGAACATCATTATATTTTTTTTTTCCTTTCAGTGTTTGCTCATTGGAAGAAAGCAACAAATATTTACTCATTCAGAAATGAGACAAAAACTGGACACACATTCTTTATAAACAGGTCCTAGATGTAAATAATGACATTTACCTCTACCCACTCACTCATCCTTAGTTAATGTTCTTATGGATTACTTAGAGAGACAAATCACTGGCAATTTCAGGGAGATCTAAAGAACTAATACATGGATTATTTCCCTTAATAATCAAAAATCCATTCCAAGTTAAGCAGTCAAAAGATTTTATTATGAAGCTGTAAACTTAAGCAACCAAAAGAATAAACAAGGACCATTTGTTTTGTTCTGTCACCAATTTTGAAAAATAGCTCATCATCAATGGGGAGGTAGAGACATTATTCAGAAATGTGTGGTCTATATGAGAGACTGACAGCTTTCTTAATATTAAAAATGAGAGACAACATATCCTTATACAAAACTGCTACTTGTCTCTCAAAAAATGAAAATAACCCCATTTTATATCACTTCAGTGTGCATTAAACAAAAACTTTATTTCTGGTTGTTTCCTAAAAACAGATATTGCGGTGAATATTATGAAAGGCATTTTCAGAAGAAACAGTCCCATTTATTTTCAGATTAGCTCTTGAAAATCTTTCACAAGTATATAGACACTTCTGAAAGCATACGTCCATTTTATGACACATGCTGTATATATAAATTATTGAGGACATTTTCACTGACAGGTGACTAGGAAGAGTTGTCCCTTTACTCCCTTGCAGGTTTAATTTAGCTCATCACACATACACACACATGCAAGGCGTGAGCAGGTTTCTCACACAGAGACAATCATGTGCTCTTAACTTGAAATAATCCCAATTATAATTAACTACTAAATACCTATACAATATTATCAACTTTTGTTTGCTATCATAGACTATGCTGAAGAGTTTTGTTTGCTTGTATGTTTATTTTTCCTCTGAGCCCCTGGCACTTCACAGAGTCCCTCCCTCTTCCTGGCATAGTGTCTGTGTAAAGGAAAGCTTCTCTAAGTACTTCATGATTCTGAAGTCACAGTTTTTTGGTTTTTTTATCTCAGTGACCAGAGAAATCAGTTTCCAAATGAGGTGCAATCCTTAATGGGAATTTTTGATATTGGTAAGGAATTACAGTTAGGTAATAGAATTTTCTGTAGCAAGAAACATTTACAGGAATAATATAAGTCATATCATATCAGACCAAAGAAGCAGCTATCCCAGTTTTGTGTACCTGACAAAACCAATAACAGATGTCTAGCAATCTCTGCAAAGGCGCTCCTTAAAATATACATTAGATCTATAGCAGTTAGGGACACTATGTAGAGAGGTACTACTCTTGTTGTGTAGCTGTCACTGTTTTTTTCCCTTCATGAATGTGACACTCAGTTACTTACAGTCAGAGTATGTCTAATTTCCTGTGGCAGAGAATTCCATGGATAGCTACACCTGAAGAAGTATCTCAGTTTTTTCTGTTTAGAACTTCAGACGTACTTGTCTTATCGGATGCTCCCTACATCTTGTATTAGAAGAGACAGTAAACAATCATTCCCTATTTACCTTGTCCCTGACACTTCTGACATTCTGCCATATCCACCTTAGATCATTTCTCCTCCAGGTCAGACTTCTGTATTTAAACACCCTTCTTACAGAAGCCATGTCATACCTTTGATCATCCTTGTTACCCTTAGCATAAATTCTCTTGTTATATCTCTTTTCTTGCAGGAAGGAACCAGATTTGTTCAAAACTATCAAAGAATTGTTTTCATTCTTACCCTGGGAGGTCAGGAGATTTGAGAACTATCATCCATTAGATGGGATTATATTTCTATCCCCTAGTATACCAAGCCTGTCTCTTTAGTATGAGATACAGCAAGGCATGTTCTCAAGTAAGAGCATTCTCAGCAGACTTTCAAATCTGTCACAAAGAACTTCCCAGGCTGCTGTCTAAAATCCCTCAAGTGTTTTAGTATATGTATATATATATATATATATATATATGTATATGTATATGTATATGTGTATATGTATATATATATATATATGCATTACTGCCTTGATTTCTTCTTTCACCTGGGTTCTTGAAGATTGCTTCATCAGGAGCTCATGGTTAGAAGTTCATGACCAGTGGCTGGAGATTCCCATTACCTTAACCAAAGGCAGATCCCTCAGGTCCATGGTTTCAATCCTGAAGCAAAGCTATTCAACAAAGCAAAGAAAAGGAGGTGTACAAATTTCATCTCTTCACTTAGGTGGCATGTTATTTTAGCCTTTCCCTTAATAAATATGCATAGAAGTACAAAGAACACAATTTCATATGAGCATAAAATATGGCCTGTATAAACTGCACTAGCAACCTTGAGAGGCTCCTCAAAAAACTCATTCAAAATTCACTTTCTGGATAAAATCATGAACTTTCCAGAAAACTAATCCAAGAAGGACTCAATTCATGTAAGAGGTACAAGATGCACACACAGGCTTCCAGGTACAAAAATGCTGCCCTTTGGAAGACAAACTGTTTTCCAGAAAGGGCCAGAATAGTTGAGCCATCCAGGAGGATGGTCTAGATTTCCATCACCTCTCTCAAATAAACTAATGGCAGAATGAGGCAGAGGCACTGACAGGACACTCTCTCACACCTTCCCCAGAGCTGGGACTAAAACTGGCTCACTTGCACAATGCCAGTTCTGTGTACCAAAGACTCCACAAGCTTGTCCTGGGATAGCTACAATCCTCCACAAACAAGCTGTGCAGTCACCATGCAAGAACGTACACCCACACACAATCTGTACCCTGCTGAGTGGGCAAATAAACAGCAAACAACAAATGAATAATATAGTGCAAAATTCAGTGCATAATATCTATATATTCAAGAGAAGGTGATAAAACCATAAATAAGGAAAGGGAAGACAGTGCTTTCTATGATACATTACATTTCTTTTCTGCATAACTATTAGCACCCTCTGGAAATCAAATTTGTGTCTGGTGAAAGTAAACTTTCAAATTTGCTCATAAACAAAGCCCCTGTCGAAGAATCTTCCTCTGAGAAGTGGTTTTAAGACAAGTGTTATTCTATAACTGAGTGATTTGCATTTTTTAGATCAAGACAGCTTCTCCTGATTTCATAGCAGTTTTGCTATTACTTCTTTTTCTCAAGGAAGGGGTCAGCAGCAGTAACATTCAGCCTTAGAAAGTGTCTACATGGAACTCTTGGCATGAGAGTGGTACTGAGGCAGCTGGATACAGCAAAACAAGGCAAGACTAGGCAAGGGTTCCCTTTCAGCCACAAAGATCTGGTTATTCCACAGGGAAGCTTTTTTCTTACCTTGGAAGTATTGTTTTGAGAAAAAATATTAGTAATAGTAACACAAATACTACTAATAATCATGCATTAAAAGAATATTATGCAGTATGTCATTACTTTAATGGAAAACAAATATATTCATATTCAAATACTTTTGCATTCTCAATATCATGCATTTGGAGTAATCTTAAATACCCTAAATGGAGTTTGTGAGGAAACTTAAATTCAACATTAATTCCACTCTTCTCATGCAATTTATGCTGTTTGCCTAGTTTTTCTCACTTTTCTCATTGACAATTAGTGTAATGCCCCAGAGAATTTCCTGCTAAGTGCATATGAAAACTGGCAAGGATGAAAGGACTTAAAAAAGATTAGCGTAATACATGCTACTTAATATATTAAAAAAACCCACTATCCATGTAATAGAAATTATTTTATGACACCTGCTTTCTCTTTCAATAAATTAAAAATTATAGCAATACACAAGATATTTCAGAACAGATGAGAAGTGTGGGTCAGGAGAAGAGGAATAAATTAATAAAATACCTAGAATCTTTGCATCTAAATGAAAAATGTATATTTAAAGTATTTTCTGTCACTATTGCAAAAAAATTAAACAGCTAGTTTTCCTACTGACAGAATTTTTATTGTTAGAGCTTTAATCATATTTAGGCACTAAGATAATATGTGACCCTCTAAATACAGAGCTACATGGTCTCAGTAAAATGGACTCTCTATGGTGAAAAACATTCTAAGAGACAAACTTTGGTTAGAAATCCTCATTACGATCTTGTTTATTGTTATTTTATGGATGCATTTCTGGAATTTTCTCAGTAGTTGCACCTTAAGGTAGGTGTAAATATATATTTATGAAACAAGAAAACAGTATGAAAAATACTTATTTGGAGAAGCAACATTCTGTCATTTATACTTTTGTTCCCTGTGTGAGCAATTTTGTAAATGCAATGTTCTGAAATTCAAATTCCAAGTTTATAATATATTAAAATTTCTCCAAGGGTGGTTGTATATGTATGAAATTTCCTTATACTCTCAGCACATTTTCTGTACTCCTGCCCATCTTTTCAGATCTGAACTCATCTCCCAGTAGACTCCATTGCTACTTCTTTCTGATCTTAATTTTGATTTGGAGAGGTGGCATGAAGCATATGTTTCCCAGCTGGATATTCTGTGGAGGAATTTTTATCTGTTCATTGCATTCAGTTCCAAGGGACATTAAGGTCCCGTGAAGGAAAAGATCATCATGAGAAACTCTCTGGCTTTCCTCTTCTCATTTTTCAGCAGCAGGATCAGAGTGTTACCTACTTGAAAAGCATTAACTAGTGTCAAGCCAAAACGAAATTTTTCTCATTCTGGATCTGATCCAGAGAAAGAGTTACAGATTCAAATAAATATGATTTTCAGAATATAGGATAAAGAAATGTTTCAGCTAAAATTCACATTTCCTACTATAGGGGAAAAACAAAAAAAAACCTTCTTTGATAAAAATAAATGTGTTTTTGAAAGACATATGAAAAGCAAATGTTTACATTGTATTACATCAGAGAAGAAAATATTGATTGGTCATTTGTTTGCATTTCATATATAATACATGTGGAAGAATAATAAAGGATAAGCCAGTAGACCTCAGTAGTTTTCTTTGTTCATTTTCCTTCAAAAATTTTCATTAATTTTCTTGTTACAATTATTTTCATAAAATCAATAAAAAACTTACGTAATAATAAATGGGAATTGCATCTTGCAAAATTAACAGGACTAGAAGATGCAATATTACTTAAATGAAAATTATTCATTCTTAAATAAATTTTTAACTCTTCTTTTCAAAGCCACAAGACTGGTTAGATTATACATTGAGCTAGTACCACTGCTACAACTATTTTTCATGTTCTTTAAAGTTATTTAATATTATGAAACTATTTTTCATGTTCTTAGCTGAAGGTGTCAGCTAAAAAACAAAACCAAACCTTTCAACAAACCACACTGAGATTTTTTTGGGAAAATTTTCTTTTGTTTCTCCTGTTATCTTATCTACAGGTCTCATCCTGCCTTGGAAAAACACTTGATAACATTTGGAAGACCTGAGTATGTAGGGAACTTGAAGTCAGGGGATGTATACTCTTTATCAACAAGTACTCCATGAGCCTCTTTGGAGATTGTCTGTGTTGTGCCGTGAAGAGCAGGCTCCACATCAGCTGAGTGGGTTGTTTGGAAAGCGCACTCTGCTTCATGGCAGATGCCAAAATCTAAGCATCTCTCTTGGTCGACTCCAGGGAGACCACCTGCAGGAAGCCTAATCCTGCCAAAATATTGGCTGGAAGATGGGAGACAGTCAATTAGAGCTGGTTTCTTACCTTGTAGCTCAACAGTTGGAAAAGCAGAAAGTGCAAGGAAATTATAGGGCAAGTCCAGCCAGAGGTTTCAGGTGTTAACATTTCACAGGATTCTCAAATATTTACTTAAAATTATTTAATGAGATGTTCAGTAAAACACCTAATGATGCAAGCTTCTCATTCAAAATTGAAATTTCTGAGGCTTAGCCATAATTAATAACCAGTACCTGGCTTCTATATCTAAGAATAGCAGCAGTTTCTCAAAGCCCTGTGCTACTCAATGAGAGATGAAAAACTCAGTCCTGCTGTAGGGATTAACACTTTATGGTTACACAGACATTAAAATAATCTTGAATCAAATGTATTCTGAGGGGACTGATACTGCATTAGATATAGAATTATATTATAAAAGACAACCAAATGTGCTTAAGAGGTTCATGAGTTTAAGAGAAGCTTTCTCTATTTAACACTTGAATCCAAACCATCAGCTACAGCACGGCATTTACACAGCATCCATTTACTGGATGGCAGAAGATGTCTGATGCATTTTTACTAATCCTGCATGGCTGAATGGATTTGGATAAAATCAGCTGGTTATTCATACCATTTTAAAACTGACTCAAAAATGTCCGGCTGTCAGAGACATTAACATTCCTTCAATTTTCCATCCTAGTTTTTAATAATTTCCCTCTTACATTTTTGATAAAAATGAAAAAACTTAATTTTATACAAAAGGTCCTTTAGAGTCACTTTATAATCCATGACATAGATATCTGAGAAAAACTTTTCTAGTCCTTTAGGGAAGTTCATTCCTTTCCTCTGAGCTCTTTCAAAGCTATTGGTTCAAAGCCAACCCTTTGGAAAATACAAGATACCTGAGCAGGGACTCAAAGGCATTGTAAGGCTGATGATTTAAAAACCTCACTCCTTATTTTCTGTTAATTAAATAGAAATACCACATTATAAGAATTTGTAGCTCCATAATACTACAGTATGGGAAGTCATATGGACCTTGAAGGGAAAATATGAAGAGAGGTATTTCAAACAAAATATCTGATATGGGTGGTCTGAATGACTGACTCTCAGGTAATATTCACCTATCATTCAGAGATGTTAAACTACTGAATGATGTCTTCTATAATGTGCTCATATTAATCAAGAGTGGGTATATTCCCCAACAGCTAGCTGTGACTTTTTGGTTTTTTTTGAGTAGTTTCATTCAGAGAGATTAAAATTCAATAGGATTATTAGCCCACTTAAGAACTGTGAAGACCAGCACAGTTAACTTTACTTGTAATTTAAAATTAAAAAAAAAAAAAATCTAGGAATGAAACTAATTTTCTGGCAGAAGTTTTTTGGCTCATTTATCATAAACTCTTGGCTATAAGGGCTGCAGAGGCAAAGAAGAAAACAGGAAGGACTCATCATGAACTCTCTCCTCGATGAACACCTGCATATACATGTGGACATCTATAACTGTCCTCTAAAGCCAGGAAAATGATCTGCTACAGAAAAGTTCCAAAATAAAGGCATTTTAATGAAAAGCAATGTTTTACCATGCAAATATAGATTCATGAATAATGACTAAATTTTATTCCTCAAGTATCAAAAAAGTGGAAAATTTTTAACATGTAGTATACTGGCCCATTTTGTTTCATTATTAAACACTATTATTCCTTCTTTAGAGCACCATCTGTTCATAACACTTTCAATAATTGTCTCCCATGTATAATATTAGTGTATAACAAAGTAAAGTTTGCTGATAATTCCCAAGGACATTGTTTTAAACAGTAACCTGATATACATATAAGTGTCAACATTTAGCAGTTGGGAATAAGGTAGTGCACTTGGCTGGATACTCTGTGCAGAACCTGATTTTTTTTTTTTATGACACCTAAACTACACCATGTGTGCTGGAAAAGAGCCAAAATCTAGGTCAAGATGTAAGATGTTGACATTTGTCAGAAATTATGTGATCCAGTGTTATAAAACTAGTAAAAAAACAGAGCAAAATATAAATTTCAGACATAAAAATATGGTTATTCTTTGACAACTGAATAAAAAAACCCCTTTAATTGAAAGAATAGACTGGATCATTTAAACCACATCTAGAGTAAAATCACTATTATTTGCAAATGACAACAAAAATGCAAATTTTGTTATTTTGCCAAGGTAGACGTATTTATTTTTTAGCCTATTTCACTAACATAGAATTTTGGGTTTAGCTTAATTAGTTCTTTTACTTTATAGAGGCTAAAGGTTTTATCTAGTTTAACAATACTCAACAGGAAAAGTAAAAAAAAGTAAAGCCTTCATGTGGTTTCTCTGTTATTATAATCTGAATATTGAATGTCTCATTTTGCTTGACTTCCATCTTATAAATTGAACAAAAATAGCACAATGCTTGCTCTCAGACTGTGCTGTAGCTGTGTTCATTGTCATTAAAAAATAGGTGGCCTAGTTTTTGACTAAGAAACAACAAAAATGACATTTTAAATACACACACAACTGCAGCTTCTTAAGCAGATGACATTATCCTGCAGAAAGATAAATAAGTTTATATCCTTATGAGATAGGATACTCATAGGATACCACTTGAATTGCCATCAAGTATATCTAATCACCCATTCTATAAAATATTGGTTTAAGATTTCCAGAAAGATAAAACTCTGGGATTACTTCAAGTTAAATTATATTAGTAACAAGAGGTGCAGACACGAAGTGCTACTCAAAACCAAATAAATATTATGTGAAAGTGATCTATATTTGAAGGGAAGAAGAAGAATTTGGGTGTTTTCTTCCTGGACTTATTCAAGACTTTAGGAAGAAACCTTAGAAGATCTGAGTGAGATCCAACCTCACCTACTTCTCTGCATTCATAATGCCCTTTCTGACCTACTCTTAAAGAGTCAAGATGTATAATACATCATACCCATAAAAGAAATAGAACATCCATACCCAAGAGAGGATGAATGAAACAGCTGGATTTTCCAGCTAAAAGTCATTGTTCAATAACTACTTGAAGATAGTCAGATAGTGCAGTAGAAAAAATATGAAGTAGTATAAAGGTGTCTATGTTTAAAAAAAAATGTTAAAGAACACATAGAGATTTCATCTTGTAACATCAGAAAAATCAGGTTTTTAAATTGTTCAGGCCTCAAATTTAGCACAAAAGTCTACAATTTAGGCAGGAAAAGATCTCTAAGATCATCAAGTCCAACTACTAACCCATCATTATTAAGTCCACCACTAAACCATGTCACCAAAACATCTACATGTTTTTTAAATACCTTCAGGGTTCAACCACATTCCTGGGCCTCCAAAATTTGACAACCCAGGTCCTTTGTCATGGAGCAGCTTTCCAGCCACTCTTCCTCCCAGCCTATGGTGCTACCTGGAGTTGTTGGGACCAAAGTGCAAGACCTGACATTTGGCCTTGTTGAACCTCACACCACTGGCCTCAGCCCATTGATCCAGCCTGTCCAGATCCCTCTGCAGAGCCTTCCTGCCCTCCAGCATATCAAAACTCCCACCCTACTTGCTGTCATCTGTGAACTAGCTGAAGATGCACTTGATCCCCTCATCTGGGTCATTGGCAAAGATATTAAACAGACCTGGCTCCAATAGTGAGCCCTGGGTAACACCACATTTTACCATTTGACAGCTGGATATAATGACAGCTCCATTCACCACCACAGTCTGGGCTCAGCAATCCAGGCAGGTTTTTTTTTACCTAATAAGCTGTTCATCTGTCCAAAATTTGTATTATCTTACATGCCCTTCCAAGCTGAGACTGATTATCTCGGTGAGTTTCAGGTCAAGTAGAATGGAGTTTAAATGACAAAGAAAATAAACATAAATAGAAAGTGAACTCAGAAACCAATTATTAGATAGAGAAGGTGCTGAATGATGGGATGTACTTATAGCTAATGTGGTTAACTAACATAAATGTATTAAAGAAAAAAAATATTAAGCTGAGGAGACTAATAAGTTAAAGACATTAATCAAGTCTGGGATTCTATGTAGAGAGCTGGCTTTAAAAAAATAAATACTTTTATTAATGTTACTATTATGGTTTTCTTCTTTAATGTGTTAACCTTCATATTAACAGTTTCCAAGATGAAAATATTCTATCATTATGTAAAACAGAATGATTCATTAAAGAGCTCCAAATGGTCTTAAAATTAATGGCAATATGCATTGAACAGGGAATAAAACCTCAAAGTTTGCCTCTATGCATATACATGAATGTGTCCTTATTTGTCTGTGCCTACATATGTGTACATATAAAGCACATATACAATTATTTTTTTTAATAGTCCTTCATGGTAACAATAATATATGTCCCAGTGTAATGAGGAGCATGGTTTTTCAACAGACTCATGTGCATTTGATCAGGTTTGGAGTTTAAGACAGAACAAGCTCCAGCTGAACCTTTCCTGTAGCTCAGGCATGTTTCTGCTCTCCCAGACTGGTTGTCCCATGTCTGATAATGCCCACCTTCCTTCTACGTCCTCTGTTAGAAAAACATTAGGATTTTTCTCCTTTGTTTGGCTGTATCTGTTTTTACAAAATTCTGGAAAGCCTAAGCATCTGTCAAGCACCTTCTTCTGCAAAATATAGTCAGAATTAAGTAGCTCTAAATATTTAGATATCATCAACCTGTGTTATTTCTGTAGGAGATGAGACTGAAAAATAAGAAATTTTCTGATGGGCAGGACTTCAGATAAAAAATTAGATAGAGAATAGTCCTCCTTGGTGCTTTCCACTTACAGACAAGTTTCTACTCATGGATCTTAAAACAACTTTTATCAGTACAAGGGAAAGGGTTACATGTGTATATATAGAAACATAAATAATATGGATATAGATACCCACACACAAGCATATATTTGAGAAGCAATATATGTGAGAATCACAGTAGTTCAAGAAACAGAATATTCATCTATCAGTTGGAAAAGCTTATAGATATTGTACAAATACTCATACAGATGTATTTACATATCATTTTGGACAAAAAAAACCAAAACCAAACCAAATCAAAACAAAACACATTAAAAAGAATTCTGGATCTTTTAGTAGAAACAATTGATATAAGTACTGTAGGAGCATGCCTTTCAATTTGATAATTACCTAGATTTTTTCTGGTTTTTTTTGGATAAATGTTCAAGCACAAATTCATAAGAATATGTAACAGAAGAGTTTTTCTCTGTATGAGACCAGTGGAACAGCAACAGCAACTTGGAATTCCACTGACTTCATGAAGTACTGCAAATATTTAACCTGAGAATATTCTATTCTTTTAAAACGCAATAATCATTACTAGTAAAAAATCTTTTGATTTGCAGTGGATCAGTTTTCAGAACTGTTATTCAGCCCCCCACTGAAATCATGCAATTAAAATTGCAGGTGACAAAAGTATACAAAACTATGATCAATGTAATACAGCAGGAAGACTAGAAGTTAATCCTGCACAATGATTGGGCAGTGAGGCTAAACAAATGGAAGTACTGTTGCACATTGTAAGTAGTTAGATCATAGAAGTCTTTGCCTCAGGAGATGATAAATTTTAGGTTTATAAAGGCATTGAAAAACCACAAGATCCCTGGGGGGAGAAAAAGAAGAGTTAGTGAAAAGCCAACTAAATATGAAGGATCACATTCCCAGTGGGGAAACCACAACTTGGAAGAAGCTAGGTGTCATCACAAAAAATGCTACCATGTATTGAGCTAAATGTATACATTTCCCGTAGTCAAGAGATCTGCTGGACTTACAATATCAGTTTTGATTAATCCTTTCATCAGCACAATGGAATAGTTCAGGACAACTACTATTCTCTTCTTAAATCTGTTCTTTTTTTGTACATTCTGTTTGTGCTGTGGCAAGTTGGGTAAAATTTGTCTATGTATATCATAATACTTTATTTCATTCACTAAATAACCAATTATAAGATAATGTTTGACTTCTTTCAAAAATAAAACCAGAGGATGTTCCCTGAATTAATTTTTATTAGGACTCTTCCAACCATTTCTCTTGAAAAATGGAAGGAAATATCTCCTGAAATTGTTGGGTTTTTTTTTTGCTCATTGCAGCTAGTATTTTTTCTAGGTTTTCATAAAATCATAGAATGGTTTGGGTTGGAAGGGACTGTAAAGATCATTTAGTTACAGCTATTTGTCCATGGGCAGGGCCAACCCATCTTTCGCCAGACCGTGTTACTCAAAACCCCATCCAACCTGTCCTTGAACACTTCCAGGGATGGGCCACCCAGGACTTCTTTGGACAACCTGTTCCAGTGTCATACCAACCTAATAATGAAGAATTTTTTCTTAATATCTAATCTAACCCTACCCTCTTTCAGTTTAAAGCCATTTCCCCTTATCAAAACAATACATGCCCTTGTAAAAATTGTACCTCTTTGGTTTTCTTCTAAGTCCCCTTCAGGTACTAGGAGGTCTCAGTAAGGTCACCCTGGGGCTTTCTCTTCTTCAGGCTTAACAGCCCCAACTCTTACAGCTTGTCTCCATAGCAGAGGTGATACAACTAACTTGACAAAAATTGTGTTTGCATCATTTTTCCTAAGCAGTTTCCTGTGCCATATTTTATCAAAAATACAATGCAGAGGTCTTAGGTACATTAGTTGGAAAGAATGGTGAGATAATCTGTTTATTCAAAAAATGTATTTTAAAGGATTGGAAGGAGGTACCATAATTCATTTCTGTTCTAAAGTGCCTTTTTTTCCCATGTATAATAGATTCTGGAAGTGCTTAATCTCTTGACAAAAACTCCATAATTTGCAATACTCTTCTAATGATCTCAGGGTATTTCTTCCACTCTCAGGACATTACCATTCTAGTGGGAATTATGGACACACTTTAAGAGGATTTGATTCCGTATTAGAGAAGCAATTGTGTGTTAATTGAATACCAATTGATTATTTAAAATGCTTGTGCTGAGTTTTAGGGACATAATCTGTAAATCTTTATTAGAATTTTTTGAATGATGGATTGCATGCTCTGTTATAACAGAAAATGTTTGAGTGATGCTGAACAGTGAGTAAAGCAACAGCTTGATGTTCAAGGACACCATGGTGGAAGTGGGCAAATTGATGTTCCTTTTTAAAATATATTTCTCATTGATTGTTTTGCCTAATAGAGTAATTTATAAAATGTACTGAGTCTAAGGGCTTTTTTTGCTTTGGTTTTCCACCACATGAACAATACCACAGAATCACATAATATTCTGAATTGGAAGGAACTCACAAGGATCATCAAGTCCAACACTTAAAATATCATATTTTCTTTTCTAAAAGAGAAAAAAGATTTGAAGAAAACATACAATTTCTGCTTTCTCAGAGCCTGGGGATTACACACCTCTGGCAAATAGGAATTTCTCAGATAGGTAAGTGTTTAATCCCAGACTGCAACTAAGTACTATTCACGCTGCACTGTCCCATGATTGGATGGGGAGGAGAATCAGAGAAAAAAAAAAAATAAACCTCCTGGGTTGAGATAAGAACAGTTTAATTATTGAAAAATAAAATATTATTATTAATATTCCTGTTACTGTTAGAAGAAAAGGGACGAGGAGAGAGAGATAAAATCCAAGAAACACAAGTGATGCTAAATATAATCATTCACCTCCTGCTGACCAGTGATGGCCAGAATGGTCCCTACCAGACAGCTCCCCCAGTTTATATACTGATCATGACATTCCATGGCATGGAATACCCCTTTGGCCATTTCAGGTCTGCTGTGCTGGTTGTGCTCCCTCCCAGCTCTTGCGTACCTACTGGCTGGCAGAGCTTGGGTACAGAAAGTTCTTGATGTAGAGAGCAAGCACTACTGGGCAACAACCAAAACATCGGCAGGCTATCATTATTTTAGTAATGAATCAAAAAAACCAGCACTGTACCAGTTATTAAGAAGAAAGGAATTCTATCCCAGCTGAAGCTAGGACAGTAGGTTTATGCTATATCCTTTGTTGAATAGCCAGTAAAATGAGCAATGAGGGATTTTTTTCTGGTATCGTTAAGCATTAGGTCACACACCCTTTATAAAATCTGATCCATACCCACTTGGTGTGAGACTGAATGAAAGCTTAAGGTTCACTAGAAGATAGAGCCAGTTTATTGCAATCAGCAATATTTTGCTGATGTTAGTTTACCAGGGACTATGCTGGGAGAGAAAATTTCATCAGACATGGTTTCCATACTAAGATGTGAGCTACAGATCAGGCTGAAATAATTTTATGCTTTCATCACTTTGCTGAAATTCATGATTTTGGGTGGTGCATTAGCTAAGTCAACAAGCTTTGTGTGTAAACATGAAAGATACACAGATAAATACATAAAATTTAAATAAAGAGATTGTAGCCAGAAACTAAATGGCATAAGTGTCAGTGCTAGCAGTATAGGTATTATTATGGTTAAAAAATTCTTCTGATTTGTAATCTTTACAGATTAGATTCCAAGCAACTCATTCAATCTAATAAATAAAAAATCTTCTGAATAATAAAAATTAGAAACACAGAAAAATTGATTTGTAAATTTTCTACACTAGGCTGGTTTTTTTTCCTGTGGTAAAACATCAGGTTTAAACATGTAAGTGCCTTAAACTATAGAGTATTACAGAAAGAATGAACATTTACTCTAATACCATTTGGACAATAGCAGCTGTTTTTATCTGCTGTGCCAGATTAATTTTGGCACCATTCCTGCTGTTTCCTGTGTGCAAACCCAGTGGGGGTGAGGATATCAAGACAGGGTTTGTGTGAATGGTCATTGCCAAGGTTCTGCCTCTCTATTGAAAAGGAAGAAAAAGAGAGCCTAGATTTGAGCAGATATTGGACTGACAAGCCTGAAGACTGACTTTCTGTGTTCACCAGCAGAATGGCTGTTTAACTAGCAGAGAATGGCAGCATTAACTAACTGTACTGCCAGAATCCTTGTTCAGAAAAGATCAGGGCTGTGAGTGAGAGGCCAGAACAAATCTTCATGGTCTCATATCCCACTCTCCTGGCTGCATAGAAAACGTGTTAGAAAGTCAAGGAAGGGGATCCTTCCTCTTTGCTCAACACTGGTGAGGCCACTTCTTGAGTACTGTGTCCAGTTCTGGGCTTCTAAGAACAAGGAAGGTATGGAAATAATTGAAGCAATCCAAAGAAAAGCCACAAAGATTAGGGACTGAAGCATTTTAACTTCAGGAGGAAGCTAAAGGAAGTGAGGAGAAGCTGAGCGAGCTAGGACTGTTCAGCTTGGAGAGCAAAAGGCTCAAAGGCTATAAATGTCTACAGCCAATCTATCACTGTCTGAAAAAATCTAAAAGGAGGGTGAAAAGGTGACGGAGACAGGCTGTTTTCAGTGGCACCTGGTGACAGGACCAGAAACACTAGGCAGAAACTGAAACACAAAAGGATCTCTCTGAATGTCAATGCTTTTACCATAGGTTGACCAAGCACTAGAAGAGGTTGCCCATAAAGGTTGTAAAACTCCATACTTTGAGATATTTAAAAGCCATTTGGACATGTTTCTGGGCAACTGGTTCCAGGTGAACCTGCCTGAGCAGTGGGGCTGTACCAAATAACCTCCAGAGGTGCCTTCCAACCTCAGCCATTCTGCAATTCAGCCTCCCTGCTGTGATCACCAACAAGGGCACAGGACAGTAATTTTTTTGTGCCTGTATAAAAGCTGCAGGGAGACTAAAAGCTAAAATTTTGCATAGGACACTGAACAGACTGCTAAATTCAGTCACCAACCAGCAGAACTTGGAACAGGCACAGGTCTCAAAGTCTATATTTTCATCATTTTTGTCCAAGTCACTTCTTCACCCTCAGAAAGGGTGCCAAGGTCCCTGCTGATACTACATTGTCCTCTCTGTCCGATGCTCTCAGAATGACAGGCTTTGCTTTCACAGGCTTTAATAATAATAACTGTGGGCCAGACTGTGCACTCAGGTGGCAAAAAATCTGCAATACCTCATGAATAGTTCTTTACATCACCATGCTTCAGTGAGACCCTTTGATGTCAATTATTCATATGGGATGTCATGGAAGTAGAAATCCCTACACCAACCAGTCATACCTAGCATGAACCCATGAAGGTATGAAAGAATGCAGACAGAATTTTTCTCCCTCCTTCTCAGAAGGACTGCATCTAATCCTGCTAAATTCCAGCCTTTAGTACTTCAGTTGTCAGATCATGACCTTTTATTTATTTTTTAGATCACTGATGCCTTAGAAGGAACACAGAAGAATGTTGGGTATGCTTCTTTCTCTGAAATGGTAGTCTCAGTGCTAGTCTCTGATTTCAGTACGTCACTCTTTCATAATTATTGGAAAGCTGTAGCAAAGTCAATAAGAAAAAGATTTAATTTTTGTAAGGGTGTTTTCTTCAGTTGGTTTTAATTTCAGTCTTCTTTCTGTCTCACATCTCTCCAGAAGCATTATGTATAACTTCATGACTGGGTGGAAAAACTGTAGATAAAGGTATGTGAAATGCCAATTGTCATGTATATCTTATTCTACTCACTGAGTACAAGACGAAGCTTCACTTGAAAGTTTGGAAATGGGGTATTATCTCCACTATTCAGTATTGAACGATAACAGGTTCTCCATATCACAAGATAAGCACAGAAAAAAAAAAACAACAACTAAGAAGCTCTTTATCAGTGAAAAAAACTCTAAGAATAGTACATAACATTTGGATAGAAACAGACAGTGATTACATTTTGACTAAAGTTTAAAAGAAGAGCTGCTTGCAAATCCCTCAGGAAAAAGAAAGTCAGATAAATACATTCTACCAACAAAAACAGTTTAATCATACATGCTGCCTAATGCTGTTTTATGATTGCAGTGACCAGCTTGCAAGGAACAGACTTCTTTGATAAATAACTATATAGACAAAATACTCTTTCTCTGTGTGGAGCTTGTTAGTCATATCCTGATGTGTCACTGCTGGCTCAGAGAGATAAAAAGAAAAATAAGGGAAACATGGTTGATCAAACAGGTATCTGTTCACAGAAGTAATTCTACATATGCATATATGCAAACTTCTATGCACATAGACATTTACTCAAAGGTATACATACACAGCTATTCTAAATCTATGAATGCAAGAATGGCTTCCAATACAAGACAACATAGAACAAACTGAAAAACCTGTTTACTTTTGAAACAGCATTAGAAAAAAGAAACTCAGCCTTCCCACCCCGCAAAGTATTCTAATTGCAATGCAATGTATTATATAGGAATATACTATGCTATAGTACACAGCTAAATATAGTATACTATACAGCTAAATAAACACAAGACTAAGGAAGTTTACCCAAGTGGGAAAAGAAAGCTATTTGAAGACTGATTTTTTTTTAACTGGTCAAAGTGCGCTCAGTAGAAGAAACAGACACAGCTTTGAAGGGAGACAGCCCCTGAAAGGACATTAATTCTGTATGAAGCATACTATTCCTCTTTTGTTGTGAACTCAGTGATGTGCAATCCAGCTAGGCTTGAGTTAGAAGGAAAGGAGGTATCAGAAAGAGGAGCTGGGATGTGGAGTCAAAATCCTAGCTCCCTTCTAGCTTCTTAGTCTAAGATTTGAGATTGTTACAAATGCACTTAGAGCTCCTCGCTTCTCTTGTGAATGAGATACTAACACTTGTGGTGGGTGGGAAGGCAAATGATCCAAAACATGATTATTAATTTCAGCTCAGGAAAAAGAAACATTCTGTTGCTGATTCAGAAAGTTATGTCTAATTTAAAGTATAGAAGTAAACCATTAAAGTATACACATTGACTTCTACATGACTAAGATTTTTTAACTCCAAGGTAATTGGCTGATAGCTTGCCAAACTGGAGCTTAAAGCCTTGATACTGGCTCGATATGTTATGTGTATCTATACACATATTTATATGTTTTTCTCTTCTATGAAAATAAGTTTATAAGAATGGATTGACATGCCTTGATTTCTTAAGACTATTTTGAATATAACTTATTTTAAAAAAGATTTCTCCAACCCACCCGCCCAAGTGTTCTAGACTAGGCATCTCATTCTCACATTTTGTATCATGAAGCACACGGTACATCATCATAAATCAAAATTAGAGAGGAATGAGTCATAGCAGATTGAAATTTTGGATGGATCACTTTCCATGTATGTGATTTGCAAAACGGAGCTGAGAGCTCAAAAGATTGCTGTTTTCTCTGACATCTTTTTTTTGTCTAAAGATAGAAAAGAGTTAGTAAACACTGGGACCATCGTAATTCAGTTGCTTCCAGTATTTACGTAGGCACCTTCTTTCTGTTCTTAGTGCTCCAGATGTTCTGCTGGTACTACTTCTCTCTCTAGACATTGCTTTCCTTTCTTTCCACCATGCAGCACATTATTTTTCCTTTTTCATTAAGCTAACAGTGACAGCACTAGTGCTGCCTCCTTCAACCCCAACAGATTGCAAACACAAGTTGGATGTTCCTAGCTGAACCCACTTAGCTCTTTGGCTGCTTGTCTCCTGCTACTGCAAGCACGTGTCTAGGATCTTCTCCAGCACTGTTCACAGGTTCCCTATATTGCATGTCTGGTCCTTGAGGAAGTTAAATTCTTAAATATAACCTTAATCCACAAGTGTAATATCCTCCATTTTAGGCCAAAAGTGGAATCCCAGAAT
The DNA here is from genome assembly GCF_049639895.1 of Pseudopodoces humilis. Lineage (NCBI taxonomy): Eukaryota > Metazoa > Chordata > Aves > Passeriformes > Paridae > Pseudopodoces > Pseudopodoces humilis. The sequence goes on from NC_142200.1 coordinate 44,054,661, forward strand.
AGAAAAACAAGAAATAATTAAACCTTTACAAGTATTGTTGAACCACAGATCTATTCTTGAGTGAAGGTTCTGTCCTGACTTTCTCTTCTTCTGCAGATCAACCCAAGCATTCCCTGATACAAACACAACAGTGTTAAAAGCACAGTGGTGTGTTACCCAGTGATTCATCATCCTGCAAGTCAGAACTAGAATAATCGTTTCTTAAACAGTGAAGTACCACCAAGTGATACCAGAAAAGCTGACATTTTTTAAATGCTAAAGATTTACTAGTCAATACCCCCAGAGAAGTTGCTTAAATAAAACTGTAGATTTTAAGTATATGCTAAATGCTTGCCCTAAAGCCTTATTCCAATCCCATTGATGCTGATGGAAGCAGAATCCACTGAGGCAGAAACAGAAGGCTGGAGTAGTTAAACTTCAGCTGTGCTAAAATTCACAGCCTTTTGCAGTCTCTTGCTACTGCAGAAAGAATGAGGCCAAGCAAGTCTGGGTTTTCCCTGTTCCTCTTGACATCAAATTCTCCCTTAGTCTATGCTCAAATATTTTCTGCTTGTTAATATCTGATGAATGTCTTACAGTCCCTGTTTTGTGGACCTGGAGGTTATGAACCTAAAAGTTTTGACAAATAAAATACATCAAAAGTATGAGAGTATCTGCCTTCCTGCTTTGGACAATGGTTCAGTCTCATAAAGGATATTAAAAATCTCTGTAAGGGTCATACCTGTCCTATGCCATTTCTTAATACCTTCTACCTTAAGCTAGTGCTTGATTTATGCCACAAAGCAGTACTCTTTATATTCTTTTTCTCTTTTTCATCTTATTTAAAAATGTTTTCATTAACCGTATAAATGCCTGTTTTTCTTTCCAAACTCTATGTCTCAGTGAAATCTTACGGCGGTGAGTTTGACTGACTAATTATGACTTGTATAAAAAAAAATCCTCCCTTTTATCAGTTTGAATTTATTTCCTTTCCGTTTCATCTACTGTCCCATTATTCTTGTCTTATGGCAAAGGGCAAGTAAGTTTATCTTGGTTTAAAATCCCTTCATATCACTTTTCTTTGATGGGCACCATTACTGTGTCTCCATTACCTAATACAGCAAGGATCTCAATACATCTTGATCTTTGGATGTTACTGGCTTTCATTTTTTAGCCTTTTATTTTTTTTTTTTAATATCAGAACCCTGAAGGCTTTCTAGTAGACATGTAAGTCCTGATTATATGGATTATCGCTGTGTTTCTAATAAAGATGATCTGCAGGTATTTAGAAGCAATCCAAAGGTTTCCAGATCAAGGACTACCCATTAAGGTGTATTGTTTCTACACTGAATTCTGATCAGTGTTCAGCATTCTGCATATTAACCTGATTTCTGAAAGCCTTGCTCATTCAGTGTTGGTTTATGTCACCAATAATCTATAATTATCTCATCTCCAAACTATTCTTTTTTTCTCTTTTTTTTTTTTTAATTTTATTTTACTCTATTCTTATGTAGAAGCTTTTGTGTGGTTGATTGCTTTCACTATTCTTTTGACCTTTGCTTAACTGCTCTGCAAGCACATAGCAACCCTAAGGATTTGGGGTGTTTTAGAGCCTATATTGCTTCCAGCTCACATGGTGCAGCTGTACAGCAGCACAGGATAGTGCACATCTACCTGCACAGCCATCCCTTCTTCATCCTTTAAACTAGGTTTGGAGTGGGAAGGGGATGCAGCTGGGCTGTCTGGAAGCAGGCCCAAGGGTGGTAAGCCTGGGTTAGGGGTGAAATGAGCAGCCCAGCAGAGGTGTGTGTACACCAATACACACAGCATGGGTAACAAGCAAGAAGAGCTGGAGGACATGGTGCAAGAGCAAAGCTGTGTTGTAGTCACCATCATGGAAGCATGGTGGGATGACTCACATGGCTGGAGCAGTGAACTGAATAGCTACAAGCCCTTCAGAAGAGAAGGGAAAGGGAGTAGAGGTGGAGGGGTGGCCCTTTATATTAGGGAGGCTTTTGACACTATGAGTACTGAAACTAATGGCAATGAAGTTGAATGTCTATGGATAAGAATTAAGGGGAAGGCCAACAAGGCTGACATCCTGCTGGGAGTCTGTTATCATCCACTCAATCAGGAAGAGATGGACAACTTATTCTATAAGCAGCTGGAGAATGTTTCAGGATCACTAGCCCTTGTTCTTGTAGGTGACTTTAACCTACCAGACATCTGCTGGGAACTTAGTACTGCAGAAAAGAGGCAGTCCAGGAAGTTCTTAGAGTGTGTGGAGGACAACTTTTTTGTCACAGCTGGTAAGTGATCCCACCAAGGAAAGGACTATGTTAGATCTGTTGTTTGCCAAGAGAAGGGCTGGTGGGAGATGTGGTGGTTGGAGGCAACTTGGAGCACAATGATCATGAAATTATAAAGTTCTCAATATTTGGTGAAATGAGGAGGAACATCAATAAGGTTCTTATATATTGGACTTATAGAGGGCACACTTTGGTGTATTTAGGAGGCTTATTCAGAGAGTTCTTTGGGAAGCAGCCCTTAAAAACAAAGGAGTTCAGGAAAGATGGGTTTGTTTCAAAACAGAGAGATTGAGGGCACAGGAACAGACTGTCCCTGTGTGCCAAAAGATGAGTCATTGAGGCAAATGTCCAGCCTGGATGGGCAACAAGGTTTCAAAGGAATTTAGGAATAAAAAGAGGATGTATCATCTTAGGAAGGAGGGTCAGGTCTCTCAGGAAGTATTTAAGGGGTTTGCTATGGCATGTAGGAAAAAAATTAGAAAGGGCAAAGCTCAGTGGATGACAGCATTTTTAAAGGATAATAAAAAATGTTTTAACAAATATGTTAACAGAAAAAGGAAGGGTAAGACCAACCTTTGTTCTCTACTGGATGTGGAAGAGAACTTAGTAACTGCAGATGAGAAGACGGAAGTGCTTAATGCTTTCTTTGCCTCAGCCTGTAGTGGGATGAAGGCTTGTCCTCAGGACAACTGTCCTCCTGGGCTGGTAGATGGTGTCAGGGAGGAGAATGGAGGAGAATTATCCAGGAGGAGGCAGACAGAGAACTGCTGAGCTGCTATAACATTCATAAATCTATAGGATCAGATGGGATCCATCCCAGGGTGATGAGGGAGCTGGCAGATGAGCTTGCAAAGCCACTTTCCATCATTTACCAACAAAACTGGCTCACTGGTGAGGTTCCAGATGACTGGAAGCTGGCCAATGTGATGTCCATTCACAAAAAGGGTGGGAAGGAGGATCCTGGTAATTATAGGCCAGTCAACCTGACCTCAGTACCTGGAGCAGTTTATATTGTCATCATGCAGCACTTACCAGGATGGCCAGGGCATCAGACCCAGCCAGTATGGGTTTAGGAGGGGTAGGTTGTGTTTGACCAACCTGATCTCCTTTTATGACCAGGTGACCAGCCTGGTGGATGCAAGAAAGGCTGTGGATGTGTCTATTTGGACTTGAGCAAGGCCTTTGGCACTGTCTCCCACAGCACACTCCTGGAAAAGCTGGCAGCCCACGGCTTGGACAGGAGAACTCTGCTGGGTTAGGAACTGACTGGATGGCCAGGCCCAGGGAGTGGTGGTGAACGGTGCTGCATCCAGCTGGGGGCTGGGCACCAGCGGTGTCCCTCAGGGGTCTGTGCTGGGGCCAGCTCTGTTCAGTATTTTTATTGATGACATGGATGGGGGTATTGAGTCTTTTATCAGTAAATTTGCAGATGACACTAAGCTGGGAGCGTGTGTTGATCTGTTGGAAGGGAGGAGGGCTCTGCAGAGAGACCTGGAATGGTTGGATGGATGGGCAGAGTCCAATAAAATGATATTTAATAAATCCAAGTCCTGGGTCCTGCATTTTTGCCACAATAACCCCTTGTTATAAGCTGGGATGGGGTGACTGGACAGTGCCCAGGCAGAAAGGGACCTGGGGGTACTGGTGACAGCCAGCTGGACATGAGCCAGCAGTGTGCCCTGGTGGCTAAGAAGGTCAATGACCCCTGGCCTGTATCAGGAATAGTGTGGCCAGCAGGAGCAGGGAGGTCATTCTGCCCCTGTGATCAGCACTGGTGAGGCCACACCTGGAGTTCTGTGTCCAGTTCTGGGCCCCTCAGTTTGGGAAGGACATTGAGACACTTGAGCACATCCAGAGGAGGCAACGAGGCTGGTGAGGGGCTTGGAACATGAGCCCTGTGAGGAATGGCTGAGGGAGCTGGGGTTGTTTAGCCTGGAGAAAAGGAGACTCAGAGGTGACCTTATCACTCTCTACAACTCCCTGAAAGGTGGCTGTGGTCAGGTGGGGGGTCAGTCTCTTTCTGCAGGCAGCAACTGACAGAACGAGAGGACACAGTCTCAAGCTGCGCCAAGGGAAATAATAGGCTGGATATTAGGAAAATATTTTTAATGAAAGAGTGATAAAGTACTGGAATGATCTGCCTGGGGAGGTGGTGGAGTCACCATCCTTGGATGTGTTAAAAAAAAAAAAATTAAAACTAAAAAAAAAAAAAATTGGATGAGGCATTCAGTACCATGGTTTAGTTGAGATGTCAGGACACGGGTTGGACTCAATAATCTTGAAGGTCTCTTCAGACCTAGTGATTCACATGATGTGCACACATGAAAGGCCTCTCCTTTTCATCAGAAACTTGAAGCTGGCACACAAAACTCCACATAGCAATATAGCCTTAGCAAATTTGCAATATTGCAAAACATAGCAATAAAACCTTAAGCTCCCAGGAGAACCACAAAAGTCTGTTTGACATTATTTCACTGATTTTCTTTGGGCTGCAGTTTGGGCAGAGTTCAGTTAAATATGCACAGGAGAGTCTGGTTTAAAGTAATTCTCTACTACTTCTCACCTATTGGTCTCAACTGCTGCCTAGGTTAGTTAAATTTCCAGTGTCTAATTTCTAGCAGTGCTCAGAAGGGCTATATGGAAATAATCACCCTCAAGGACAAAAGGGTTTTCTGGATTTTGTCACAAAGGAATGTGGAGGGCAGACCCTCTTTGTCACTTGTCTATGCAATGGACAGTCAACCTCTGAGAAAGATTCTAGTAGAGGAAAGAAGAAAGTTAAATTTAAAACCTTTGACCACTAAATTGCATTTAGCATAATCAAAAAATAATTCTTAAAACTCAAAGTTTCAGTGTTGACAGGTTCTGTATGAATATTACATGGTTTTACCTCCATATTTTTTTCCATATTGTAAGATCAGTTTTTGACTGTATTTTATTGTTTTGACTGTTTTTTATTGTATTAAACAATATTCTCATGAAACAGAAAATACTGAATGAGGCAACTGGTAGTATCTTATTATTGCAGGGCATATAATTTCCTCCTGGCGTTAGACTGATGCCTGACCCAGAGCTGTTCATCTGACCACACAACTGTGGTAGATGGGGTAGGAAGCACAGAAAAGAGCATAACAAAAAAAAAAATCAAATCCCTGCTCTATTAAAACCATCTTGCTGGGGTTTAATTAGAGGATTTCAGGAAGCCCCAGACTAGTAAATGGAAATCTTTGTGATTTGCCTTGGTAATTACTAGAATGAAATTTCAGGAGCTGAGATAATTCCCAAGGGAAAGTGCATCTGTGCACTTCAAATTAGCTGCTTATATGCTCGCTTAGATTCTTTACATGCCTTCCAAACCATGCTGGCATACTTAAAAGGTGTGCTCATGTTAGCAGATTTAGAAGGGGGGAATCTTTGGCAGATTACCTTGGCAGAAATTTCCTTTCAGTGTTTCTTGTGGAGTGTTTCTCTCCACCTAGAAAAGATATCCCAAGGGAATTCAGCTCTTTCTCCAGAGATATCTGCCTAAATCCCAAGAAACCAAAATCAGGAGAATAAAAGCATCTTACTCAAGATCCTCAGTCTCTCCTGAAGCAATACACACCTGGCAGTCCTGGCTCTGTTCCCAGGCTGGTGTAATTTCAACCCCACATTTGAGTAGCAGGCTACCACAGTTTAAGGGTTAGTGCCCTGTGACTTCCTAGGGCTAACAAATGGAGTTATTATATAATATTATACTAACAGAAAAGAGAGAAGTTTTGGTTTCTGAAAGCACATGCATTGTGCTTCCAGCCCTAACCACTTCAGGTATCAGATTATGAAGATATGGATTATTTTTTTCAATTGTTTTATTTGGAAAGCTTTACAGCATGCCTTATGCTGACAAGCTAGGGCTTTACAGTTAGGGGTTTTCAAAAGTGTTCTTGTAGGCTTGGTCCTTTTTGTTTAACTTTCAAAATCTTTCCCTATTCTTTTACTTGTTTGTGATGTTACTAGAAGGTTCTAAGCCCTTACCATTTATTCCTGTTTTATGCTATTCTGAAGCTCTGAAAAAAAGGCATAATTTGCCTGCCTGAAAAGTTACACGTATCTTAAACATACTTTTTCAGATCATTTTAGAGTTGCTATGGTGTTTCATTGTAAAGCTACCACGTTACTGAGAATTGACAAAAGCAAACATCCAATTGCCCAGGTACACAGGTATCCAGGGCTGTTCAATGTACCTCAGATAGTGTTTCTGGCTTCCAGCAGTTCCTCCAGTAGGGCATGAGTCTCTTGTAGTCCACTGCTGTATATCTGCCAAGCCTCCATAGCTGCCCTGGCTTTACCATACATTTTGCTGGTGTTGAATACTTATTCTGAGTTGACTGGATCCCTGGAAGCTGGCTTCTGAACTCCTTTGAGGCTTTTTCCTTATATTATGATTTCAGAAAACTCCACAGAAATCCATATATCCCACTGCCCCTCGTTTTCCATATAGGCACAATTAAATATTGCTATATTCTATAACCTGCATGAAGTGTAGAGAACATGAGCATTCCTGGCTGTGCTCCTACTATGGTTCAGTCTCAGTCTTGAATTCATAAATAAAAATCCCATGCAAATTAGCTCATTTATTTGCAGTCAGGATGATGCTAGCACTTGTCATAATCATGTATTCTACGTTTATTTCTGTCTCTCAGGGTTTTTTTCCAACTATTCATATTTTTGTCTCCTGATATTTATTTTCTTATGGTGTAGCCTAGCTTGCCCATTACTGTGGCCAAAGCTGAAACTGCAGTATTCAAATAAATCAATTGCCTCATCTTTGCTTCCATTTTTGAAAAAGACCAAAACCAACCAACAACAACAAAAAAGGTATTCTGATCTAAGACTCAGGGGTAACCTGCTTTTCATTTCACAGATCAGTTAAAAAACATTCAATTCCTATGCCAAACTGAAGTAGTGTTCATAGCAGCCACAGCAGAAACACATTGGTAGGAGGGAATGCATCAAGGCTATGAAAACCAGGCACATCTCAGCTAAGACGCTGCCATAAAGGAAAGGTTCATCTGAACAAAAGAAGGGACACAAACTCCATCGTGCTCAACAATAATCCCTCTCTTTAGCCTTGAACACACAATTTACTGTCCCTCCTTCACTTTTCCCATCTCTGAAAAGTTCCTGTTTGAGAAGCATTTGGAAGTTAAAAGGGGTAATAGAAAAGTCCTGAATTACATCATCAGTCTTCTCCTGTACCTAAATTAGGACAACAGAACTTTCTATAGATTTTGTTTTTATTTAAAACTGGTAACCTCAAATAGACTCTGCTTTCCATTAGATAATGAAAAACACCTGAAGTAAAATGAAAGATAAAGGTGAGAAATAAAACTGAGGAAAAAAGAAAAAAACAATAATTGTTAGCATAAAGAGGACAAGTCTGGAGAAAAAAAAATTTAAAAAAAAACCAATAAAAAAACCCACAAATAAAGACCAACAAGAAAAAACAAATCTGGGAACATATTTAGAGGAAAATTGGAACGTTTACACACTAATCAGTCAATGTTGAATATAAATGCAGGGCTATGCTGGCTCTATTTTATGCAGGACAAAATTACAGAATGCATTTTCATTGTTTGACCTAATTGCTATTTTGAAAATGGCCTCCTTATCACAGAAAGCTAAGGGAATGAGAACATGCTTGTAGACCTTTGTTCTTTTATTGAAAGATTTATGTTGCTAACCTTCAAACACTGGGTGATATATGGGTTCACATCTTTACTGAGAAATTCCAGGTTCCCTGAACTCTAAAAGTTGGAATGCAGGTAAAACAGAAAATACAACTCACTTATCAGATTTCTCAGCATGAGGAGAACTTAAATAGAAACCATCAGAAGTGAATATCAAATGGCTGTGACCTATAACCATCCCTGACAGCTAAGAATGGACTTGATCTGTGTGTGCTTTGTCTGACATGTAGAAACTGCTACCCAGGCAGGCAAAAAAACAATGGCTTATAAAGAAAATATTCCAGAGAGATTTTATTTCAAATATGAAAGACAAGATAATTTATGATGAGCATTAGAGACATTAGAGACATTGTTTCTCTAGGCAGGTAAAAATGCGACATTCTATTTAACAGACAAAAGCCACAGAGAAATGATGCATTTGGGAAACTCCAACCCTTGTAAATTTGTATTAGAGCAGACTGAGAAAACAAATGAAGCCAAGCTATCATCAGTCTTAAAATCAAATGTGCAAGTAAAGCAGTAAGATCAAGTAAAGGTCAGATTTTATGGCAAAAATCAAGGATTAAATCATGGGAGCTGTCATCATTGATGGTATCATATATTTCCTTTTTAATACAAAGCATGGTCATGGGCTGTGTTTCTGTGGTAACAGGGAAGGTTGACATCAGAATTATGATGTAAATGAATGGATCCTCACATACCTTCTGATTCACAATCAGTGAAGGATGCACATAAGGAACTTAGATGTAACTTCTCAAAGAAATCATTAAAAAGAACAGAGGAAAGCATCTATGCACTGACAGAGGGCTCTGCACATTTTTTGACAGGATAGCAATAATGAGAGCTGTTCTATAACACGGTTTCTTTTTCATTTCTCTATTCCCATCTTCTCCCTTTATTTGCCTTCTGCTCTCTTTCAAAAATTGTATTGCTAGGCCTAAAATATTATAAACAAAGTTGGATAAGACTAATTGACAAAAAGAATGAAATATATTGATTCCAGGTAAACGTGTCTCCTTTAAATGCAAGTTTCTTCATAGATTTTTTGTGTATTGATAACTGCATTGAGTACAAAGCACATTGCTACACAAGTGAGGGCAAAATGTCCTTGAAAGCATAATAAAGCTGGAAATGGCCAAAGGACCAACACCAAAATGATGCTGGTTTTCACTTGAAAAACTGGTCTTTATATGCTTGAATGAACTTTTATTTGTTTGCATGTCCTCTTTCGAGCCAGATACTATGTGCCAAAAAGTAACCCTGAATGAATGACATTGTGAGGTTCTGTATTTGTTCTGTCTCAGTGACTTCCAGATCAAATGTGTATGATATACAAGTCCAAAGATTATTTCCTGGCTGCCAGAGCTGTAAATTCAATCTGGAATCTGAAAATTAAGCATTGTTCTTTCTGGGCCCAAGTGAAAAGTTCACAACAAAATGCCAAACACATTGAAAGCACAGGTCGCTGCATTTTTAGTTGATCTTGCTTCTATGGTCTTGTTTTCATTTAGAACTGCAAACTTACTATTTTCTTCTATGTCAAGACTCGACAGTGGTACAACACTTAAAGTAAAAAAAAAAAAAAAAAATGTAGGTGAATATCCTGAGAGTTGCTATTTTGAAATCCAAGATAGTCAGATGAAAATCTGCCCTTGAATTTTTACTGAGGATATAATGAAAACTAGTCTTTAAAAAAAAAATCCCAACCCATCAAACAATCAAACAAACAAAAAAAACCCAAACAAAAAAATCCCAAAAAACCAAAACCGTAAACTCAAAAAGTCATACAAATAATATTTCATAATAATGTGTTAAAACCTTTCAATTTTAGGACTTTTTTTTCTATTTATATTTTTATAATTTTTATAAAAAGGTAATTTCCCCATTGTTCTGACAAAGATTCTCCTACTATAGTTTGAACAAAATTTTGATGGATTCTTGTTATGGTACAGGATTAACCTTTATCATTATTCTGACTGTACTAAATCTGTACATACAACATCTGTTCTGGAAAGCCTGAAAAAAAATAAATCTTCCAGCAAATACCTCAGTGAAAAAAATGAGATATTTTCAATTACTGTCTTTATACATTCACATGATTCCTTCTGACAATGTAGTGTGAAGTGTGGGACATGCAGCCATGGCTGCAAGAGACCAATCCAGAAGTTTCTTCTATTAAGGTAGACTTTTCAACCCAGAATAGTTCAGTGAAGCCCTGTAGACATACAATTAGTCTGTTCAGAAATTGCTGGGAAGTTAATGTCCATAATTTAAATAAGTGTGTCATAGGCCAGAACAAGAAGTACATCTAGAAATAAATGTGAATATGGTGCACTCACTGGTGTTAGTTTTAATCTTCCATCAAATGTATTAATACTTTTTTTTTTATTTTAAACTCCATAGATTATTTTGAATAAAAGAAGACTTTTAGGATGTGATTTTATATGAACTTTAGATTAACTCTTGTCTTGTTTTTTGTTTTTTTTTCTTTCCCTAACTAGTCAGAGAAGTCAAAATTCAGTCTCCCATGCTAATGGTCAGGCAAATTATTTCATACTTGCACATAAATGAAGCCATTTCAGTTTTGTTTATATGCACCAGAGTGAACAAAGAAAGAGACACAAAATCACATTGTTTAGGTGAACAATTACCAAGATGCAACAGAAATGTCCAGTCTTTGAAATATAAACATATGCAATAAAAGGACATTTCAGAATGAATTATAATAATAATTTGTTGCCCAGAAAAGTTGTGGATGCCTCATCCCTGAAAATGTTCAAGGTCAGATTGGATGGGGCCTAAGCAACCTGAGTAAACGACATTCTTGGTAGGGAGTTGAAACTAGATGTTCTTTAAGATCCCTTCAACCCAAATCATTCTATAATTCTATGATTCCCACCATTTGAATGTTTTCCAGAAGGAACAATGTCTACATAGCTCATGGGTGTGTGACACCTGAAGCCCTTGGAAAAGCTGGCATAATTATTTTTCTTTTTTGGGTGAGACATTTCTACATTATTATTTTTCGTAAATTATATCAAGTGATACCAACAATAATGACAACTAGCAGCAGGTTGGGCAAAGGAGAAATTGCACAATGGTCATGGTGTCTCAGAATGGTGAAGAGACAATCCTAAATGAGTCCCAGGTTAGGAATGTTCCACAGAAGCAACTTGGCCTACAGACTCACCATGAAATACTTTATTGCAAACACTCAGTGTGGATTAGGCTAGAAGAACAGGGAACATCTCTCCACACAGACCTTGAAACTGAATTCTACAATCAGACAACAACATTCAAGCTTATATAAATGGTCCTCAAAGCTGCACTAAACTTGACTTCTTGCTTCCCTCTACCAGACGTCTTTAAGAGGGCAGTCAAAAATATCTTCTCCCTGCACTTACACTCATTTTATCTCAGTTATGTTGTATATAGAGATGTGATGAAAAATCACCATCTATTTATATGCCAGTTGAAGAAACATGCTTTGACCATATACTCTAAAAACATCAGATGCCATCTGTAATTGAAATTATGTAAATCTCTTCTGCTGGAAGAATTAAGAGGAAGAATTAAGAAGCATTCCTAGGGATATTTCTGATGACATTTCACAATGACAGGATGTGAGGTTTCTATGTAATTTATTTTAAAGTTGTCCTATTATTTAGGTGAAAAATAGATAAAATATATATTTGCATTCATTTATCATAACTGTGCCTGAATATTTATAACAGACTGATTAAAATTTTAAAAACAAGAAACCCATAAAAAACAACAAGTTTAAGTGTTACATGATTTTGTCAATTAAGCATAATTCAAAGTTATCAGCACCTACTGCATAAAGCAAGAATAAATTAAAAACTGGTTTATTTGGTTTTTTTTAAAGGAGATGGGTGGAATGATAATTTCACCACAAGATTTGGTTTTTAAGCAAATTCCACTTTTACAGTAGTTTACTTCATGATCCTTCCAGCATGCCCTAAAGGCAAACACATGCATGCTGTTTTAGGGGAGGAAGGGATAATGAATTTAAAAACTAAAAATTCAGCAAGGAAAAAAAACTATTAAAGTTCCCTCCCTTGAACTGAAAAAGCTTCCATTTATATGTCTGTGCTATTTTAGCACAGGTTGATATCACTTTCATTATCACTGTGAGGGAGTGCCTTCTTCAAGAATGGTATTACCCAAATTGGATCCTTCATAATCCTAAAATATTAGAAATCATTGAAATGATAATGAAAAATTGGCCTTGAATTCTGTATATATTTTAAAAGACAAAAAAAAAAAAGAAGAAAATTAATAAAAATACCAAAAAAAGTTGTAAAAATGTTTTAAATAAATTTAATTTCCAGTAGTTTTTAAAAACTGTTGAAAATCTTTTTTGCATTGCTAGAGGCTAGGAATCGCTGTATTAAGCACAAATTATTTCTCAAGAAGAGAGGGCTCAAGGATTTAAATTGTACTTACTACAACCAAGACTTGGAAACTGTGAGTGACACTGGTATTTTACCAGTGGAACAACTTAATTACCTGGTTTTCACACTGATTATCAAAGGTCTATTATTTTTATGATGTGCTGTTTTCTGAAGTAAGACACCATGTGGCTGTCAGAATCTTAAACTGACAAAGTGGCCTTCAGAAACAAAATTATAATCTCTTTGCCACATGCAAATAAAGGTAATCCTGGCTTCTGCTGAAAGCTGTTCATACAAAAAAATAAGAAGAGCTGGAGCCCTGGACATCCATGCAAGTATTGAATATCACGGAGAGGCAAGTATGCCAGATCTCCTCTAGCCAGCATCATATAATTTGTTTTATCCGTAGCGACTCTGAGCCAGAAGCTTTGCTGTAAATTCTGACAAACCCTGGGGAGCAAAAAAAAAAAAAAAAGGCTCAAACATTGATTTGGAAGAATTTGAGACATGATGTTGGAAGGTTTATCTTCACAGGGACAAAACACACTGTAACTTTACCTTCTTCCTGAGTGCAATCCTGGTTTTCTTCACTTTTGAAGAACAAAGAAAACATAATGAAGATTATTAGAACCTTTCAAGAATTATGTTTTAAAAAGCATATAATTTAAGCTTATAATTTAAAAAGCACTATAATTTGAGGTTTTCATATGCTAGGTCAGTGAAACTGCCAGATTCGTTCTGTTGCTTTCCTGCAGGCAAAACTTTCTTGAGGTACCAGGAAAAATATCTTCAATCTTCAAAAAGCAAACTATATATGAAAATATTTCTCATTGATTACCAGAAACCCATAGTTTTCATGACAGATATCAGAGTTCCAAAAATGAGTTTCTGAAATTCTTCTAATAAAATCTCAAAAAATGTTATTTTCTGGAGTAATCGACAGATTATATTGTGGACTTTAAGTAAAATTATGTTAATAAAAAGAGGAAAAAGAGACATTTATTTAACTTGGTTAATGCACAGTTTGAAAGCTCAGGAGATAAAGGCAATACTGGTCACTCTCTTTCAAAATTCCAAGTTGTAAAAACTTTAAAATACTCTACATTGTCCAGAAAAAGAACTTACAACCAAATTTTGATATGAAGGCAAATAAATATTTCGAGTCAGAAAATGTAATCAAATACCCATATTCTGACACTCACTGGGAGTATCCTCATTCATTCTTGAAGAAGGCATTTCCTGGGATGATCCCAGAACTCAAGGCAATATGCACTATATGTATCAAGAATAAAAATCTCTGAGAGTTTCTTCTGAAGTATGGAAACTACTTGGAGAGAAATCTGTGTGCAGAGGAACCTTAGAAGCTCCTAAACCACAAAAAAAAATCTGTTGTCAGTGTGGTGAACACTTTGTTTACCAGACAGGATTAAAAAAAAAAGAAAAGAAGACAGAAAAGAAGACCTTGGTTTATTTTGATGAGTATTTACTAAACTTGTTTGATATATTTCTTTCTTCCAAGTCTTTTTTTTTTCCTGAAAAAGGATAAAAAAATCTTGTGGAAAATTATATACCAAATCTAGTTCTTAAATTCTGTCCTTTTCAAAATGTTACCCAGATTGACAAGGAGGTCAGAAATGTGCTCAGTGTTGCTACAAAGATTACAGAAAGTGCACTAAAAGTGCTTTGGTTGTCAATGCCTTGATGGCTTCAGAACACATTATAGTGTCTAAGAGTTTCTGTTACCACTGAACACAGTAATTCACCCACAGGCTTTTCCTCAGCTCAGTGTGTCATGGATTCAAAACACAGTTTAGGTGTACAGTCCATTCAGAATCTCAGAGAGAGTGCAATGTTTAAAAATATTTTTTTTTTAAAAAAAAAAGTACTATTTTTCCAAAAAGACCTTATTCTGCTTGTGCAGAGGCAGAGTCCTCAACCTGAATCCAATCAATTTTTCCACAATGTAGCTGGTAATTTTCCTCCTAATCAAGAAACACTCCTATCAGTTCAGTGAATAGATTCATTCAGGGTTAACCAAACAAGAAGGCACCCAAGCATTGTTCTGATTGAGATTTTATGGATATTCTGACAGGGCTAAATGTATGCCAAGTCTTGGAAAAAATATCTTTACAACTCCAGATTTCTGTCTTTACCATATTAAAAAAAGAACATATAAATCACTGCTATGTCAATATTTTGAGGAAAGCCAGCACAGATCATTGCTAATTATAGCAAAGAGACTGTTTTAAAGTCTACCAGGCAATGGTCAAAGTGAGCTGTCAGAGGAAAGAAAGATTCAGAAAAGAAAGAAACACAGAATAAATTATTTGTAAAAGTCAAAAACAACTATATAGGCACACATACAAGAGAAACCAAAATCATGACCCTATCTGCAAAACATAATTTTCCTTGCCTGGTGTTTATTTTTCAAATTCTCTGTCATATTCTGTCTGGTCATGCATCATAATCACCTGAGTTAAACTGACTCTGATGATTGAATGTTGTTGTCCATCAACATTTGAATTTTTACTTTATATTTAAAACTGACTCTATTTGCTCTTTGTGTTATACTTTAATACTACTCATGCTGCTTCCTAATCAAAGTCTACAAATGTTTAAAGGAACATTCAAATCTCAATTTCAAAAGCAGGTATTTTCAAAATTTTACTTGTTCTCTGTGGTCAGCATGTTGCATATATTTTTTTTTAAATGGTTGTCATGGAAAAAATAATCTTCCATGTAATGGTGGAGTTATAATAAAAAGAAGCTGCATATCTGAGGGTAAAGTAATTGATTCCATATTAAAATAATTAATAACTAGTTACTCAGAGGATAATCTTACATTTTTTATTCATCAGTTTTTCATATAAGAAAAATGTCAATGAAATTTCAATAAAATAATTTAAACTTCTAGTAAGTTGAGTGGCTGGGTTGGGGGAACTAAAAAAAAAAATAAGTAAAAATAAAACCATGGAATGCCTAATTTCAGTTTGTTCAAAACATTTTTTTTTTTCAGAATTAATCACTGTCTTCTAACATGGAAAAAACCAGTTTCTTACATCCCCTTTCTTGGGAAATAAACTCTTAATGTTCTAATTTTGTGGGATTTTGCACTGCATTTTAAATTTTATTTTTTTTTTTATTTTAAACAATTGTGTTTGAGAGTAAAACACTACAGATGAAGTTTTGCTTGGGTCTAGGTCAAAGTTACAGAATTCATTTATGATAACAACTTTCTCGACTCTCTGTAGTAATCCAAAGGTTGCTCTTATAAAATGACAAATAAATGTGAATAGATAAATAGGTAGATAGATAGATGATAGATGTCTGCTTAAATAGATGAAATACACATACAAATTTATTTGTTTATTTATTTGTTTTTATTTATATATTGGTATTTGTGTAGGTATCAACGCATACACATGAGGTTTTTTAGTTACAAATTAATGGAAAAATATCAATGTTTGACATAAAATGCAGTTTGACATAACTGTTTTACCCGAAGATCTTATAATTAAAAGTTCATATCCAAAACTAGTGGTCAATAAATTCAGTCTACTATTTTTCCCATGCTGTACTCTTTTCCTGTACTGCAGTTTCGAGGATCTATATTCATTATAGACGTGTGAAAAACCTTTGCTAATGCCTTCAATCAATTCTTGTCCTTAGAAAATATTTCCTGTGGTTATTTCAATGGTATATTTGTTCATGTGCTTTTCAAATTACTAAGATCAGGACAATCAATCTCGCTCTGGAAATTTTACTGTGTGCATAAAAAAGTGTGCTTAGGTGTATGATTGATTATTGATGACTAATAAAAACAATAAACTTTCCAAAACTCAGAAAAATAATGTTAAAGTAAACATTCTCTACATAACGTAAATGTTAATAGCTGGTAACTTCAACCATTTTCAAGGAATCTTCCTAACCCACTGCCGCCAACAGTAGAAACTGTGAATCTTAAAATTATGTCAAAATAATGCTTTTCTCTTAAGAGTCTTCCTTCTTCTCCTTACCATACCTTTTTATTTATAATGCTTCACATAATCCTTGCAAATACCACAAACATTTCATTGGAAACCTAACCCCTTTTTCCATTATAATTTTAATTTACTGCTCAGTCAACACCACACTGAGCATATTTTACAGCAAGGCAAACTTCCTATGTTCTAATCAAAAGCGGAATAAACATTTCTCAAAATTATTTACATGTTATTGGTATGTAACCTCACTTGATTTTTCATCTAATTTCACTTCATGATTGTGAGCTGATCAGGGAGAGAATAGGTAATAATTTCTGAATGAGATGGTAACTAAAGCTGTTTAGAACTGACTCAGGTTTGGGGTCAGTACCTGGTGTCAGTCCCTGCTCAGCATTAGCAGCCCTTCATGGCTGCTTCATCTTAAATCAATCATTTTTGCATTCAATGGAAAATACTTGAAACTGACTACTTCTTTATGAATTATTCCACATTTCAAGATAAAATGTCATAACACTATTTTAAGCTCAGAGATCATGTGGCCACATGCTATGTATAGCATCAATTAGCATAACACCAGATAACATGAGGTGATATGCAAATAGGAGAGGAATGCAGTATTGGCACGGCCCAGCACAGCAAACTCTGACATCTGTTTGGCAATATTTTGCACGTGTAAATTCTGCAGCTGTGTCTGCGCTTAATGAACTTGTCTGGAAATTCAGAACACCTAACTGAGAGATTATCTGAAGTAACAGCACAGCAGCAGTCTGTTTTAATTTAGGCTGTCTGCAAGATACTGCTATGAAAATTAACAACTCTTAAGTGTGTTAAATAATCCCTGGCCTTCATATTAATTGAGCAGGCTGAAAGAAGTCATACAATTTGTATTACCTTGTTGTCAAACACCAGCTGACTTTTTTTCCCCTTATATATTGATTTGGAGAATTAAGCCGCCTCTAGTTAGATATGTCAGCCTGGAAGGATTTTAAGGACAGCTAGCAAAATCCTTGGGCTACAAGCTTTAAGGTAGCAATGTCAAATGGGACTTAATTTCAGACCCTGTGTTTGTACCTCCTGAGTAATTCCAAGAGGACAATTGGAGCACAAATTAATTGCACCTCTGCCTATTTATAAAGATTTGGGCCAAAAAGTAGTGACTGAGGTTCACTTGTATGAGGTTGATAACAATGCTATGCAGCCCCAAAGTGTATGGTCTTTCTGCTTTCCCATAAATTATGCCTAGTAATACTTTCTCCATTAAATTAGCTGCCCTGCATTGACTTATTAATACAGCCATTTTATGTGCTGGTCAGACAAAGAGTGCCTTTCTGGCAGCAGCATGTTCGTTTAGCACCTATTTGGTGATGGTACCACCTGACGCTGGTAGCACTCACCTTTGGAACAGGGGGAGAGCAGAACAAGAGATGACAACTCATAGCACTGGAGGTATCACAGAACCTTATTCACAGTATCAAGGATGCTGTTGCAACAATGCCAAGAAACCCTGACTGAGGCCAGCATCTTGTGTTGCCAGGCAGAGACACACGTGAGCATAAGATGTGGTTCTAAAAGTGTTTCTCCATCCTGGACAAAAATTCTGAAGCTATGAACCTCTGCAAGGAATGATGTGGGTGGTGCTCTACTGTTGTCCAGCTCCTCCAAGCTCTAGGAAATATAAACTTCTTCAGGCATATATGATCCCATTTTTGTGCAACAGCTTCTGATTGATGGCCAGTCTTGTTTTGTGGTGACTTTAAAGAATCAGGTGATATTGATTTTGGGAGAGCTAGCTGTGAGGTGACTACATTTCCCACTTCTTTGGCACTGAGAATAACTATAAGTTTGCTTTTCCAGAAATTTGATTTTTAATTCTCCGGTAAGGTACCTAGAGACTGGAACAGCCATTAATTATAACTTTTTTGGTTCATGGAACAGAAAATATCCAATAATCAGGTGCATTGTCATGGGATAAAGAGTGGTTGAAGATCTCAACTCCTGGAATATAAATAAAAATGTGGATGGATAGGTCACCGCAGGCAGGTGGAAGAAATCCATCATTGCCCAGACAGTTTCCTGGATTACTTCTGTAGTTATCACCAGGGAGAGACCATTACAAATTGATGATGGCTGAGCTCTTGCTTTGGGGTCTGACCATGAGCAGAGAGATGTTGGAAACTTCTAACTCTTTCCTTCAATTTCAGTTCATAACTGAAATTCAGTTCAGTTCAATAACATTTCATATCAGAAAAATTTCGTTTCCATGCTCAGCAGGGAACTCAGATGAAAATTTTGCACTTTAACATACCTTGCCTTATATTACTCCTGTAAAAATATGACTGAAAACAACACTCCACACATTTTGAAATATTTGATTGTGAATATTAATAAAACAAAGGACACATATATCTACTTTTACTTCACCATAAATAATCCTTAAACAAGTTATCAAACTATCTTCCCATAAATACAAGAGGTCCAGTTGAAAATATGCAGGTTGCAGAAATGTACCCACCAATGAGTACAGTTTAGTGAATTTACTTGCAAGACTGACAAAACTAAATATTTTTAAATAAAGAATATGTATATTATGGTTTCAGTATGAGGATATTTTTTCATGCAATTATAAACACTGACATGTTTATGGAGAAATTCACACATCTAGTGCATCAGATAACGTTATGCAGTGGCCAGTCCAAAGAGAAAAAAAGTGTATTTCATAAGAGTTGAAGAAATAATATAATTTCTTCCAAGGGAATATAGTCAACATTTTTCTTCTTTTTCTTGACATGAGACTTAAAGAGTAAATGTTTTCTCTCACATAATAAAACCATTTCTTCTACCAACAATTTCAACAAACAGAAAACATTGAAGTGAACACTATTTTTATTCTTTCTGATTAAATCTTTTTTAATAGCTATGTTCTGTGTGGAGTAAAACACATTTTTCAACATTTAAAGATTCGAGCTGAACAAGCTTCATATTATCTGTCTGGTTTTGATTTTGCTCATGGATTTATTGTCAGAGAAAAGTTCTCCCCATTCTGATTGCATAGATTGAGCTGGATGAATGTTCATAAGTCATTACAGAAGGATTGCATTTTTCAAGGGGAGACCATAAAAGAAAAATATTGGCTATTCTCTCTATAAATGAAGGAATGGAAAAATAATTCTTTGGTATATTCATATGGTTCTAGACAAGGAAGAAATTAATGAAGTGAATCAAAGACTGAAGTACAAGCTTTTTTCCTAATTGCTGTGAGACTACTTTGTTTGATGTAATATGTACAGCAGTACATTGCAAAGCTCTATGCCTTGAGAGTCTGAAGCACAATCTCCTGGTGGGAGAAAAGAATTCCTCATGTAAGTGTTCTGCAACTTTCTAGGATGGAATATCTTGTCTGCATCAAGTATTGATTAGTAAGGACTAAAGCCAGTAAGAAATCTCTCTTTCCTTCACCCAAAGACAATGCATTTTTCTCTGTGAAGGAGAACACTAAATATATCGTATATCACATATGTCAGTTTAAGGCTACTTCACACTGTGCTTCTATTATGCTTCTTGAACCATTATTAAAGAGTTAATATGTTCAATTTTATTAGATCATGTTCAAAAATAAAGTTCTTAGAGTAATAAGTGTATACATGAAGACAGATCTGGCATATATTTTTATGACATTTAACACCTAAGATGAGTCCTGCTTCCATGTTTTTAAGTCTGTCCTTGAATTAAATCCAACCCCCAAGCTCATTATTTCTATTCAGCTGGTTTTGTAGTCATGAAAGGAACATTATCCACTTAAGATGATTGAGGAAATCTGTCTTCAGTAAGACAAATCTGAACTGAGCTGATATTAGGTTAGACATTCTAATTATGACAACAGTGTAGGCTGTGAACAGCTGACCAAAGGGGTGGTGGAACCTCCTTCACCAGACATATATATGTACATAAATGAACATGAAAGTTTCATTCACTTGATCCTAGCACCTCTCTTATTGAACTTCTTTTCAAAGGCTTTTTCTTGGCATTATTTTTGACTGCCTTCCAGATATCCCTAATCCACAGTCTTCCTGTTCTGTGAAGGATAGATTTTGATTTTTTGATCTTCAGTGGTAGGTAGGCAATTCTTATAATTACACTGCACCTCCCAGACTATCAGGGACACAAAAGACTGAAATTTATGTCATATGACTATGAAAAGAAATATTTCTTCATGCTCATATTCTTCAATTGTATGAATAAAAAAAGCTGGTTTCTCTTTGGAGTAAATACAAATGGAAGTAATTTACAATTATAACTTTTACTCATAGGCTAATTATTATAAAATTCCTCCAAAACCTTTAACTTTAGTGACACATTCCAAACCTTTTAAATTGGCATATGTATTCTAGAATAAATTCTATACTTTTTTTATGCCAGCTCATAGAAAAATTGCTTTGGTGAAGTACTGATGGGCACTTTTATTCAGCAAATAACATCCTTCATTTCAATCTACATACACATGGGCGCTCTTACATTCATAAAAGTAGGTTTTTGGTCTTTAAGAACTTTAGTACTAAATATATGTCATCTCCCAAAACTATGAGAAAAATGGAGATAGGAGAAAGTGTATTGAATTTACATGGTCAGGTGTTGGTAGCAGTGGGGCTACAAGAGTCTGTGAGAAGCTGCCAGAAGCTTCCTCCATGTCTGCCAGAGGCAATGCCAGCTGATTCCAGGATGGACATACCATTGACCAAGTCAGGGCCAATCAGAAATGGCCGTGATGCCTCTTATTTAGCAAGAAAAATAAACTCAACACATTATTACACAGTTGTAATTGCTGACAGAGGAGAGCAAGTGTGAACAGCTCTGCAGACACCAGCGTCAGAGAAGGAGGGTAAAGAGACACTCCAGGTACCAGAACTGAGATTCCCCTGCAGCACATGAACGTCCAGGGGGATGTAGAGATCCCCCTGTAGCCCATGGAGGAGACCCATGCTCAGGAAGGTGGGTGCTGGAGAGGAGGCTGTGACCCTGTGGGAAGCCTGTGCTGGAACATGCTCCTGACAGAGACCTGCGGAGGTGTGGAGAAGACAGGAGCCCACACTGCAGCAGGTTTCTTGGTAGGACTTCTGACCGTGAGGAGGACCCACACTGGAACAGCCTGTCCTTGAAGGACTGCACACTGTGAAAGAGTGAGCCATGTTGCTTGTGGATAATTGTTGCCCTTGGGATGGAGTCCCACTGGAGAACTTCATCCAGGACTGTGTCCCATGGGAGGGACCCCAAGCTGAAGATGGGGAAAGGTTTTTCTCCTTGGGCAGTATAAGGAATAGTGTTGATGAACTATGAATAACCCCCATCTGCTGTCTCTTTGCACCTCTGGGGAGGGGAACAAAGTAAAATTGGGATGGAAAGAAGGGTAGGGGGAAGGTTTTTAATATTTATTTTACTTCTCATTATACTGCTCCTGTTTCGTTTATAATAAACTCAAATAATATCCTCAATCCAACCCATTTTGCCCATTATGGTATTTGGTGAGTGATCTCTCCTGGACTTTATATCAACCCATGAAACTTTGTTATATTTTCGCTCCCCTGTCCGGCTGTGGGAGTAATTGAGTAGCTTTGGTGGGTGCCTGGCATCCAGTCAGGGTCAACCCACTATGGAGAGCAAAACCACAATATAGACAGTGATTACATATTTTTTTCAAGATCTGATTTTGCATAATGTAATATTCTGTAGCCTTGGTTACCAGAATAGTTTTGGGTTTGGAATAATAAAGGATTAGCATCAGTAGCATTCTCACCCTTGATAATATTCTTTAAAATGCATGTTGTGTTTATAAGAAATTACAAATAGCAATCTTCCAGCAATAGCAAGACTAGGCATGGGTCATTAGCTATATTACAATGTAAAAATCTAGTTCTTTTCTCCAGGAAAAAGTACTTGAATATTAATCTGCTTGAGCAACCTAATCAATGAAGCATTTTTGTTTTTTTCTAATGATACTGGGATAAGTTCAAGGCAAAGAGAAAAGAAAAACAGATTTTCTTCCTTTTTTTTTTTTTTATTTCTCTATTAAGCAAATAGATTAAAAAAATCTGGTTGCTATCAGTCATAATTTAGAAATACACTTTTCTTATTAGTAAAGTAGCCTGCTGTTGCCAACAGCTATTGGAAGAGCAAGTGTCACAGTTATATAGGTTTCAAGCTTGGTATTTGTTTCCTAAAGAGTACAATCTGCGGCAATTTGATGTCAGGGACAACGTAACTGATATGTTAATAAAAACACTGACATTCAGAGACTCATCTGGAATCTTTTTACAGTGATCCATCCTTATGTTTTCAGATATTTGATCTTATTATGATACTGTGCAGGGATGCAAATTGAACTCAGCGATCCTTCCAACATGATGGGTTACTTCCAACTCAGCTTATTCTGTGATTCTGTGATTCTGTGATTCAGTGATTCTGTGATTACTCCAATTTAAAGCTCACCATGTTAAAGTGTTACCACTTTTTAGTGAATTAGTGAACCATAAACACAAAGAAAGACATTGCAGAAAGATTTGATTGAATGATTTATGTCAACACATTTCTTACAACATGCCATCAAAAATTTCTTTTGCTTTGGTCAGTATTTTTCCAGCTTTTCAATGGAAAAAATAATTTTCCCCCATATGTTTTCAATTATCTTCTAAAAATTAATTGGGGTCTTTCTTTTGTTCTGTTTTGGTTGTGGGTGTTTTTCTGTAATCTGATATGTACCTTTTAGGGAGACTCATTTATTCTATGATGAATATTTTTGAGCTCCTACATATTTTTCAGTGTATTTCAATTCAATCTCGTTTTTTTTTCCTCTGAAAATCTTCCCAGACAATTTGAAAAAAAAAAAAAAAAAGCTTGGTAATTCTTTTCTTTGCTAATGTCACAGTAATTAGGATTTTAAAAATGGCTCTAATCATTGTATAGAAGCACAAGAGCTCTGACACACTATTCTTTGCAGGTATATCTGAACAATGCTTATGCTCACTGCTTGCCTAACTTAAGACAAGAAAAGAA
Source organism: Pseudopodoces humilis (assembly GCF_049639895.1). NCBI lineage: Eukaryota > Metazoa > Chordata > Aves > Passeriformes > Paridae > Pseudopodoces > Pseudopodoces humilis. The sequence goes on from NC_142200.1 coordinate 44,078,120, forward strand.
TTCTGGGAACATTAGAGAGAAAAACCTTGTGATGAACATGCAATGGAAAAAAGGCGAATGTTGATTCAAACCAATCATTGTGAAATAGTGTGTCACTTTATTTTGAATCAATTTAACTCGATTACTTAATGAGGCGTAGTGGAGAAAGTCAGTCACGCAAGTGATTCAATTGTTTAAAAATATTGGAAAGAGTAAAGGGGGAATATAATACATTAGGATTTTTAAAGTGAAGAAAGAAAATAAGAGAGACAATACTGGAAAGTCACCTTTTATAGGAGGATGTGGGCAAGTGAGAGCTTAAATTCAATCTTTTCTTAGCTTCTTTGTGTTTTTCAGTTTTGTCTACAGGAACCATTTGCTTTTACAATGAAAGAGTGATGTAGTTCCAGGTTTTTCTTACCTGTCTTTGGCTAGTGTCTTGCATGTGATGGTAACTTAGTTTACCAGAAAGGCTAAGCAAAGGCTTGTTCAGTTGTGATGGATAATGGTTCATATAGGCATGCTCTAGAAGTCAAAAAATGATGAACTGAACAAGCAGTAGCAGAAACATATTGCAGGAGGGGAAAAAAAACCCCAAAACAAACCCTCAATTATTTTCCAAAGAAAAGAAACAAATACATCCCCTGATATTCTCCTAGCTGCATGCCAAAAAACATATTTGAAATGTTAAACTATTGTTACAATTTGGGAAGCATGAAAATTGCAAAAGCTGCAAGCTGAAAATGCTACAGATAACTGTGAATCACAATTTAGTGGATTTTCACTCCTTCTACTAATAACTGACAAAGGATGCTTTGATCAAGCAGATCCTGTTGACAGAGACTTTCCACAGCAGACAGAAGCTCTTATCTTCAAGCTATGAAACACAAAAAACATTCATAAAGATCACTTTGAATGCCATTTTCTCTGTATTATGTAAGTTTAGGGATTACTGAGCACAAAAAGGTGTGTGATGAAAGATACAAGACTTGGAAGATATTCTAGTGCACAGTAATTCACTGCATTTATTACCATTAAATTCCACATTCTGCTGGTAAACATTGTTCCCTATTTAGAAGATGTGTCAATGGCTCTAGCAATTTTCGTAAGCAAAAATTCTGCTCCAGTGAATGGATTAACCTTAAAACAACACAGGCTTTCAACATTAGATACAATAGTTCTTTCCCCTCTTAAACCAAATCTCTTCTTCTGGAATATTGCAAGATATTTTGCATGAATTTCATTAACTCTCTAAATAGAGAGTGAGGGTCAGTTTCTGGGTAGAAGCATTTTAAAAACATAGTGCCTTTCTTGCATTTTCAGAATATCTTAGGAAACCAATTAAACCAGCTTTTATTTTAGACTTTTGTTATTGCTTTCAGTGCTTTTTCCAACACCATAAAATTCTTTAACTAACCTTTCAATATTGAGTATCCCATTATAATTTTAGAGTTGGCCTTCCAAAAACATTAAAGAACTTGACAGGGTTATGAATCACAGATTATTTGTCTCTCTGTGGATTAATCTATCACAAGGATTGAGATAGGGTCTGTATCTAAAGGGCTGGTGTTGATTCAAATTCTGTGGCAAATTAAACTGGGAGAGTGTGTGATTACACACACATCCATACTGCTCCTACAGCTGAGGTTTACTTCTAAATCATTGCAGTTGTAAGAACAACGTATTAAAGCTAAAACAGTAATCCTACATAAATCTACAGCATATTGTATGGATATGTCATTCGGGATCAATACTGACCCAGAGAACTCTTCGCTGCCTTATACACATTGATAACCACTCAAAACCAGGGTGTCTCATATCTTATCTTCAGGGCTTAGATATCTAAATCAGGATTGCTTCACAAATGTTGCCATAATATATAAGTCTTGTAAGAAACTGGAAGTTGTCATTCAAGACTTTATGAAATACAGTATGGATAAAACAGCTTTCCTAAAATAATGAAGCACCCCATGAAAGCAGATCCATTTTATTTCCTGTGACCTCAGTCAGTAGTTGATGCCTACAATGTTTTTTCTACTGTCACAGAGATAATTTAATTTTATCTCTTCACAGAATTAAACAGTCAAAATGATACTGATAAAGACAATATTCAGCACTTCTTTTTTGTTCTTTTTTTTTTTTTGTATCTTATTTGATTTTGGTCTTTTCATCATTTCAGTTTTGCCAATACTGTCATTCAATGACCATTCTTGAAATTATTAGCTTCTTTAAATTTTTATTTGATTTTTCTCCCACGTAATGCCAATAATGTAGCTGACAGTTGCTTATGAGAGTATTCATTTCTCTACCAATGCACAGACAATCAGATTCACTGCCACCTTGAGACTCAGCTATAATCATTCACCTTAGCCTATCAAATTAGTCAATCTACATAATGGAGAAACATAAAAAACCTGGGGTCAGAAAAGAGCTCTTTCTACTTGAAAGCTACAAGGAATATTTTATTAGAGTTGCTTGCAAGCTTCACCTGGGTACGTTCACTGTATAGGTCAAAGAAATGTTTGTTGTGCTGTTTGTTGTTTAAACCACCTGGAAAACCATTTTAAGTCCTGGAGTGTTTTTCTCTGTATGTTTCTACTAGGTGGTTTGGGGTTATTTACTTAGAATAAATACATTTTAGTGGATTAAAGTAAATGACCAAGGAATGCCTGGGTAGGAGTAATTCTTGGCCTGAAATAAAAATTACCCTTTTCTCTATTGAGACAGGTGGTAGGAGGTCCAGATAAAATCAAATATTAAAAACTAGTGAAATTCCGTTTTAACTCCTTAGATCCGATAAAAATTCAGTTGAATTTGAGAAAAAAATTCCATCAAATATAATAGGCTTTCACAGAAGCTCTAGTTTGTGAACAAGAGTTGTTGTAATTTTATATTAATCAATCATAGTTTAACTTTTAAATCAAAGTATATTTTCTGATATTGGCAATGCATATGTGGCAATAAAATTTGTTACTCAGAAGGAATAGAATTTGTCCTTCCTTTGATATTTTTGGAAGTCTACAGTGTGCTTTTTCAAGTAATGGTGATAAGAATACTAAGCCTCAAAAAACTAAAACCAGTGACTATTAGGAGAAGGTGGGAGGACTCCTGGAAAAAAAATATATTACCTTTAATAGAATTCTACAAAGAAGTAAACAGATCCTTCCTGCCTTCTGATTCTGAAACTATCTACAAGATAAGGTCTCCAATTTGAGAATCAAGTCATTTCAACTTTAGATGTATGAAGTCAGTGCAGTCAACAGAAGCTAACCACTGTATTCACCTTCCTAAAATCACCCTGCCTTTTCCGTAGCTTCAGAACTGATTATCACCTCCACTGAAAACAGAAGACCTTTCCTGCTTTTTTCATGTATGCCCATTTCTCCTTTTAGCTATAGATCTTTTATCTTCTTACATTCCTTAAAGTAGGTAGTAAAAAAGCTTCAAGGTATAACAGATATGCACACATACATTGCATTAAATGCATTGCAGATACAGTACACACTCTCAAAAATATTTTTTTTTTTTTTATTTTTTTCATGTGATGAACACCTGCATCTCTTTACCAAGGAATGTGGTTAAAGAGGAAAGACAGCTTGCTATGCATTCATCTAACTTCCTTTCTGCTTGTATTTTAATAGCAGAATTCCTTCTGGACACCTGTTTAATGTCATTATATATCAATAATTTATGTATATATCAAATGTATTTATTAATTATTTCTGAACCAAGCAGTACATGTATGACAGTTCAGATTAGATTAGATTAGATTAGATTAGATAGACAGATAGACAGAGAGATAGATAGATAGATAGATGGATTGATAGATAGATAGATAGATAGATAGATAGATAGATAGATAATTTGCTTTTTAGATATATCGAATTTCAACCCTATAACATCTTGAAAATTAATTTTCATGGCAGGAAAATCTGTTCTACCACTTCTTCAGGTGTTCATAGAAGGGAAGACTATAGTGCCATACATTTTACAGGAATTAGTAAACAATTAAGTAAGTGTCCCTACAACTAGATCTGCCATTGTACAGTGCCCTTACTGAATGGGAACTGATGGGGATTTTTCAGGACTTTTATGAACTTTCTTGTGGGAAGAAATCAAATAAAAAAAATCTCAGCAAGGTATGATTCCTTACTCATATCCCTAAAGATAGCTAATTAATTAAGCTTAAAGAACAATGAAACTGTCATTAGAAGACATATATTTCAATGGTGCTTAGTTAACCAAACCTATAAATCAAGAAGTGCTAACCAGATGGATTAGAAAAATGGAAATGTTATGGTAGGCTTTGCTTAATTTATATGCCTATATAACTGTCAGAGACATGTAAGCCAGAATTCCTTACATAGAAATGTTTATTTCATTTGTAAGCAAGATTAGAGTAATCCCTTCCCTCTCTGTGTTGTCTGCACACCAGCTGAAGAACTGGTTAGAATGTGCCAAATTCAGAACAGATGTTGCACTCTCACTGAAGTTCTTTATGGCAAATTCGGTAGCCCAAATTGTAAATATAAGAAAAACACCACATAAATTACAAAAATTGGTAATTACTGAAGACTCACAAGACTTGCACAGATTTTAACGAAAAGAAAAAAAATGGACAGTGGGTGTATCTGGTGGATTCTGTTGGTTCAGTTTTTAACAGCTTTTCATCTTACATTACTACCTTCAGTTCTAGTATATTTAATGGTATAATAAGACATCATCTGGAAACTTTTTATTTTATTGGGTTTTTTTCATCATGTCATCATTACTTAGACACTGGCATTTCCCATACAGAATATCAGTAAAACATGAAAAGGGTTGAAATAGGAAATGAAGTATCATACTTGTATTCAAAGCTCCAGGGAGAGAGAGAGAGACAGTTTTGACTGATTCACATCCAGACTGTGCCTAGAAGTTTTGATTTTGACAAATATGAGGGTTTAAAGATGAAACAGGAGATTAACTGGCAAAACTTCCATTCCATTCCTGTGCAACTGTGCCTATGTAAATCACTGCAGGCTGGAAAACAGCGTCTGTCCCAAATTTCCCGAGACATGTCTGTTAGCAGGAGACTGTGATCATGGTAATAAGACTGCACCCTAAAAAGGACTGGAAATAGCTGACACAACCTTATACAGCTATGCAGCTTCAGAAACAGCATTTTCATGTGTTTAGACAGCTTGGAATGCTGCACTGCTAACAGGTGAGTTTGAAATCAGGGCTTTAAGAAAAGGCTGAATCCTCTGATGCGACAATTTCTTCACCAACAAAGTGGTGCTACTAATACGAATATCTTTTACACACTATTATATGATCACAAAATTATATACAGAATGCTCTGGGTTAAAAGGGACCTTTAAGATTATCCTGTTCCAAATGCCCTGCCAAGGGCAGGGGCACTTTTCATTAGACCAAGCTGATCACAGCTCCATCCATCCTGGCCTTGAATGCTTCCAGGGATGGGGCAACCTGTTCCAGTGCCCACACAGTAAACAGTTTTTTCTTAGTCTCTAATGTAAACCTACTGTCTTTCACTCAGATAGAAAGTTAAAAAGAGATACATGCTTTAGAACAACTTTTAGTTTTGATCGCACTGTTTCAAACTAGCACTAAACATGACAGTCATAACTTAGACTCTGCAGTTGCACTGCACAGCTGCACACAGGGCAAATATAATCTGAACAGAATGAGTTAAATTACTTTCATGTACCTCACACTATTATCTGGGTCAGTTTGACCTGTATGTGCTGCTTTAGTAAATGTGCAGCAGAAACTGTAACAGGTTTGATATGGAGTCACTTCAAAAAATTCAAAGGCATGTGTGGTACAGAAGGTCAAACTTGATGATTACAGCAAGACTATCTGGTCTCAGACTCAGTGAAGAAAATTGTTTTAACTAGCTGGTTACAAAGCCATCTTCATCCTTCTTTTTTATTGCTGTATCAATGCAAAACAATCAGAACCTATCGGTGAATTTGACCCTTAAGTTTTCTGGTGTTCTTGTAGTTGCATAAGGTTGATAGCTGCAGTTCCGCATACATCAGTCAGTTAAGGTCCAAACTATGTTTCATTGACATCAAAAGGAGTTTTATATGAGAACAAGTCTATTTTGCCCATGTTATTGATGATACAGAAATTCTGACCACTACAGTGACTTTTTGCCTTCCAATAGCTTGAAGGGAACAGCATAAATGAGCGAATACACAAGGAAGCTCAGCTCTAACTTAGAGTTTGTACTGGTTCATGCTGGGGTAATTTTCTTCATAGTAGCCCTATAGATATGGGGCTGTGCTTTGGATTTCTGAGCAAAGTGTTGATAACACAGGGATGTGTTCCTCATTGCTGAGCGGGGCTTGCACAGAGTCAAAGCCTTTTCTCTTCCTCAGCCCATCTCACTAGTGAGCAGCCTGGGGGTGTACAAGGAGCTGGGAGGAGACACAATGAGGACAGCTAATACCAACTGACCCATGGGACATTCCATACCATATGGCATCGTGTCCAGCATATAGAGTTGGAGAAAGAAGGAGAAAAGGGTGGACATTTGGATTGATGGTGTTTGTCATCCCAACGAACAGTTATGGATGGTGGAGCCTGGTTTTCCTGGTGATGGCTAAACACTTGACTAACCATGGGAAGTGGTAAATTAATTCTTTTTGTTTTATTTTTTTCCTTGGATGGCTTCTGCTTTTCTTATTAAAGTGCATTTGTCTCAAACCATGAATTTTCTCACTTTTACCATTCTTGTTCTCACTTCCATCTCACCAAGAGGACTGAGTGAGCAGCTAGGTGGAGTTTAGTTCCCAGATGGAGTTAAACCACAACAGTGTAGCCAAATGAAAAGAAAAATCATCATCCTGTCAGATGTTAGTCCTTACCAGAGTTTAGACCTGGTTAGAACTTACAAGGTTTGTAGAAAACATATAGGCAAAAAGAGTTAAGTTTTCAGAAGTTATTAACAAGGTAATGATTTCTGTTCGGAACACTAACATCAAGTCTGCACGCTCCATTCCATAAACTACATGAATGCCCTTGCTTCATAACTATTTTCCCAGATATTTTTATTAGATACACTGAAATAAAAAAATAAAACAAAAAAGGAAAGGAAAAAGAAAACCCCACAAAACCAAACCAAACCAAAAATAACTCAATTTTTAGTCAGCTAACTTTACACTACATCTTTATATCGATTTATACTCATCTTAGTTAACACCAATACAGACCATATGCCTGGTGCAAGTCAGCTATGTGTTGGCGCTACCTTTCATCAGTATGTGCTTCAGGAAAAATAATGGAATTAGAAGGGCTGTTGTACTAGTTAACTAATTTGTATATCACACTGAAGATGAAAATTACAATATATGTACAGAGTATTATTTTTTATTTCATCATCTGCTATGGCCATTTGTTAACCAATTACAAAGAAATAACCAGGGAGTGTATGAGGCATAATCACCTATTTTATGACAATCTACATTGTTTTCTCATCTGATTTGATTAAAATTTACACTGGATATCTAATTGATGGCAATCCCCATAAGAAAATGTCTAAACTTAATAAAAAACAAATAGAGAAGCTCAAAGTTGAAAATAGATTCAGAAAAGGGCACAGATCTTAAATTGTGCTTGTTCTTTGTGTTTGCAAATCTACTCCTTCCCTGACTGTTTTTTTTATAAGAAACATCATATCTTGACATTTGCTGCATTTAAAAGACAAAAATTCCTTGAACTGTACCACATTAGTTGGACAGACAGCAGGAAACACATTGCCACAACAGTTTTCCTCCACAAAGGTGAAATCTTGGATCTTTTACAAATAAAGGAAATTTTATCCTGGTCTTATGTATGTGCTAATATTTAATCCAGATGTCCATATTGAGCTGTCATATCCAATGGTTTCCTATGACACTAGTAGTCCCAAAGTACTATTAATTTAGCTGAAAAATTGAAAAAATCAGAAAGTTTTCACAAGCTGTCTGACTTCTCTTCAACAGTGTCCTGTCAATATAGACCCAAAGGCCCCTCTTGCTTGATGTGTATCTGCACCTAGGGAGGAAGATTGAATTGAGGTTTCTGAATATTTCAATGATATGTAAATCTAGATGGCTAGATCCGCCCTTGGTGTTGAAAATAATATTTAGGTAGTAAAGGAACAGGTGAAAGACAGATTTTATGTAATGTACAAACAGTTAAAATGAGCAAATTACTTAGAGGATAATTACAATTGCTATAAATAGCTTTCCATTTCTTTCCCCCAAACTTTCAATTTTTCCAAAATATTATTCCATTCTGCAAAATGTTATAAATAATAAATGAGCAATATCATTCATATTTACTGTATGTTTTCAAGGTATTCATACCCTTTTTTCTGTAGCTGCAAATTATTACAGGATTGCTATACTTTGAAATACTGTGTGCTTTAGTATCCTGCATAGAATGAAGCCTTCATACAAAAGGATTTTGTGCCATTATTTGTTGATAAACAAAATATACAGTGGATGCAGCAGAATAAGAATTTATCTCAGTTTAAGATTTTTAAGGTTTCTCAGGAGCCAGTAAATTAAAGCATAATAGTATTTATGATTTACAACAGAAGTTAAAATGAGTGCGTTTATTTAAGGAAGGTCATTCACATACTGGGAAAGTCTTGTACAACATCATTTTAATTTGACAGCAGTCAAGTATACAGAGTATTTTCTTCTCTTTGCCCATTTCACTTTTTACTATGGTTTGTTTTCATAACATGATAATTACACTGGCTTGTCATTGTAAAACATTATGATTTCATCACAAGAAGAAGAATCCAGCAGAGATGAACTGTGAAGAAAAGCACAGAGAAAAGTACAGGTCATCCATCTCTAATATTCATAATAACTCCAGCAGTTTAAAAAACATAGTTTTGAGCTTCATGTGGAAGTCAGTATTTACAGATCTATTTGTTATAAACCATTTTTTTATTGTTTACTAAATATGTGTTAAATGTCTGGTCTCCTAAATAGATCCAGAAATGAAGTTTTTCCTTTTTCTTCTTGTTTTGCCGACTTAAACAACCCTCTTGTTGTTTGATCCAGAAAGAGGTCAGACTCTGAGATGCTGTCAGTGCCCTGTGTCCAGCAGGTGGAAATACATTTCACATAGTGAAATGGGAAAATGGGAAATTGGAGATGTGAAAGGTTCATACTTTTAGATGAAAAATATATGAAAAAAAATGAAACACAACTTGTCACAGTGGACTGTCTTTCTGTATGACTGAAGAGTCCTTAAATATATTCATCTTTAATGTGTGGAGGGGGAGGAAAAGAAAATAATGACTAAATACTAAAAAAAAAAAAAAATAAATAAAGTCAAAAAGTTAACAGAATTAGAAATCTGTTCTGAAAGCTGGTAAAGAAATAAAAACAATAAAAAAAAAAAAAAAGGCTTTAAATCACAGCTAAAAGTCTTTGGGATAAATCTCGCCTGAAAATTGCAGGTGCAAATTAAAGTTTACCAAAAAAAGAAAAAGAAACTTTAACCACATAATATTGTATTTTTGTTGCAGCATTCAGGAGAATGTGAGGCTTCCTGGCTACATTGCCTATCCAAGAACTCACAAGCACTTTCAGCTTCTCTTGAACTCTGTTTCAGTTCACACATGTTGTCTTCACTGTTGCTTCCTTTACGTCACAAATGAACAATTTAAGGTTGCTTAAATAATTACCATCAAAATTATTAACAAAATTGGTTTTAATATCATTGGATTTCTAGAATTAATACCATATTTGGAAATATACCGAAATATACAGAAATATACAGAAATGCACTGCAACAAATTTTGATGGCAAGGTTCACTTTATTGCTTGCTACGTGAATGAAATATGCAAAGAAACATCAAATTGGAATGTATTTAAAAATATTTACAGAGACTGAAGATTCTAAGGGATAAGGGAGACCCTTCCACTGACTCATAAGGTTTAGAGTGGACTTCCCTGCTTTTTGAACTTATGGAACCTAGGTGTGTCTAGGTCCAATCATAGACTGACTCAATCAGTGGTTTATGTCTAAAGAGATTAGCTACATGGAGTTCATTACCATTAATTTACCATGCTGTTAGCAAGTGTTCTTATTGGGGGTCTCTCTAATCCTTGAGCAAGGATGGATCTCAGTATCAGGTAAGGAATCTCAAACCTTGATAGGCAGCCCAGCTCCTGGTGAGAGTATCTGGAATGCAGTCCAGTTGCAGTTTAGAGAACTCAAATTGGACTCATGCAAAGATCTGACATTAGTAGAAGGGTACATCTGCCACAAGGAGAAAAACGGGGAGGAATCCCAGCTCAACAGGAGATCATTTCCTTGCAGCCACATGGTCTAGCCCGGACATCCTAAAAAAAGCTCACTTAAGCTGTTATATTTATGGGGTAAAAGGGTTCCCAGGTCAAGTTGCATACAATGGGACAGGTATGCATGGGATTCCTTGTGCTGACAACTTCCTTTGCTCCTTGAAATCTTGGAAAACACACACACTGTTCATGTGTTAATTGTAAGATCTGTGTCCAAGCTCATATGCATGGATGCTCACTGGGTCACCCTGCTCCACTGTGGGTTCCCTGGAGGAGTTCTGGGTCCAGCTATGACTCAGGCCTTTGCCTCCATTGGCAATTCTACCAACTCCTGCTGGTTTGATTGCAGGGATTGAGTGCATCCATCAAACCCTTGAAAATCCTCAGTAATTTAAAGCACAACTCCAGCTCTGCAGGTGATCATTAAGTATTATTTACGTCTTTAAAAGCACATGGTGGGGGCTTAAAAGGCACAGCAGCCATATCGGGGTTTTGAAAATAATATCTCTCTCTATTGTTCTTCAGAGCTCACAAAATTCACAAATTCAAATCCCCCATTTGCAAACCCACCAATACCATAGCATTTTGTCGCTATGTTATTTTTCAATTTTTTTCTTTTTTCTGTTGCAAAAATGTGAATTGATAGGTACTTTATTTGATACTTATAAGCGAGAACACCTGCTTATAAAAAATAATTGAGGTTTATTTATTTATTTTAAATCCAGATGCACAGCAGGCAGGAAAATACATGAATACTTTTAACTTCCATGAAAGAAAGTAGACACCAGCAGTGTTAAAACAAATAAGGACATTAGGAAAGGGCACAAGAATATCAGAAACCTAGGATTATTTTCAGACAATTGCCTAGGAAGTATGTGGGTATCATAACTCTTTGATAAAAATCAAATGCTTGGCTCTCTTCCTGTTACAAGTCGCCCATAAGATGACATCTAACATTTAGAAAGCCCCGTGAGTTCAAAGTACAGGGTCAATTTTTCTAATTTCAAATAATGCTAATAGATTTTTTTTTTTTTCTATTTTTAGTGTGGCCCAGTTTGTTCCACCATTTCATTTTATGAAGGTTTGACAAGCAGTCAAATGGCTAGTGGTGGCTCTCCCACAACCTTCTCAGCAGAGAGCAGAGATGATTTCAAGCAAATTTCCAGTCTTGGAATATTGTAAGAACAGTGTGCTCAAATCTACTAATAATGGGTGCCCACAGGGTTAAGGGAAAAAGTGCAGGTAAGTATTTCTGGGCAAGAGGGAAGAAAATTGACAGCTGAAGGATTACATGTAAAATGGAACAGCCTAAAAGGCAGATGCAGTATTATTTTGAAGGACATTTTTCCCTCTTTTTCTCACCTGAAGAGAATTCAATTATGCATGTTTTGTGGGTTCTGGCAGAGGAGTTCTAAGTGTCTATTAGCATCAATGAAAATGAAGGAAAACAGCCATGCCATCTACTTTAGGTTGTAATGTAGTTCTCTAAACTCCATGCTTCTTCCTCTCTCCCAACTTTCTGGAGCTATCTATTGCTAACTGTGTCTGCTTTATGAGGAATCTACTATAGTATATGCTTGGTCCTCTAAATCCCATCTTAATTTGGCAACCGATGGGAACAAAGTAAACTTCTCCCAGAGAATCTCTTAGTCTCTTCCAAACCCAAGTAAGGAGCTATACTTATTTTCCAAAGACCTATCCTTTCCTGACATCAGGCAGACCCTGTAATTTTGAATTAAATTTGTATGAGAGTTTCCATTTGGGCTTAAAAGAGAATTTATTTTTTTGTGTGTTCACCCAGCAGACTAAGTTGAAAAATTACAACTCTTCTCAAATGCCTGTGAACTCAGCCATTATCCAGCTGGTGGGTGAAGCAGAGAGAAATGCACCTAAGCAACACCAGAGTCTGGAAGAGACCTGTGTTCTTCCAACTCTAATTCTCTCCAAGATTTAACCACTGAACTGCACAACATTATGGATCATAACCTGTGAGACAAAACAAGGTCCAGCAAGTACTCTTGTCTGAGCTATCCCTACTTGTTTTGTGTTTTCACTTGCTTTAGCAACAGAGAATGAACTGTTCACATTTCTTCCACAATCAAGCCAAAGTTGCCTTTGCAAGGTCTAAGAGTTCACAGGTACAAAAAATTCAGAACACCTGTGTTGGTTTGAAGAGACTTTGTAATAGGCTTTTTTTCAAGCCTCCACATCATCAAGGGCAAGTCCTGCCTTAACAACCCTGTGGCTTCCGATAGTGGAGTGACTACATCAGAGGATAAGGAAAAAGCTGCAAATTATGTTTATCTGGACTACTGTACAACCTCTGACACAGTTCCCTACAAACATCCTTCTCTCTAAACTGAAGAGAGGTGGTTTTGATGGGTGGACTGTTGGATTGATAAGGAATTTGTTGAACAGTCACATCCAGAGTGCAGTGGACAATGGCTCAGAGCCCTGAAGGACATCAGTCACAAGTGGTGTCCTCAGGGGTCCATATAGTAACCAGTATTATTTAATAGCTTCATTAATAACAGGTGAAAGGGTCACCTTCAACAATTTTGCAGATGACACCAAGTTGAGTGGTCCTGTTGACACACCTGATGGATGGGATGCCATCCAAAAGAACCTGGACAAACTCCAGAAGTGGGCACAGGAGAATCTCATGAGGTTTAAAAAGGTAGTGTAAGGTCCTGCACCCGGGCTGGGGCAACCCCCAGTATCAACACAGCCTGGGGGATGAACAGATTGAAAGCAGCCCAGCTGAGAAGAACTTGGCGGTGCTGGTGGCTGAGAGGTTGAACATGACTCAGAAATGTGCTCCTGTAGTCCAGAAAGACAAATGTGTCTTGGGATGCATCAAAACCAATGTGGGCAGGGTGAGAGAGGGGATTCTGCCCCTTTACTCCAAGGCTTTTTTCTCCAGAAGCTGTATTAGCCATGACCTGGGACCAAGGGACCTGGTGTTCCTTAGCCAGGGATGCCAATTGTCCCGAAAGGAATATGTCTTGTGTGCTTAGCACACAAGAATATCAGGGTGTCTACTTGCCAGCTGTTTGCAGTGTGTTCAAACCCCTTTCACCCTCTTCCTTCCCTCCTCTCCCTCTGATTCCTGAGTAGGGCACAAGTGAAAACACATATCAAGGCAACAATCTAGCCAGGACCTTTCCCCAGAAAGTACTAGAACTCTTGTAAGAGTCCTGACAATGTAAATTTAATTGCTGCATAGCTTTGAACTTGACTGACAGTGCATATATACACAATCAAGAGCAGATGAACTCTTCAAGACATGTGGAAAGTGTGCAGCAAAACGAAGGACTTCTAGTAAAGATATTTTTTCTTTTTAACATTTATCCTATGTTGTGACTTAACTTTCTGGCTTTATACAGCTGCACCATCTTGGCTTTCTTCTTTTATGTCATTACTCACAACAGAATTTTATTTAAAATGTCTAGGAACTATGGCTACATCTAAATTTGTCAGAAGTAAATAGCTTTGTAGATTTGGGCCTCTGTTCTCAAAACCTATTGTCTCCATTGTGCTTTCTTTCCACACACTATGTATCTGTGACAAATGGTTATGGCTGTATTTGATTCCAACATTGACTGAGGAGAACAAGCAGGGCAGGGGGGAACAGAAGGGTATAGGGAGCAAATATTCAATTTTAAAAACTTGTGCTATAAAACACATAATAATTTTCAAGTGAAAAGGACATCTTCATTTTCTAAATGGGTCTTTTAAAATGATAGGCAATAATGGGAGAATAAGTCCATTATTCATTTATAAGGGAATTAGCATAACAAAGCTGCTTAATGTGAGAATTCAGAAAGCTCTGATTAATAAATTAATCCTTATATTTTACAATAGGTCTCATTTTTTTGAATAATTTCTATAAGAAAGTGTTTTAATAATCTCAATGTTTTTCTTCAGAAATTTTAACTCTTTGTAAGCTATGCAGAGCAGAGACCAAGATGAACTTGAAGTGCAGATAGGTGCAAATAATTATAGCTTTCAATAGCTGATAGCATTGCACAGGGAAAAGCTGGAGGCAGGACCAATGAGAGCTCCACTGGTGCCTTTGTGGCACATAGGGGTCCATCACTCTGGTGCTAATAGCTAATCAGCACAATTTAAATTAATCTTCATGGTAATTAATATGAAGGAAGAAAGAATTATGAGCCTTCAGTTTTGAGAAGAGTAGCCTGAACAGAGAACAATATATGTTTTTTTAAATCTCTTTAAATTGCTTTCAGATTTTTCCTTTCTGTTACTTTTTAGTGTCGACACAGTCTCTTAAACTTGCCTGCTCTTCACTAGATAGACGCTACAGTACAATTAAAAGCCTTTGCTTTTCTGAAAAAGTTCTGTTCCAGATGAAACACTTTCCATATCAAATCGTTGCTCTGCTGTCTTGTGAAGACAAGTAAGGCATCATTCTCAATCTCCTTTTCTTGGAAAAGAGCCTTTTACTCTGTCTTCTTTTTTTAAGCTTCAGTGAATCTGGCCTTTTTATCTGAATAACTCATGAAAGGGTTTTATTCAGGTTTATTTTATTAGCAGCATTGTTCATATGTAGTTGTAAGCAATACCATTTGATGTATGGCATCATTCCTTGTCTATTTCTGTATTAACAATTTTAGATAGTAGCTTTTCTCTTTTTACAAGAAGACACTAATGAAACCAGCAATTTTTGATTCCATTCCTCTTTCCCCCCATAATTGACTTCTAATGCTGTTATTTCCCTCCTTCCAGGCCTAATGGGAGTGGACAAATCTTTCTGATTACTTTTGGAGGGTCAGAAAGGATGCTTACAATAGGAATCTTGAGCTAAAATGTTAGTCACAAGGAAGCAGAGAATGGTGAATTCTGCTCAGATACACCATGTGCCACAAAATGCCTGATGTGACATGCTCCAGTCTGCTTTTGAAAGCTCTGAGAAGAGAATTAATGATGTAACATAACAAAGAAGGCAGAAAAGAGAAAATAATGATGACGTTGGTAGTTTCACCTTGAACAATGTGAATGCCACTTTAACTGAGCTTATCAGAGCACTCATAGAGTGGTTTGGCTGGGGAATGGTAAAATAAAAAGGTTGAGAAGCTCTTGCTGACCTCCTCCGTTTAAGAGTTCAGTCACTGCACAATGACAGAAAGTTTCAGCCATTGAGTTTGCATCCCTCTTCTGGACAATGCAAATGGATTTCCTTCTCTGGTCTACTGCCTACACATCAACAGCAAAACAACTGCAAACTTTGGGCTGTCAGAGTAATAAAGTCTCATTTCTGATGCTACCGACCTCTGTTCCTTCACCTGTGGACTCTTCCGGTATCTTCAACTTGTCTGTTCTCATCACACCTTTATTCTGTAAATCTAAAAGACAAGGCAATGCCTTGTTAAATGGAAGAGGACAGCAGGGAGAAAAATCATTACACACAAAAATAACAATTTGAATCTAGACTGCACAGCAGTTCTTCACAAATTACTCTCACTTCCAAAGCAAGCCAGAAGCAGAAGATCTTTGAAAGGAAAGCATTTGACAGATTACATTCTCTAATAAGTCTCATATTATAAAACAGAGGGGAAGTCACTATTAGAAAACTGTTCCTAATTCATGTTTTACTACAAATTAATGATGCAAAGACGAAAACAGAAAGTCCATTACTTATTTGTTTTTATAAGAATTCCTCCATCAACAAGTCCTCAGTTTATTTGTGATTCCTACCACTCCTGCTTTGGTTAAGTGTTTATTTATAAATTTTTTTGATTTATATTTTTTTTTTTTTGGTTCAATTGTGGTTTCCTGTTGTCTAGAGTGCTTTAGAAAGAGCTATGAAAACTTGGTGAAATCTGTTTGGCAAAGCAAGACTGTCTTTACAGAAAAATTAACAGGGTTTGCCAAGCTCATGAGCCCAAGGGTTGTATCATTTATATCTTTCTCTTATGCTCAGTGAAAAAAAGAAAAGCCCTTAGAAATTACTTCTTTGGCACTCAGCACTAGCCTCCATTTAATTGTTCTTCCCATTGGCATTGCTGCATCTCACAAGATAAAAAAATCCACTTTTGCAAGTTCCTTTAAGGTTCTTTTCATATTTTTCCTCACTTCATTTCTACTGTCCTAGTTCTTTTCAACTGTTCTCATCATATTATATTCATAGAAGACAACTTTCTTTTTCAGTCAAACCCTAGACACAAACTAGATATTTGATGGCAGCTGTTGACTTATCATCTTGGAAGGTCTGTTGAATTTTTTCCAACCTTGATGATTCTCTCATTCTCAAACTTGCAAGGATGACAATTTTCATTCTGTATAAATGTTTGCTGTATGCAAATTTCTGTATTTAAGCTTCCATATGACTGTGCATTTTCAGGACCTCACTATGGATCTACAGGCAAAACCAGCAGAAAGCCATGGGATTTAAGAATATAAGTTTGCTGAAGTTAACTAGCCAACTGTTATTTGTGGATTTTCAAGAAAGATGATTTTTTTATATTATTTTTTTTTTAGTTTTTCTTTACTATTCAAAATTCTAGCATAGCAGTATTTCTGTCTTGGTGATGATTTAAGATCTACCTATAGTCTTTAATTACTCTCTGTGTGTCATTGGTTCTTTAGGCCCAGAAGACCTGTTCTCATCTGTTGACTAATTATTTATGTGAAGTGTTTCATCAAACACTTAGATTAGTCAGGGTCCATATTTATAAAATAAAAGGTAAAGTTTGATAGAATGGCATTGATTCTCTGTCCTATCCAAAGATAGCTTACAAATTAAAACAATAAAGTATAAGTTAAGACACATGATGTTTCATTTCTGGTTAGCAAGGGAGAGTAATACACAAACCACAGTCAGGTCCATCAATCTCATCTGGCCAGAGATGAAACTCCATGTATAATAACACATCATCTAGTTTTTGTTTCCTTTTGCTTTGCTTTGTGGCTTTCCCATAAAATTCATCATTACAATAAAATGAGAAAATGAAAAATGAAGCTTGAGTGGTGTTCAAAATTATGTATGCTGAAAAAAACCACAAAACATCACCCTAACAGCAACAACAACCCCCCCAATGAATATTTTGCACACTACACAACAAAAAAAAAACAACACTTTTTCTTTTGCAAATATGACAATCTAATAATAAATTCATTCTGTAGTCCTGCTTTGTCTTGAATATTATGTTTATAGTCAGAGATATTTTTAAGCACACAGCCAATACAGAAATGAGGGCACAAATATAACCAAGAGCAAACTTTTTTATTCCTACTTTCCAGGTTAGCCAGAGTACCAACTAAAAGTGTCTCAGAGCAGCTTCATCTGCAGTTCCTTCTTATGGCATGGAGCACCATAGCCACATTCATTGTGAGGCCAGGAAGAAGAGGAAAACACAAGTCCAATGGCCAAAATAATATCTTATCCTTGGCTTCAGACTCCAGTTCCTCAGCTCAGCACCAGAGAAGATGCTGAAAGTAGACCAGTAATTCTGTAATCAAATCATGCCTGTATCCTTCTGGTGACTTAGGACATCAGATGATGTTTGTGTAGGGTTTCATTGGAAAATTCAAGTCTTCTGTTGCTCAGTCAGCCTTTTGGTTTATAGTGATAGATGAATGGTAGATATGTGATTTTTTTCTTTCTCTTGAGATGTGAGCATGCCTGTGAGAGGAGGGAGGGTGGTCAGTTAGCCAGGTAAAATATCAGTCTGCCAGTCTTCCATAAGTAACTGAGAAGTGCTTGATATGGAAGCAAAAAAAAAAAAAGAAAACTCATCTTCGTGATTTTAAGCTTTAGAAAAGCTAATGTAGTGTATGCTAATACAGATATTCCCTAGGAACTAGGAAAAAGGGTGTTTTCCTGGTCATCATTACAACTTAGTCTGAGGTTTCAAAATCTATGGACAACAGATTTCATTTAGGAGTTAACTTCCAAGTTAAACTTCTGAACTTTCTGTTAGGGATAAAACTAATACAAAGCTGTAGCCTGTGAGAATAAGAAAGGGTAGTATTTCTATTTCTCTCATGATCAAGAAGAGTTTAGCTTTATAATCTTATTTAAAGTGTCGCCCTTGATCAACCATGTGCTTAACAGGATCACCACACTCAAGATTCCAGATAAAGTAGCACCCAACAAATTTACTGCATTGCTTGTCTATCACGGCTAATAGTCTATCACCTTCAAATTCAAGACATGATCAGTCAAATCAAAAGCAGTACCAAAAAAAGAAGACAATGAGAAACCTTCTGTAACAACAATATATTTAAATGTAATGCCCAAAGCAGTCCTTAAAAAATAAGCACCGTAGCTGCATAACCAGTAAATGAAGAAAATCAAGGCAATGGAATCTGCTTTTATAAAGACCTAATTAGGACAGTCAGCAGGGTTGTTTGGCTTACCTCTGGGATTTTTGAGTGCTTTCTGCATTTATAAAAAGGCCTATAATGAATAAGAAATAATGAAGAAGAAATATTTTTTTAGGAGAATGATTCATAGTTTTTTAATATTGAAAACTCCTTATGCTGCTCAATACTAGAACCTCCAAAGGAGGTTTACTCTATATTTAGTATCTCTGTATGTTCTTGATAGATGATTTGCTCCTGACTATGCTGAAAAAATGGGTAATGTATGAAGGTGGGATTATGCCTTTTTTATGTTCCATTCCACCCTATTAATAGACCTTACTCATGTTATTTATATTTTTTAATGTATCCTTTTGTAAATTTCATATCCAGTAAATTTTCAACATGGAATAGTTCTTCCAGCAGAAAAACTGATTACTTTTCCTCGAGTGGGAAAAGAAACAATTTCATAGGAATGGTGGCAGGTTATCCTGGATTATGGAAAGTGTTAGGCATTGGTTACAATAAATCTCAGCATGGTTTTTAGCTCTATCTTGCTTATATATGCATATGTTGCATAGTACTTTAAAAGCTTCTAAAGAGTTTAAAATAAAGAATGTAAGGGCTGAATTTGAAATCCGTTGCAGAGTGTCTTTATGACCTTTACGGTATTATTGCCTCAGAACGTGTGAAAGGTGCAAAATGTACCTTTGAGCCAGGCAGAACTACAAAACTCTCAAAAGTTGCACCCTGAGACAGGTAGCTCCAATAATACTTGACACAAAGTGTAAAACAGCCAGTTTACAGGAGACCTTATTAACTACATGTAAAGATTTTGAGAGCTACTGTGTGCAAATAACAATCCTATGATTACATTTCTTGAAAATACACTTTGAAAAAAAAGGTTTAGATATTAAAATATGGAGTAATTATTCTACCAGGGATGCCTAATAGAAACTGTAGGAGGCTTAAAACGGTAGCTTTCTGTTTCTCTTTCCATTTGTCTCAGGAAAGTCAGCTATATACACTTTTGTCAGTGTCAGTAGTGCAAACTTCAAGCTTTCAAAATTCATGAGTCAGCCCAAAAGAAGTTTTATCATTCATCTAAAAATCATTAGGTTAAATAAAGGTGAGTGGCTCATCCATTCTTCTCCATCTCTTCCTCTGTAAACTGCCTGGCTCATTTGTTTTCAGGAACTCTTTTCTTAACTCTGGACACCAGAAAGTTGTGCATATTTCAAAAGAAAACTAGGAAGTCTTTTGTTGCCACATTAAGCTTCAGGCACAGGAATCAGTGAAAAACAATATACACTGTAGCCTTTCGGATCAAAATCAATTTTGCTATGAGAAGAGTCTGAAAATCTCATGACTCTGAGTGTTCAGTTTGATGTCATGAAGAAAGGGCCTTTGTCCCAACACTCCTTTTCCCCTTTTAAAATAAAGTGTCACAATAGTACCTGAGTTTTAGAAAGTCCTTCTGAAGTCACAGAGGAATATATTTCACTTAGAACATCTGTAGTTGCTCTCACTTGTTTTTCAGTTTTGATGTAGAAATAGAGAATTATGGTGGATTTTGGGAACATTCCTCCATCTCCTCACTTTTATCCACTTTTTCATAAGCATATTCAAGAAGAGTTAGTGAATTCAGTTCAGCCTAGACATCACAGAAATTGTGACTGCAATAATTAGACAGATGAGTCACATTTGTTAGCTAGTAAAAAGATTTCTAAAGGTCTGGAATGAGATATATTTGAGGAGAATATATTTGAATAAATGTGTCCTATCATTAGTAGTTAAAGAAATGTTTATATCTTTTATCCTGATTATTTAAAAAAATAAAAATGAAATTTCAGAGGGAACATCTGGGGTTTCTATTCTTGCTGGTTTTTACTATTTACCTGTGAAGAATACTATATTCCTTCATCAAATGGACTTTGTTAGTTTTCATTCATCATAGACTTGCTGTTGAATGCGACAACTCATTTAATTCCAGCAGACACAGATAAGACTAAGGTACTCCATGCCCTGGATTTTGTTAACAAAATTTACTCCAGGAAAAGGAGTAGAAAAGCTTCCAGCAATACAGAACAGAACTGATTTAGATGCCCCTTAGGTAATCCCTATGGGGCATTCCAAGGGCGCTGAGAGGTCTGGTTATTGGCATCATGAGGATGCTCTCAACTATTTTTGAAAGACTGTTGAGTTCAGGGAACGTCCCAACTGCCAAAGAAAACATGTTTTCCCCATATTCATTAAATGGCCCAAAATGTAATCAAAGGAAATCCTGTCCAGTCAACATCACCTCAGGCCCTGGAAAAAACATCTAGGAAGTCCTCCTGTCCATAAGCCACTTATGGATTTATGAAGCAGAGGAAGGTGATTTGAAATATCTGGCAGTAAATGAAGCAGATGAGCCATGCCTGACCAACCTGATGACTGTCTTGTATGATTAAATTACTAGATCTGTGAATTACTGTAAGGCAGCAGATATTGGTTACTTTGGTTTTAGCACAGCACTAGGTGCAGGAACTAAGTCAGGACATTATGGTCTAGATGAGGGAACTACCAGACAGCTGGATTTTCAGCCTCTACAGAGAGTAGTTTGTGGTTGGAACTCTACCTGCAGGCTGATTACAGGTGAAGCACAGAGGGGTCTGTATGGGGACTGTTCCTGTTCAGTATCTTTATCAATGATCTGGAGGAGATCAGGTGCACCCTTACCAAGTTTGCAGCTGACACCAAACTGAGGGGTGCAGTTAATGGGCTCAGGGGCAGAGTTGTCTTCCAGAGGGACCTAGACAGGCTGGAGGAATAGGCCAATAAAGAACTCGTGAAGGTTAAGTGCAAGGTCGTTTACCTTGGGCAGATTAACCCCCTGTTAAAAACATGGGCTGGGGACTGGCCAACTGGGGAGTGGGTCTGCTGAACAGGGTCTGTGGGTGCTGGTTCACACTGGGCTGGAGAGGAGCCAGAAGTGTGCCCTGACAGCAAAGCAGGTTCTCAGCATCCTGGGCTGCACTCATCAGAGAGTGTCAAGGGTAACACTGAAAGTGATTATTTACCTGACACTTGTTAGACAATACAGAATGCTGTATCAGGGTTTAAGTACAAGAAAGTTATTGATAAAGTGAAGTAACAGAACAAGTTGTCCAGTGAGGCTGATAAATCTTCACCTTTAGAGGTTTATGAAGATTATGATTAGAAGTTTATGAGGATTATGAAGGACTGGAGAAAATGTTAAGCAAGCTGATGTGACTTTCCAGGTGTTGTTTTGAGTGGAAGATTGGAGTCTCTGACTCTTTGAAGTTCCTTCAAACCATAATGATTTTATGGTTCCTATTAAATTTGCTTTCTAACCAACATTAAACACAATTTCCTAGGTCAATGGCAACGCTAGTTTGGTTGGAAATAATGTGACAAAACTAAAGACTGAATATATCAAAGATAATTTAAATCTAACAAACTCTCTAAATCTTACTCCCTCAAAATTCAAATGTTTCATGTAAAAAAAAAAAAACAACAGTTTTTTTATCTTTGGATTAAAAAAAAGTGGGTTTGTATCAACCATTCAAATATAAATATTTTGTCCAAA
The DNA here is from genome assembly GCF_049639895.1 of Pseudopodoces humilis. NCBI lineage: Eukaryota > Metazoa > Chordata > Aves > Passeriformes > Paridae > Pseudopodoces > Pseudopodoces humilis. The sequence goes on from NC_142200.1 coordinate 44,100,335, forward strand.
ATTAGAGTAAAACTCTTTTGTGTCTCAAAGAAAGTAAGTTTTACCAGTTGTATGAAAAACTAAAAGTATTTCTTATTTTCTAGTGAACTGGAAAAAAATATTATTTATACATATTTCCTGAAGAAACATTTGTTTCGGGTTGTAACTTGGTTTATGTTTTCATTGTTACAAGAGATTGTAATGGAGTTTATTTTCTATATTGCAGGAAGTGATATGGTACTGAAAATTGTGTCAATTAGAAGGGGGAGCCAAAGTGTCACCTTATTTCCTTCTTCCTCCTCTGTTACTTTGATAAGTTTGTGTGTGTAGGTGGGTGCACATTTAAACAAACAAAAGTGTTTTCTTATTTCTTCCTCTGTCCTTTGTCAGCATGTTAACGGAGCTATGACAGTACCTTCACTTAGAAAAATCAAATGCAGATGGATTACTTTGAGCTCAAAGTATAGCTCCAGTTCCTAGCTCTAGTAATATAGACTGGAAGTTTCCAGGCTGATGTTTCAACAGGACAGGACAAATCCTGTCTCTCCATGTTAAACAAAAAATAATCCTAAAAGTAAGTCAGTCTCAAGAAGCATGTCTCAAGAAACAATGGTCTGAGGAGTCATAAAAGCTAGGATTTGAGACTTTGATGAATTGAGGGAGAAATAGGACAGAAATCTGAAATTTTTCAGATTTTTTTCCCAGAAATTTTTTTTCTGGGAAAAAAAGCAACAGAAAAGGAAGTGTGAAAAGGTGGATGAAGGAATGAAGTCTAACATCTCATTTATGTAAACACCTATAAAATTTCAGTCACAATCATATTCAGGATGTGTGCCTCTCTCCCAAAGCAGGTTACTTTTCTACAAAAACAGGCACAAAGAAATAATCAGTGGGACAATTTGTGCTCTTACAGGAAGTCCACAGTGAAGCCTTTGCACAAATTGCCCTGAAACATATCAGTCAAGAGAGAATGATGATCACTTAAGAGTAATAGTTCTGATGTACCATCTTGAAAAGGAAATTTTGAAAAAAGGAGGAAAAGAACCATGAAAGCTCTTCTGTTGCAATAGTTTAAATACAAAATCAATTCTTTCAGAAAGTATATTCACTTTTAACTTCCTTGAGTCTGATTCCTACTTCTAGATAAATTTTCTTTACCCCTAAGATGCCTTACCTGAATCAAGGACAAAAGACTTTTCTCACAAGTGAAAACTAGAAGAACAACCTCTACAGCAGCATCAGCAAGAAACTTAAATGCACATTCAAAGAACAAGTTAAAACCCTAATTGTGAAATTCATGAAGTGGCAACTTTGAGATGCAGATCAATCAAAGGCAGGATTGATACAAGGGCAGGTATAGATTCCTCCATCTTCATTCACTGGACAGTATGTAATATTGCATTTTGCTGCAATTGTTCCTGAGCCCAGGATCCTTATGATTCATTGGCAGAAGCTACACTGTGTCAGCTGAAATGGAGTCTTTCTCTGCAGGTAGAATCTGCATCATGTTTCTCTTAGCAGAAATCTCTCCTTGCATATCTGACAAGTTATTCTGCAACCATACCCTTAAAAAAATTAAAATAAACAAAAGTCCATGTTTCTTACTGAAATAGCCACACACTATTTTCTGGAAATAAAAGAATTACTAGAATGCTAGTAAGTTCTTTCATATTAGCAGCATCTCAAAATACCTTTGCGTAGATTGATCCTTCACTGATTTCTTCTGACTTGTCTGGAAGGCCAAGTGTGTTTCCTGTCACTGGTAGCATTGCTGAAGGAAGAATTACGAGAAATTCAGGCCAGCTTTCTAAAACTGCATACAGCAAACACACCCAGGTTATATGTTTAACCCTCTAACTCAGAATAGGAACCAGGCAGGTAAGAGACTAAATAAGATTAAGAGATGGCAGCATCAGCTAACCTACCTCAGTGCTGGTGGGAGGTGGAGGGGCAGGGGAATTTGTGCTGTAGCAGCCAAGCACATCTCCAGTGTTGTCTGCTAGGTATGCAGATCTTTCAGATTACAAGGCGGAGGGAGGTGTTCTTTATCAGGGTCCTTTTTTAGAGGTACATGATTTGTGAAGGAGTGGCTGCTGAAAAAAAGGAGCATGGACAAACCAGCAAATAAGTACTCCTCATGTTTCTCCTCTCTAATTTCTTCTGTTGTGTTACTTCGGAGTCATCACCAACTTCTGTATTTTCATACGGCAAAATCAGAAGCATGGTCAACTTGGATTGATGTTAATGGACCATTTTCTGTGGGTATAACAGGTAGTTGTAAGCAGTACATATTTTGACTCATGGTTCAAACCTAACCCAGCTTTCACAACGCCATAGTGATAATATTCTATGAAAGTGTAATAAGTTATAATGAGTAAGTAAAATTTATGAAGCGTGGATACAGGATTGTTTTTTGTAACATTCATATTTTCCATTCTGCAGTAAATAAATGGCTATTCATTAGGAAGTGTCAGAGATAACTAACAGGAGGTACTTATTTAAACATCTTCTCATTTTGCACATGTGCAGAGCAATGATTGGTATTTAGAATTTATGAGTCTAGGGATCTCTTACTGTGTTAATGTAGTTGTAGTTCTCATAAATTTGTATCTTAAATACTCTGAACATTTGTATGTTTTGGTGAACACAGTGGTAATGTAATGTGGAAGGCAGTACAGTCCCATTGCTTTATCCTTCAATGTGTGCTGTGATTCTTGTGTGGCCTTCAGCAAACCATCCTTACAGTGGTCCCTGGAAGAGAGGTGCCACACATTGTCTGTGTATCTCTCATTGTTCTGAGAACATCGTCAGAGGTCTTACCCATATCTTTAGAGCTGCTGCTTGAAAACTACACTTCCCTTTTATCAGACACTGTCACTCTTCTTTTAGACACGTCATGCGATAGAAGAGGATAATTAGCAAATAGGATATAACTACTGTCCAAAGATTAGAGATTGTGATTTGTAGTTTTACTTCAGATCCAGGCATTATCTTGGTAATTTACTCATAGATATCTGTTTGCACTTCTCAAGGACTCTCAAAAGTGATGATGGTTCTGGCTGCTACTTGGCTGTCCTGTAAAGAGGTACATAAGGAAACATTTTTTCCCACTGAAAATATGTGAAGGTTGCTCCCTTTCTCTTCTGGGAGTGGTGAATGTCGCTCTGAAAGAGGAACAAGAGAAAGTGAGAATCTAAGTTTGCTTTTTATTTCATGTAAAGTCAATTCCATGAATGTTATCCTTGTAATCCCCGAAGAGTGTACCTAAGGGCTCAGACCAAGGAACTTTGACATTGCTGATAAATGATTCTGCATAAGGGTGAATCATTGATTTATTGTCTGTGGTGTGAGATTGAAATTTGTAAGAATGGAGTATCTATGGACTTTTTCAGACTGTTATTTGTAGCTGTATTTTTCCACAGCCCACTTCTTCTAAAAGAGAACAGCTGATGATGTGGAGGGAAAAGGAACCGATAACATAAACTGTAAATTCTTAAATATTGAGGAGCTGGAAACTGGTGAGACATCATCAGTCACTTGACCTTCAAGTGAGCAATGGAGATGTTTGTCACATAAAATAAAATCTCTTTGGGAGAGTTCCAAAAGAGAGATGAGTGGGTCAATTTACTGCTTGGCTCCTGTCTGTCTCTGCTATGTTTCTTCATTCTCCACAGCTCCTAATGACACTAGCCAGGCTCAGAGAGAGAGGAGTCTCTCTCTTGTCTGAAATAGCATACCTAATTCAATGTTAGCCCATTAGATCTGAATTCTACTTTGGTGATAACCATTTTATAATCCTCTAATCAAAAATGAGAAAAAAACCCACAATAAGCACACAGTTATTTCCATTGAGCCAGAAAGTGATATTGCCATACTTTATCTTTGTGATTATGTCTCATTAAGAAAGTTTTATGTTTTTATACTTTTCTTTCTCTTTACTTTTTATTCTTTATTGGTGCATGAAGAGAGATAAAGGGGTACTTTTTAAAAATAGTTTGTAGGCAATTTGAATCTCATCTAGTTAATACAAATATTTCCCCCCAAAAATGGGATTTAAAGTATCAAAGAAAATCAAAATATTTTGCAAGTGTGTCTAAAACTGGACTGCTTACAATCAACATTGTAATCCACATATTGTAGCTTACACAACTCAGGTTTGTGTTTGCAAGATATTCATTGGGACTTAATCAAAAATATTGACTTAAATCCTTAAGAAATTTACAATATTTTGGAAAATTAATACATTGTTGTCTTTTAACTCCCTCTAGAAACTAAGCTCTGTGAAGCCACTTGCTCACCATCCTCCTGGGGGGAGGAGAATCAACCATGGTCTGAGTGTAATAATTGAAACAAAGTAAAATATATCAATTATACTAATAATAGTAATTGTAATAACAATGATAGTCATAATAATTGTAAAGAAGAGGAGAAAGAGACAATAATTAAACCCAAGAAAATAAAATTCATGCACAATATAATTGGTCACCACCTGCTGATCAATGCCCAACCTGTCCCCCAGTAGAAACTGGCATCTCCCAATGAAGCTGCCCCAGTTTGTATACTGGGCACAACATTCTATGGTGTGGAATATCCTTTTGGCCAGTCCAGGTCAGCTGTCCTGGCCATGATTCCTCACATCTTCCTGTCCAGCTCCTCCCTAGCAGAGCCTGAGAAACTGAAAATCCTGGACTTAGGGTTAGCAACTGCTAAAACATCAGTCTGGTATCAATATTATTCTCATACGGAATCAAAAGCACAACACTGTACCGTCTATGAAGAAGAAAATTATCTCTATACCACAGGAAACCAGAACATACACTAAGGAATTTTACCAGCCACAAGCAATTTACAAACAGAAATATGGATGGCATCCATTAAATAGGTTATTATCGCTCATACACTCCTAATAACAGTCATGATAATATGATAATATGTTTTCAAGTATGTTCATGTTTTGGAAGTGGATGCTTATACCTTTAACTTTTTTCTTCAATACAGTTTTCTTTAGTAATGAGATTATTGGAAGGAGCTAAAAGCATTTCTGTGCTTTTAAGAAGAGTATAAGGAAAAGATTTTTGGCGATTGCATTCCCCAAGAGTAGATCATAAAAAGCATAGACAAGGGAAGGATCCTGAACTGACTTCCATTATTACATAACTAAGTTAAGGTACCTTACTTTAAAACAAATGGAAATATAGAATGGAACATAGTAATACCTGCCCTCAAAAATTCCTCTCCTGACTCCTAAAGCAGTGCACATTCTGAATTCACAAACACTTTTCCCATAGGTGTTTTTTGGTGTGGTTCCACAGAGATGGTTTACAATGTCAGGACATGAATGCCTTTCCCGCACATGCCTTGTAGACATATCTTTCCAAAAAAAGTATCCTTGTCATCTAGAATGCAGGGAAGTATCCTTGGCTTCCATAAAACTAATTTCCCAACAGGCTAATTATTGGAGTAAGAATATTCTCAAGACGGTTATTGTATAAATGCACGTGCGGGAATAAGAGTTTTGCTGGAGAAAGAGCAGAATAAAGACAAAAAAGAAGCTGAAGCTTGTAATTAAAAAAAAAAAAATAAATCTTTCAGCTATGGATTATTCTTGTTTTTTCTTGATGTAGCATCACACCAGGTGCTAACCAATGTTACATATTCCCAATCTCCTACTAAGATTAGATATTCCTAGTTTCAAAAAAAACTAAAAGAAACTGAGTAAAGCACTACATTTCCAAAGCTCTCCAATAATGAGTATCTGGTGTTTCCTACTCAGCTATACAGCTTGTCCAGCCTAAAAGTTCTGTAGTGTGATTTATAGACATGCCAAAATACTGAGCAAGCTTAACAGGTATGCTCTGTTTACCTCGCAGCACACAGGAAACATAATACTTGCCTACTCAGTAGTTTTTCCAATCCCTTTCTAAATACCTTGCATTATCAGGTCAGGGTAGATGCAAATTTAATTGAAAAGGAGGAGCTGAGTAGCTGCTACCATCTAATGGGCCAGTGAAGTGTACAGACAGAGTTCTTGCTTTTCTGACTGCAAAACTTGGTGGAGATAAAGGTTTTGGCATCCTACAGAGCACACACATTGATTCTGCTGAGAAGGAATGAGCTCTGTCTGTTATTCTTTAGCATCTCTGGTTTATCAGCATACTCTATTGCAGAACCACAAAGAACCTGACACCTGCTGGGGAATGCCAGTGTTCATGTTTCTCTACAGAAACCCCCATGTGCCATATGCCAGGTGCTCAGGGGTGCCAGTCTGGACCAAGTGGTTCTATGCCTCTGACTGGACTGTTAAATTCCCAGAAATAACAGAGAGAAGCAGTGAATTGGTAGTAGTATATGGTAGCAGACAAATGCCCCAGGGCACTAAGAAAAAACTGTGTTCATATCTAGTTTATAATTTATCTTGCTTATTTCCATGTGATATCAAAGGTGGTATCCAGATAGTTTTAATAGATAATTAAAGAAATGGCCTAAGTGTACCAGAACCTGATATATTGTCAAGCAAATTGCCTTACCACACATTATTTTTGCATCCTTTGTTATCTTCTTCCATGCAGTGCTGGAACATTTATTTGCACTGAGAAATGCAATTTTGCTATAATCAAAATAATGTGCTTGTCCACTTTGGTGCTCAAAGCAATTGGGAAGAAAGCCTAAAACTTTATTTTTTCATTGATTCATTTGAATAAAGTTGAAAAGCATTATTTTAATGAAGTGGAAATATGCTTTCTGACTTGGTGTTTGATTTGAATATTGTAGGGAAATATGTGACTTAAGTAGGTATGCTGGATTAAATGTTAAGTGCATTACCATATTTTACATAAGGATATAGAGGGTTGCTTGAAAGACTTGACAGGACAATTTTCTATTGTTTAAGGCACTCAAAATCAAAACGTTTCACAGAGTCATGTTGATGCCACCAAGAATTCTTTTCAGAAAATTTACAATGATTTTGTAATGTTTCATTTTTACATATCTTCACTGAGGCCTTTGACAGTCTTCATTTAGAAATCATGCATCTGATTCTTATTATTTTTGTATCCTTAATAATACAGTAGTATTTCTTAAACTGTGTTAAAAATAAAACATCCGGAGTGAGTGAACATTTTGTTTAGTTATGAGTTTTTTCAGGTAGTGCTCAGAACAAAAAAAAAAGACATAGAAGCACCTTTTTAAATATATTTTTACCCTGTTCTGTTCTATTTTCTGTCACACTGAATAAAAATAGCTGGTATTATTGAAATGAAAATAATTCATCATTGCTAAATTAAGAATTTTAGTTAAAATAAATGTCCCATTTCAGTTTTCAGAAAGTCTTTCTCTTTGCAAAAAGGTTTTTGTTTTGGTCTTTTGTGGGTTTTTTTTCTTATTTGTGATCATAACATCTTATTTTCTATGTCCAGATTTTCTGTGAGAATGGAATTCAATTTTTTGACCAGCATAGTAACTGCTGGTGGTATATGGACATATGCTTTGCAGATACATAAAAATAGCATTTTTCGTTTGTTACCACTTTATTGTTTTGTCCCAAATAACATGTTGCCATGTCAACATACTGTCAGGTCCAATGGCAACAACTGGGTGCAGCATAACACACAATACATGAGGACAAGGTGTAGAAGAAGCGATTAAAATCCACATTATTCTGTTCTGAGGCAGCTACCCACTCACTGTTATTTCTGGTAACAAATGTCAGACGTGCTCACTGCCCAGCCAGCTCAGAGATTGGTGGGTGCTCCTTATTCTCTGTGACTGAAACGAATTTGGGATCATTGTCTGTTTTCACAGTCCTCCTTTCATTCCAGAGGGACAACACAAAATGCCTGCGTTCAGTGGGTGCCTCCTTCTCCGGAGTGCAGGTGGTGGGACCAGACTGTGCTGAGGGAGCTGCCCATGTGCCCTCCCACGTGGAAGTCTGCTGGAGCTGCACACAGCACCTTGTGAGTGACTTGGGAAGAAATCTTTCTGGAATAACTTTAAAGAGTGCTTGCCTTCCTTTCATTTTACATAGAAAGCTCACAACTCCTTGGATACCTTTCCTAGCACTGAAAACTAAAGTAAACTCGCTTTGTAACTTAGCATGTTCTAACCTCTCAAGCCTCTGTTAAAGTTGCAAATTTTCTGCATTCCCTGACCTGACCTGCAATATTTTCCATGGTGTGTCTTGATTTCGGGGTTCATTTAAATAATTGCCTAGTTAGAGTAGCCTATTCTAATCTTATATCAATATTATTTTGGCCCATATAATTAATTCAAAGGAAAACAGCTCCCTCATCCTTAGTTCCTAGGAAACCTTTCCTGGTAATTCATATTGACAGCAGTGAGTTGTGACATTTATCAGTGAGGTGAAGCTGACCAGCTGCAGGGCTCCTGACTGATTTACTCAGCCAACAAGCTGCTCATGATTCCAGCCAAGTATTGACTTTTCTTTCCCTTCCCTCCCCTCAAGTTAGAAAGAAAATACAGAGGCATTTTTTTATTGTTACATTTTTATTTTTAACAGTCATACTGAAAGCTAAAATGTGGACCACTGACTATATCTTCTCTTTAAAATTTAATTTCTTAATGCGAAAGGATTTCAAAGTTTCAAGGAAAGAAAATTAGCATTGAATCTAAGCTAGTTGAAATATAAAATAAACGAGCAGGTTTGATCTTGTGTTATTTGAATCACTCACTTTGATAGCAATGAGCTTCAGTCTCGTAAACAACCTGCCTGCAGTCAAATGACCTTTGTGATGAAAAAACTAAAAATTGAAACTTATCTCATTTTCACTCTTCAAAAGCAAAAGCAAAATGTTCTGCAAGTATTCTAGTATTTTGTATTTTTAAGGCTTAGATAGTGATGGAAGCCAACGATAGAGAATTTTCTGTTTTTCCCTAGTTTCTCTCACTTTTCGAGTCCCTTCTTTTTGGACTAACATGCCTGAGCCACAATCGAACTTAAGGAAAGCATGAGTATTTCTAGAACTGACATTTTCAAGCACCAGTGAATTACTGAATCACTCATTCTTGGCACTGATACATTATACCCATAATTGTTCTGCTTGAGGAGGTGACATTTCCAGAAACGGCAGTTCAGCGTGACAAAGGACACAACACTGCTGGGAAGATAAGTGAAAGGTGACAAGACCATGCAGCTGCCAAGGAACAGGCGCTCTTCAGTACATCAGCACTAGATGAAACCAAGTTCAAGTGTTGTAGTCCTGATGTAGATTCAAGTCAGCCTCCATTGCTAATGCTCTCATCTCACTTCTGTGATATGTACTGCATGGAATTAACACAAAGGCCATTACTGAAGCCTTTAAACCTGAGCAGAGGCATCCAGAGTGACTGCTGAGAAGAGCATAGAGAACAGGTAAGTAAAACAGGTGAGAAAAAGGGGATGGCAAAGTTGCTCAGAAAAGAATGGTTGGGGTGGGCTTCTGATGGATCAGGAAAATAAGTTGTCACCATTATGACAAGAACTGTGAGGCAGATAAAATGGCCACTGACAAATGCTCTCACATTGTGATGACTGCAATTGAAATATAAGTTGCTGAAACTTCAGTGTTTGAGCTGAAACTATTAAACCAGTTATTGCACTAGGGATCACCATACTCAAAGTAATCCCAAAAGTTAATCCATAGATATTAAGCATGTGCAACTTCATATGTTGTACATACCATCCTGATTGTTATATTAACTCATAGAAACCAAAAGACATATGCACCTACACCCAGCCATTCTTTCCTGTGTAAAGACATTATGTATTACGATGCTCTTATATATGATGTTTGAAAAATGTGTGTATTTCTACAGATGCAGTTGGGAAAAGAGCACATTTTCAATCTGTCCTTAGAGCAAGTCCTTTAACAAGAAAATATATTAAGTCGCCTGTTTGAAGTGCTGTGGCTTCTCCAAATGTAGCTGTGAAGAACGCCTTTTGTCATTCCTCCCCAGTGCATTACGTTGTGACAAGGCAGTCATGTTACATAATGTGATGGGGCTGACACCAAATAACATGTGAAAGATTTGATCTCCTTCCCTTTTTGTACGAGTATCCTGATCTGTGAGTGGCTGGACTTTGGAGAGTTCTTTTTATTCTTTATAGAGAAGGAAAAAAGGAACACTCTGTTTGAAAGTCCTTTCAGAAGAGCTGCCATTAGAAATTTTCTTTACAATATTTTCTTTACATCTATTAGCGGAAAACCATCTTCATCTTTAAAATATGTACACTGTTTCTGGCTCACTCCTTCCTTTGTTTTATCAAGAGCAGATTTCTATTAGGGCCTATAAAACAGGCTTTGAGAAACTTAAGCATGTAATCCTGTATGGCTCATGGCAACACATGGTGAGGTTCATTCTGCACCATCAGTGACCCACTGGCTTGATCTATTTCCTTCTCAGTGCTGACAGCAGCAGGGGAGAAGGAGGAAGAAGGGCACTGAGAAGTCACTAGGAGAGGGAGGGACCAGCAGGGACGTAGGAGACTGAAAAGTGGGAGTTCTTTCCCTCTCTCATGATGTATTTTTGAAACTGTTGCAGTTTTGGACTCCCTGCATCCAGTATGTTGAGAAAGTTGCATCTTTTCAGAAGTATACTGAGGAATTGTTTCCCCTGCTACTGATTAAACAACCACAACGTAATCCAAAAATGGTGTAATCTAACTGCTCTTAATAGAGTTATCCCAGAGACAGCATTGGCCCATCAGTGTAATTGCTGCAGGTTAAGTGGCCTCAGAAACCAGGTTAACTGGAGATTTACTGTGTAACAGTTTTTTTGCAAAGAAGAGTTTGAAAAATTAAACAGACTAATTTTTTAGTTAAAGACTTCCAAATAATAAACCCAACTCCTATGTCTTTCTGAAAAGTAAATCTTCACTGCATTTCACTTACCTGCCTGAAACTGTTTTCATACTCAGAGGTCAGCAGAAGCAGCTGGGAGAATACTGTAGAAGAAGAAAAAAAAAGTAGTGGAAATTAAAGAAATATAAGGCAAAATTGATGAAACTTTTCAGTCATATCATATTTTTATTTAATAAATGTACAAACAATGTTCTTTTGATAAATGAGATTGCACAGTACTTGCAAAACTCTCTCTGAAACTTAACCAACCATAATCCAAACCATGACAATGCTTTTGATTACATGTTAATACCATTAGTGACATACATTTTTAGTCACAGACTTCAACATGAGCAAATAGCACACACAGAGTTTTAAAAGTACTCATCAGAGGGAAAATTAAAGAACTCCAAACATTCAAGTTAATGTCAAGTATGTCAGTATGTCAACTTCCTATCAGGATTCTTTCTAAAATGAGGGATTGTGAACTGACAAGTTGATAGATATGTGCTTTCATTATTACATTTTACACAACTCTAGAAAGTGAGGTCATGTTTACTTTTGCTATCACCAAAACTCGTGAGATAGACTGCAGAATGATATCAAGGCCCTAAAATACACTGTTGTAGGAAGACTGGGATTGTTTTCCTAGATCAGCCCAAGATCTCTTCTAGAGCTATGTCCTGCTGATAAAATTCAAGAGTTTATGAATCACAAGACTTAAGAGACATCATGGTCTGTGTTTCCAAGTGTTTCAGTGAGACAATGTTTATAAATCCTAATCTAGGGAAGGGTTCTTTATAACATGCTGTTAAAATCTGATTTTACAATTATTAGAGAGATGACTTTGCCTGAATTAAGGTGCAAACAAGACTATATGCTGAAGCCAATAGTATTGATTTTATATAATAATTAATGAGAAGTAGAGAGAGATAGAAAGAAATAGAAAAAAAGAGAGCAGGGAAAAAAATAGTATCAGAGAGACAGATTAAGAGAAAAAGTTCCACCACCCTTGGATCCAGATGACATCCTGTCGGTTCTCTTCTTCTGGTCTTCTCAGTAGCAGGGATCCCAAGGTCATTCAAAACTTCCCGCCATTTATACATTTTAGCAAACAAATAAATTAATGTTCATTGACTAACACTTCTTTTATCCTATTGTTTAAATTATTCCCTTGATTCCAATACTATTAAGTCCCATGCTCAGTCTTCCTCCCCTTTCGAGTTGGGCCTCACATCTTGAGTCAGTGAGCTACAGCTTCCCTCTGCCAGACCCAGACAGGGATAATTTTTGGCACAGCTGCTGAGTTGCCTTTCCTTGTGGGCATATTCTTCTCCTCCAGGCTTAATTGTCCTTAAACCTAAGATAATTGGATAACAGTACCACCTTTATCTTATCTCGATTCAGGTGGCTTAACTCACATCCAAATTCTCGGAATCCAGGAGGTATATTCAGGCAGGGGGTAGAGGGAACAGATCAACAGTTGCTTCTTTGCCCTTTTTGCTACAGTGAGAAAAGTCCTTCAATCTTAACAGCATTTGAGGCCATTAAATCTCTTATATGTGCTAAAAAATCTTCAGATTTTCAACAGAGTATTTGCATAGTGCAACGTCTCATTTATTGCTCAGCTGTGATAACCCCACTATACTCCTTCAGCAGTCCTGCCTACACCTCAGTCTTATCTCCATTTACTGGTGATTCAAATAATGATGAATGCATATGTCTGCTCTAAAGACAGGCCATCCAAAAAATGTCAGCCTCTACTCTCTTTTAGTATTCTGTCTGGGAATAGCACATTTAGCCCTTTAGATACAACCCTTTTCAAAATGGGTTCAACATTATGTAAGTCTTACTCCTGGACTGATGACTAGGAGCCAATATTGGTCCAGTCTCCATGGCTTTCCAATCTTTTGAGGATTTAGTCTAGTTGTCAAGGCTGTAGGGATCCATTAGTCATTCATTGTCCAAGTAATATAAAGTATCTAAACATCAAAATCAAACTGAGAATTAATATGACATATAGAAATGATCTACATAGCCTAGAAATAGAAAGAGTGCAGGTTTATAAGTTGTGTTAATTAAGTTTGTAAATGCTGTAAAAGCATGCATGTTTTCTCTGTGTCTCAGCTCATTCAGGAATTAGAGAACTTCCCCTTTTGGACAGTGACAAATAAAAAGCTGCTTCTTGTGAAGAGAAACTGGAAAGCACCAAAATTGTTTGTAGATTCAGATGATCTGCAGGATCAAACAGGCTTGAGTTTCCCTAATCACTTTGGTTGACAATTAACTAAAGGCCAATTATGTACCTATTTGGAAACTGTGTATTTATTCAGAATATTAACTGAGTCTTAAGACAGGAAGAATAAAGAGAGCTTTCATTCAAAGATAATAAACCACAGCTGTTCAATATTCATATCACTTAATAAAATTAGAATTATATAGCAGAGCCTTGACTGATTGTGAAGTGAATGAATTACATGGCCAAAATGGAGTTCCAAAACAGGATGCTGGAGAGGATGACTGAGTTAGAATGTAAATATTACAAAGAGAAACAATTACTTTGCAGTGTCTCCCAGACATTATAATTTATGACTTTGATTCAATTAAAATAATTTCAGATCATTCTAAGTGCAAAGAAGAGCACTCAAAGCCAGTAAAGCTATGAAAATTGGCTTCACAGAGGGCTGGTTTGTTCTATAAGAAAGCAAGATGTCTACAGAAAACTTTCAAAATATCCTCCTGATAAGTCAAAATTTGAAGAGTTGATAACAAGGTGAAGAGGACAATCATACAAATTAGTTCCAGGAAGACAGCTTGGGAAAACAATCACTCATTAAAACCACTTGTTATTTTCTTAGAGACTCAACAAATTAGTTATTCTGCAGAAAACACTCACATTTTGAAATTATGTTTTCTAGGGATAGAGTCATCTATGGCTTGCTGCTGAATATACCTCATTTAAGATACTGAAGACCAGATCCTGGGCACAAGTTTACACAGATAACAAAGGTGAAGCCTCAGAAAATGCAACCTATTTTGGGGACAGAACACATACTCTGCTGAAAATTTTGCAGAGGTAAACTTACCTCATGATGGGATTTCTATTCTCCCTCTCTTCCCAGTTTGTTGCATTTCTTTTTGCTTACCTTCTTCCCATCTATAAGAGATCTGCACTTGAATTACCATCTTAGTTTTTGTTATTGTTCTTTGGGACTTTCCAGGATGATTATCGATAACCAAAGTCAAACTATAATTGCAAGATTTGTACCATCAATGCTTAAACATTCAGGTTGCATAAAGAAGAGGTGTTTACATCTACAAATGTATTGTTGACATTGCTATAGAAGACATCCCACGTATAACACTTTTCTGCCATGATGCCAGAAGTGCACAATGTCACTCCATCGCTCACGCCACACTTTAACTATTGAATCAGGTGCAAGGCAGGCTGCCATTTATAGTATTTAATATGTTTCCTGTAAATGTGCAGGAAATATCTGTTTGAAGTTCTGATGGAAGCAGTATTGATGTTCACAGAGATGCAACAAACTACTTGATGAAAGAAATCATTTTCAAGAAAGAGTCCTATGGGGGAAACAGAGCCTGTTTATTTACACAAAGATCAAAGCAACTTTCATATGAATTGATGTTAAATATTTAGTACTTGAGTGACTAGTAAAGAACCCTCTAAACTTCTAAAGGGAAGAATAAAAATGGGAGAGAAATCCTCATATATAAATATATATATATACTCTCTCTGTTGGCAAAATCTTTTTTATTATTTGCATTACAGTAGTGTCTAGGGTCCGGCTTGAGATCAGACCTACTCCATCAAACTGTATCTAAATACTTAGCAAAATACAGCCTTTTTCCTGGCCAGCTTACCATGAAAATAGGTGGGGTTCAGGACGGAGGACAAATTCTTATTCAATTTGTGTGAATTTCCCTTATAATTTAAAAAATATGTACATTAAACAAAATTAAGTAAACTAGTCATTAAATTACTCCAAGCAATGGAAATTGATTAATGTCCATGTCAGGAAAAACAAATATGAACAAAAGACCCCATATACTAACTGCTCCCAATGAAAACTTTCCTTAGGTTTTCTACCTATATTCTCATTTTCTTCTTCATCCAAATCAAGTTTAATTACAAAAATCAAAATCAGAGCTGAGTTTTTCTTACACAGTTTCAGAGGCTATTCAGACACACACTGCTCAAGCACAAAAATAGTATGAAAAAGGAGTAGTGCAGGAATAGACACCCAGCCACCAAAGAAAACCATCTCTATGGGTTGCCAGCAGCCTCAACCTCACCCAAAATAGCTGCCTCTAGCTGGCAGAAATCTCAGCCTCCCTCCTTAAAGGTGAATCCTGAGGTTTCAGGAGGAACTGTGCCAAAGCTGATGACAACATATGAGTGACAGAATTTCTGCAGCTAGGGAGGGGATGGGCTGCAAAATAGGTCAGTGGCACATATTTCTTATAGTTCACCACCTTCTTTCTAGCCTCTAGCTGCAGATCTCTAACCCTGCAAGACCTCCTTCTAGAAATCAGCACAGTACTAATGTACATCTATGACTCAGGGACCATGGTTAATCTGGAGCTAGGCTACGTTCACACCTCCTTAAATCAGAAAAGCTTTGTCCTCCTATGTGTAATGTACAACTTTCCACTGTATGGTCCTGCATAGTCCTCATTTCCGCAGTAGTTCTCCCAATAGCATATTAAGTGTGCCTTTACCATCTGCCACATGTGGCTTGCTCTCTCTTTTGTTCTTTATTACTAGCAATATAAAATAACATCTAAAGAGTAGGAAGAGTAGGGTTACTGTCTGCAAGGAGTAAATAAAGTGAAAAATTGACGACAACCTGTAACAGACATTTATGAAAATATCTTATTTGTTTTCTATTCCTTCTCATATTCAAAGTAGATTCTTCAAGCTAGAGTCACTGGTGTGGTACTCATTACTCTTTCTTTCTCCTCAAAGAGGAATTATTTTATTTTAAACTTAAATAGTGAAATTTTTCCCTCTGTGCAAAGGTTTATAATAAATATGCTATAATGCAAACTAGACTACCTCAAATAAACAAAAAAGTGCCATTGCTTTAAATTCCTAACAATGGGAAACCAGTAAAAAAATTAAAACAAAATTCACTGTGTACTAAGCCTTGTGGACAATTTCAAGCACTGAACTATATTGAGCTCAGGAGAATTGACTCCCTTCTTTCCAGTGCCTAATGGAGGTCATGTGCTCCTTGGCTCTAGCAGCTATAGACTTGTGAAGTGTCTGCATTAATTCTCTGTGTGACCTCAGATGGGCTCACTTGCCTGTCACGGCACAGCTGGTCCCTTTTGGATACTTGACTGCTTAAGTCTGAAGAAGTCTGGGCCCTGAAATTCTAGTCCAACCTCCTTGCCATGGGCAGGAACACAAAGAATTTTCCATATCTTCCCATGAGAGCTCAGAGCCATTGATGTTATTGTCAGAAAGGTTTCCTTGAAAATTAATTAATTTTTTCTCTTTTCAGTTCCATCTTATTTTGTTGAATAACATTGCACTTTCTTTAACCTAGTCTAAGGTTTTGCTAATCAGAAGTTCAGTTACAGATATTACAGCTGCTTGGAACCTTTCAAAATTTACCTTTATTTTTGTTTTTTAATAGCTGTTTATTAATACTAAAATGTTTCACAAAACTGTATAGATTTCAACACCAGTTTTGATGGCATGCTTTTTGAGGTCATGGATGAAATATGTGGCAACCCTAAAAAGGCATGTGTAGACAGAAATAAATATTAGAAAACTAATCTTTTCATCGCAGAAATGCATGTACCTTTTTGTAAGAATATTTATTATCCATTTTTTGAACTCAAATTACAATAAAATTTTTAATTGATACAATAAAACCATATTGTCAGTTCTCAGTCAACCATTATATGTATATATTAAGACAATGTAATTATGTTTTCAATTTGTTTTTCATCAGAAATACATACTTAACAGGACACATTCTAATGGCCTGTCTCCTCTGGGTTTGATACAATTCAATATTTTCATTAATGATCTAGAAGGAGCAGAGAGCAGGCTTATTAAAGGCTTATTAAGTTAAAAGATACCATTTATTGGGAGGGACCAAAAGAATGTTAGAGGACAAAGACAGAATTCAAGATGATCTTAAAAAATCAGAGATATAGACAGAAAATATTACAACATTTAGTAGTGGTAAAAGTAAGATCCCATACTTAATCATTATTAATTAACTACATAAATATAGGATGAGGAATAACGGTCTACAGACAGTTCTGTTAAAAAAAATAAATGAAGGATTGTAAGGGGTCACAAAGTGAACATGAGTCAACAGTGTCATGCTGTTGTGAAAAGGCAAATGCCTCAGAATCTCTACAGCAGGATGTATAAGAAAGACTATGACTGGAAGGAAATGTGAAGTAATCCCTCTTCTTTGTTCAATGTTTTATTCAACCCTATGGCCTTAGACAGAATATTGTGTCTAGTCCTGGGCAGTATACTTCAATAAACTCATAGATCAATGCAGAGAGTCTGGCAAAAAAAAAAAAAAGATCAGAGGTTTAAAAATATGGCCTATGGGCAAAGACTAAAGGAAATGAGTAGTTTAATTCAGAGTAGAGAAGACCAAAGAATGGTGTTTGCTTTACATAACAAACAAACAAAAGGGATGAGATGATTTCTTGAAGTTCTTTTCTTGTCCTAGGATTTCATGATTCCTGGCTGCTGAAGTAAATGACTATAGTTCTCTGGAGCAGGAACACCAGCCAGAAACACATAATACCTCCAAAATAAAAAAAAAAAAGAGGTATCTTTAAATTTCTGACTCTTATTATAGGAACTTGGATAGAGAAAAAAGTGTAGCTGACTCAGAAAAATATATCATCATTAAGAAGCAGAAAATAGTCTGTGTAATTCACTGGAAAAGTCTACTTGTACCATGTGATTTATAACTTACTTCCACTCCAGAATTCATAGAATTAGTTATAGAATGGTTTGGATTAGAAAAGACCTTAAAGATCATTTTACTCCACCTCCCTGCCATGGACAGGGACACCTTTCACTAGACCAAGTTGCTCAGAGCTCCATCCAACCGGGCCTTGAACACATCAAGGGATGGGACTTCCTCGTCATTATGAAAATGTCTTGAGATTTTTAATAATCATTTAGCAATCAAACTAAAAACAATTCAAGGTATAGCTTCTATTCAGGTGTAATAGTCAAAGAGATATATTAGATAGTATAGTAATTTAAATCTCTGTGTCTGTAAAATAAGCACCTTGTTTTTTTTTGTAAGCACAAAATCAGAATTAACTATTAGACCCTCTAAAAAAAGGCCTGAGTTATCATGTGCTGTACTTCCTAACAGATATCTCTATAAAATCCTTAGATCAGCTCTTTACTATACTCCCCAAATGGAAAAAGTGAATTGGTGAGGAAGTTTCAGGATAAAGTACTGGGAAATGTGGTGATAAAAATAACTGCAAAATGAGCAGCTTACACAATATAGGTCCTAGATACAGTTAATTTTTACTTCTACGGTGAATACAGTTTCTGTGAACCCCAAAGGAAAGGATATTCATCTTGTTTCATCCTGGAGGAAGGAGCTGCCTAAAAGGAAAACTGCTGAGAACACAAAGCGGTGACACAACGTTTGAGATGTTCTATAGAAGCAACATACAGAGACTGCACCATTCATCAAGCTGCACATATTGTTCCTTTGCAAACAGTGCTTTTTCCTCCAGCTGCCAAAGTGGTGAGGAGAATCATCTAGTTCAAGTCATGTGAGTCCTCTGTGGAAGTACTGGACTGGACAGTACTTGCTAGGACTTCCAGACAAAAGAGGATAATACAGGCAACTCATGACAGCAGGGAGAGCATAAAACCAGAAAATTCTGGGAGTTGTGGTCTTTTGGTCTTCTCCTCACCCAAGGAGCTACAATGAACTGAAAATGTTGTACCCAGAAAATTCCTTGAAATCTTTCTTGTCCCCAACTTCATTCCGGGAACATGAAGACTGAGGACCAATGTTCCTCTTTCTACTGTGTTGATGGGGCAAGGAAAGAACAACCTAGGCTTGTGTCTCACTAAGGAGTGTCATTGAGACCAAATTGAAAAGGTGTGGGGTTGCCTAAATAACAAAACAATTCCCCAGCTCAGAAAAAAAAAAAAAAAGGTACTGGACTCCAAAAACTTTGTGTCTTGATAAATAGAACATGACACCAGGTAGCAATAAGAAAAGAATTTTCACTTTAGAAAAAAAATCTTATCAGCCACCCACCATGTGCTATAATTTAAAAGCTTTTGAGCAAAAAGCACTGCTTTACTGCTAAAAGGTTTAAAATGCTGCAGTATGTAGACCAAAAAGTCTTGATTAGCTGTGGCAGATGAGTCAGCAGAGAAACAGTTCACAATGCAGTGCAGCCCTTACATTTTGACATGTATTGTTAAGGGCTCCCCAAAGTCATTCCAAAGAGGCAAAGAAAGAAGGAAAAAAGAAAAAAAAATAAAAAGGAAAAGGAAAAAAAAATAAAAAGGAAAGTGTGGCGTAATGAATTCAACCTTGAAAATAACATAAGGGAAAGGATATGAAAATGGAGGGTATAGCATTTTTCACCACCATAGATTTTGTGGAGATTTTAGAATTAGCATACAAAATTTAGTCTTTCCTGCCACAGGGTATTCTTCAAGATGTCTGTGTATTGGATTGCCTTGCTGCACTCTGGGCAGAAACTTACTCCTGCAACAAGGGAAGTAGTGTCTTAATATTATGTGCTACAGCACAAGGCCTTTTCTATTTTTGAGAGAAAGAAAATGTTACATAAATACAATAACAGATGTGCAGTAGTGCTGGATGACTACACACTGTGCATCTATCTATGACTCTATCGTCTATAAATCTAAATAAACAAAAATAATTTGATGGAAGGGTTGGATAAAACATATCCCAGAAACATTCTGGTTCTCCAGCACTGATGTACAGTTAGCTGTTTCTTTCAGAACATGACAAAATTAAGCTCCCAGAGCAGAAGTCAAGAAGGGAAAAAAGAAGACGTAAAAAAAGAGGTTCTGACAGTTCCAGATCCCAAGATATTTCTACGAAAAGTCAAAACTCTTGTCATTAATATTCCAGGTTTCTACAGGACTGAATTCTGTGAGCATTCCAGACAATCATATGAAATTACAGTCTGGTTTAGAAGTGAGATGGTTTTCTTTAGTCTCTCAGGGTCTGAAGAGTTCCTGTTAAATGTGAGAATGCAGAAGTTCTCTTGCATTATTTAGCATGGCTGCATGATGGGAAACATTTTACAGTGTCCTCTTGTTGGAATTGCTACGCTTCTCAATGCAATAACCTTCTATAGAAGTGACTTGGATCAGGAAATTGCAAGAAAGAGTTGCAGAACAAGAGCAGCAGCTCTCTGCAGAGAAGAAGTTAAATGACAAGTCCACCCTTCTATTAGGACTATAAAGTCAAGGGCTGAGGTAACAGTCCCACTTTCTCCTCAGACAGGGATACATAATAGACCCACAGCTGCAGCAACATAGGGAAAAAATAATATGACAGCAAAGGTTTTCCCTCTGCCTGGATAATACCAACAACAGCTTCTGTCTTCCCACACTGAGCTGTATATGCCTAAATTTTGAAATATTACCTTCTTTTTTCTTTGTATCCTGAGCCTGAACTGAACAAATATGTTATGAATAATTAACACTCAAGCCTATTTAAATTTCAAAGGTAGTGGAAGTCTTCCTCTCTAATTTTCTAGATTGGTACACACTGTTTTGATTCCAAAATGTTTGTTAAATCAGCAGAGGTGGGGTTTTTTCCCTGTACTTTTTGGAATGTGATCAAAGTCTAAGAAGGTATTGGGATGAGGAAGCAGTTTCCAGAAGCATCATTTTCACCACTGTGGGTTAAATCATGCTCTTTTTCTAGTATAAGAATCTTATCTTTCAGTTGTTACTAATATAGTTCAAAACCGACTTAATATAAATAGAAATACTGATGGATTTCACAGTTTACTGTTAAATTCCTATCATAATTTCACATCATGAGAGGTTTCTAACCACACTGTTAAATTCTGTACAGTTCTTTACACATTTTTATTTGCACTAGGCTTATATTTTACTGTCTTATAACTGTACTGCATCTAAACACAGAACCATAGGGAGACAGGTAGATAAAAAGTACAGATGGTGCTAAGAAAAGTCTTTCAGCAGATCTTAAGCCAGACAGAACTCTGTGTGCTTTATATTGCAGCTGTGTGCAGTAACTGTAGACCATCATACTGCACAGATGGAAGTGCAAGTTTGAGGGCTATTGAGCATGTGGATTTTCCCAGTGTGTCACAATTACAGAAACATCTGTGCTAAATAACTTCAAGCTGATCCACAGCAAAAATTGGCAATGTTCAATAACTCTCAATATCCTCTTTTTCCCCTGTGGTGAGAGGGCCTAGTGATTGCAAGTTGGACTATAGTATAAAACATGTAGCTTCATTATTTCAGGGCCTATTTAGAGATTTCTCCCATGGTATATTACCTAAAAAATCCATATGCTTTTCTTTACTTAGCTCTGTAGAGCCTGAGTTTCAGAGATGCCACATGCCTGCAGCTATCATTGACTTCCATTAGAGGTGTGGATATAGAAGTTCTCTGAAAATTGAGTCCTGTGGGGATATTTTTAATTGATTTTGATTCGCACAGGGAAAGGGAACAGTCTGGGTGGCATGATCATAAGAGAACAGAAAAGAAACAGAGGCAGTGTGCCTGTAGGAAGGGATTAAAATCTATGAACACATCTGATATTTATATTGTGCCATAAAAACACAGAAAACATTCATCACTTTCTTTCTTCTAGTGGAGACAGTAGAGACAGTATTAGCCTGAAAAACTGTTACCGAACAGAAAACTTTCCCAAATACCCTAAATGATATAATTACATAATCTTCAACATATTTAGACCACAATGAAGCTTAGGAAACTTCACTGTTCCTTATCTATGACTGAGTTAGGACATTGTTTCTCTCCTTAGATTCTCTTCGAGCATTGGAACTGAGAGTTTTTTGATGTAAGTTCATCACTCAAATATGACACATTACTAATTCCTCATGAACTGCCACAGAATGATTTTTCAATCCTTGTTGTCTCTAATTTCATCTAGAAAAGCACCCCAAAACAGTCACCAGATTTTTCTCACTTCCTCCCATTAAAAGAAATAGGATTCATACATTTCTCATCTGCAATACAATACTAAAACTTCTGCCTAATGTACATTTTCCATGCATTTTCCAGTGTCAGTTGGGGCTTTCCAAGTGTCTAATATTGTTCCTCAGAAACTGTGACCATTCTTTAATGTAATAGACTCAGCAGTAGGATTCCTTCCCTTATATCTAGTATGGTTTTTATTTTCCTCAGTTCCACCCCAATTTCTTCCAAGAATACTATTATTCAACTAAATATTTCCTTGACTGCTTTGATGTTCAGATTCTTGAAATATTAGCGAACTAGTGAATGCATCTTATCTGACATTCAGCCAACTTAAACAGCGTTAGTTCTTTCATCTTTATAAACCAGCCTCCAGTTTTCGATAATTACTGCTACCTGTTTTTAAATTCTTCCTGGTTAATCTCTGACTCTCTATGTACTGCAGCTACTATAATATTCTAACTACCATCACATCTGAACTACAGAGGAACTATAATCTTCTTGGTTTATTATATGACTCCTCAGAGGGAACAGCCAAAATCATATTGGCTTTTTATGCAGCCTTATCTCTTTGCCAGCTCTCGCATAATTTTTTTGCACTTCAATATATATTCATCCTAGGGTGAATGCATAGCTAGCTGATGTCTGAATATGGGTCTTCTCCCTTTTTCAAAGATGTTAAGCTTCTAAGTAGGAACACTTTAAAAAAACAAAACAAAACAAAAAAAAAACAAAAAAAAAAAGCGCAAAACAAACAAAATCCCACTCCTAAAGGATAGATTGAAAGATTGAAAGAATTTCTCAGTCTGTTTTCCTCCTGGCCACCCATCCATCCCCAGTGCACACCCACCTGAAATCATCCAACTCTCCCAGAGTTCTCTCTGCCAACTCTGACAACTGCCAGCTTGTCAAATGATTCTGTTATTGTGTCCCCATAGCAACAAGCTTTTTGGCCTGAGTGGCAGTATTTCCATATTGTCAACTGGAAACTTTCCCAAATAACTCTAGGAGCACGTGGAGTTTTCCTGCTATGCATATATCTTTTTCTTTTCTCCTCCCGGTGCTTCATATATTAAAAGGAAGTTATTTATACTCATTGCAACGGATGGTATGATGACAGCTGGCTTTTGAAATTTGCTTTAAAATTCTGTAAATCTGTCCTTTCTGTGGAATTTATGTTCCTTTTGAAATATAATTTGTGAATTTTAATGCCATATTTAAAATAAATTTTAAAAAATACCAGTAAGTATCATATCAAAATCTTACTAACAGAACAGAGAAAATATATAACATATTATGTGACACATTCTTTTAAAGTCAATGAGAAATATAAGAGAAATACAGAAGAACTGATGAAAATGTTTTCCTCAAGGAGGAACACATTTCAAACCTATGTGTATCTAGTACATTACTGTATGCTTTGACTAATCTTCCAGAGCAACAGTGTTTTGATCATACAGACTGATTATGCATATATTAAAAGGGAAACAAGGTGAGGAATAAAAGCAAAATAAATCCCACCAGTCTAAGTGAATTGGGTGAAATTTATACCCCAAAAAATATGGCAATTATGTCAGCCATCTCAAATTTTAGCAGCATTTTTCAGTTTGACTTTTGAAGATGTCTCCCAGTGCATTTACCATGGCCAACTAAGGTCATAAGTGAAAGAGTAGGTGGGTGTTCTCAAAGCATGTGGAAACTACATTTATCAGCACCATTACAACATTCACATAATACCATTCCAAGTCAGCATTTAAGTAAAAGTGAATAGAAGCCAGTTTGCTGTCTTTTGGACATGATGAGGGTCTACACAGCATATGGTGAAGTCATCCCCAGTATCCTTGTCAAGTGCAGGTTTTGTGCCTAACTCTATCACCTAGGTTACCAGCACAGTGTCAACAATTTAACACCATCATATTCTTTTTTTGGCTGCTTTGCTACATATTAAGCTTTCAATAATGAGTGATAGCTCATCCTATTAATTGCATATTGCTAATTTTGTGGGCTTAAGACTATTATGGTGCTTAATTGCAATGTTCTTTAAGAGGCTTTACTGAATAAAGGATTGCATGTCCAAAATATACCAATGTAAATAACACAAATTCACAAATTAAAAGCTTATTCTAAAAATTAGGACCCCATATATGAAAGTTAGCTATATGATAAGGAGAGAAGCAAAAATACTTAACTGTTTGATGAAAGCAATTAATCATTTCTTCAATAGTCAGCATACTCTTAATCTGAGAATAATGGAGGAAAGAATTAACAAAGTCTACTTCAAGGAGAGAGATCCATTTCATTGTAAATATTAATTTAAAAATACAGTAATTTTATGGGGAAAACTTTGTTTGCTTCATTCACACATTATGTCCTAGCAGCTCCAGCTAGTTATGCCTATATTACAGAGAAATCCTTACCCAGGGTCCGCAAAAGCACTGGGTCGAGGCAAACTTCGGGTTCCACAAATGAGACACTTCCTTGAGCATTGTTTCTGTCTGGGTAAGTACAAAATACAATTAATATCAAAACACCTGAGTTGGTTAGGTTATGAGCACAAGCTGAGGTAAAAACTTGCCTACATGACAGCAAAAGAGTATACTACAATCTGGCAATTGGACAAGGATTGAGCACAATGCTGTGACATGACCTGAGGGTGACGTTGGCCACCCCTGTCCTCACATGGAAGCTTGTCCCCACCCTCACACAAGTGTGCAACATCAGACTGTGAATCACCAAAGATTCACAGCACCCTACCCCCAAATATAGAATGCAGAAGCCCAAAACCTGCCAAATCTATGCTTGTCACAGAAAGAATGAAGGAGGAATGAACATCAAATATTCCACAACATTACACAAATATTCAGAGAACCAGAGAATCACAGCACCACTCAGGTTGGAAAGGACCTCTAATACCATTGGGTCCAAGCATTAACTCAGCATTGTCAAGACAACACAGCAATGTCTTTAAGTGCCACAAGTTCATTGCATTCCATGCAATGATCTCATGCCTGGGCTTTTTTGTTACTTCTCCACAACTGGGTTTTTTCCCTACTTTTTGTGTTTAGAATGATATCAGTTTTGAATTCATGAAAGTAGTTGCTTCAAGCAGCATATGGGCCTTTGCTGGACATAGAACTGTGGTTTCTGAGCTGACTCCTCTGGTATTCTCTTTTTATACAACTGGGCTCAGATCAGCTCATGCCACTGCCTGCTGTGTGGCTGCTGCATCTAAGATACATAAGGGTTACTGCACTTGAGTGTGATATAGCAAATCTGTGCACCAGAATCCCACTGAGGCAGCATGTAGCCTGCGGGTACTAATGGCTCATCAAGAAGACCTTAAAGCCTATTTAATGCCAAAGACTAAAGATCTTTATATTTCTTCCTGCTATTTTGCAATTCATTGCAGAGTTAAGTCAAGGAGGGAAATTTTTTTTTCCTCATGTAGCAAATTAAAAAATGAACAACTGGGTATTATGTGTTTCCATATAACACAATATGATTCATGCCTCATCCTTCATGCAAGCCAATAGTTCTTTGATTTAGAGCCTGGATAGCTATAAACCATTATTACAAAGTAATCTGGTACAGAAGAATTTGTAGGACAAATCCCTTAAGTAAGAGTTCATGGGTCTTCAGCCCAAACATCCTACATCTATCTATTTAATCTAGTTAATTCATCTATCTCTATATTTATGAAGCATCCAGTCACTGGTAGCCAGATGCCACCAGTGTAAATGTAGTTTACTGACAAATGGTGGGGGAGGGGGGTGTTTGTTGCTGACAGATACAGTTTTGTCATTAAGGAAATAAGTGTTTTAAGAAATGTAATCACTGTGTTGATATATTTTATAAGATTTTATGTTCTTACATATTCTGACCAATTATGATTATTTTTAATTTGGACTGGAGTATTCATTTTTGCAAATAATAGCTGGGGTGGGGTGGAGAGCACAGGGAAGGGTAGCACAGATGCAGAGTCCCAGATCCTTGCCTAAGCAACAGTGTCCACTACCACACAAGGAGCTCCTTTACATGTTATACATGTTAGAAGTGTTAGTTAAGTAATCAAAATGATGATTTGGAAAAAACCAGTGCAGCTTCCTCTTTTTCTTCCCTGTGTAGTCATAGTGACTATATAAAATGCTTCCAAATTGGGAATATTTTCCGTGGAACTATACGTCTCATTAGTTGCAGGGAATGATTATGCTCATTATATATGTAGGTTGGTATACACATTGTTGAGAATGGCATTCATAGAAATGAAATATCCTCGTTTAAGCTCATACATAAGAGAGCTGTTGTTCCATGAGGACAATTCCTGCTGCTGTTTCTGATAGTGAAGGTCCTGCTGTGCTGCTTTTGTTTCTGCTATGACGGGACAAGTTCTTGCCTGCAGGCGAGACTGAACTTCCAAAATGATCATGTTATTCTCTGTGTCTAGCAAGCAATGTGGAAAGCATGGGGGTTTGATTTGAGGATACAGAAGAGCTGTAAGGATTTAATGTCTGGAATTAATCACACTGCTAGAGTTCACTCTGCCACTGGTCAGTCATCCTGTAACATATTGTTACAAATCATTGCATGCTGGTATATTAAAAGAATATTTCTATATTTGTTGTATCAATGAAAATTTTATAATGGCAGGAGTTTGTTGTTTTTTTATTGTTTCAGTGAACAACAAGCATGTGAAAGTGTAGCAAACGAATTCTTGGTCAGACCATAGAGCTTCAAACTTGAGCTGACACATTGTGGTGATGTATATGTAATACAAATACTCTCAATTTTCTGCCAGAAACTAGGCCATCTAACTGCATCCTCTGGAGCAGTGTGAGTCTCAAGCCGCCTCTTCCATGCCTCTTCCCTAAAGCTTCAGAGCAGTCATTCCCTTCATTCTGTCCTCCAGCTGTGCCTCATTTAATCCAGATTTTTGAAGTAGAAAAGAAATTGATTGCTGAATAGCACCATGAAGAAGATAAAATGAGATTTTTACTCTTTTATCTATGGGCAGTAATGACACCCTTCCTAGGAGCAACAGTACCACTCCCAATGGCACTTAATGGCTACATCTCTGATATTATGCTATAGAGACTAATATCTTCCTAGATGACTGCCTTTGTTCTGGAGTACCTTTAAGATAACAATGTAAGGGCACATACTTTTTCAGACTTCTAATATGACACAGTCACATTCCAGGCCCTTCACTGTCCAGTGCATGCAATTCAATTTTATATCAGATGCCTACATTTGGTTCATTTTTCTCATACACTGCTGTTATTCAGATCTTTTATATTTAACTGCTTCCATTTTCGCTTAACTGTTTGATTATTATTTTTCTCCTCACTCACTGTGTACTAAAGCATGTGCTCAGTCAACCTGAAAAAAATGCAGTGAAAGGAGTAACCTGGAGTCAGATTTTGGTTGCAGAAAATAATTTCAAAAAAAACCCACAGGAGAGTTGTTCCCAGTGTTCCATGATGCATGGAAGTGCCAGGGTCAATTAGGCACCTCCAAAAAATCAGGTGTGTGTTAGAGACCCTGGAACTCATGGTAGTGTATGATACTTGTGAAGAGATTTGCTGTAGGAGGACCTATTAGGATTCAGAAATACTGTGGAAAAACTTATTGATGCTTCACATCCACTGTACCAGCAGAACCAGTATTTATGCACATAAATCTAGATCATGTGATCCAAATCCTTATATTTTCTGTTTCTAGTGTGCATTTCTTTTTTATTTCCAATACAATGAAAAATTGATATCTTAGGACTGAGCATTATTTCCTATGTATAAGCATTTCTCAAAAACCAATGCCCATATTAGTCAGCACACATTCTACATTTCCCTCCACTGACTGTGCACTCAATGCATTATTTCCCCGTGTTACCATGACCTCTAAAAAGTAGGTTTTTTTATTCCATGCTTCCTAAAAAGCAGGTAAAGCTAAAGCAAAACAAAATATGATTTTCTTCCTCTGATCTCTTTTCTGGTTTCTGCACCTAACAATGCAACTTCTCTCTGTTCCTTGGCTCATTCCTTTCTGAGCACACCTGACACACATAAGCTTTAATAATTTACAGGTAGAGGGACTAGTTTGCCAGGCTAGAGACATATTCCAATTTCTTCCCACAAGTCTAATGAGATAAAGCAGTCAGAAGCTTATTGCTACCGCCACATAAAATCAGATTTATGGATGGTTTTCGTCAGAAAGTGGTGCAAGACTGTTTGAGTGTTCCACTGAATTTCTCCATGCATCTTCCAGAGCAAAATTTTCCTGCCTGTTAATGGAAGAATCACTATTATGAGTATTATCCTTTTTTTTCCTAATTAAGAAGCTAGATAAGATTTCCCCAGTCCAAAATACACTGTACAATTCTACACAAAACTACTGGCTTTATATCCAGTGGTTATGATTCCCAGAAGACTGTACCTGTAGAGAGAGAGCTTTGTGTACTATAGCTCATTCCTGGTTGACATATTAGGGAGGGGTGATATGGAGCCAGTGGTCCTCTAAATGATCTGACACTGCTAGCAGAGCTCCAAAGAGTTTTCCTCACATGGCAAAGGTTATTCTGTACTCTCTGACAATGACAGCAGAGCATACTGTGTATCCCCCTCTTTCCCAGCTAAGCAGGAGATATCCATTGACTTTTGTTTGTTTGCTTTTCTCTGTTTCTGATGTGAATTATTCATTGCTTCTGTTTAAACAGTCTGGGGTTTTGGATCATCTGAAGATGCCGCATCAGCATTATAATTTCAGAAGATTTAGTACAAAGGCAAAAGCAACTCACATTATATATGGTGGTAGCACATCTAGCTCTAGAAATGGCCAGATCTGAGATATTATGTTCTGAACCAGATGGTGCTGTCAGACAGCACAGAATGACAACATTTAGATGATGCAGAAAGGGTAATGTGCCCAAAAAGTGAAGGAACTTTACCTCTACTTGCTGCATTTTTTTTTTAATTCAGTTACAGATGGCATAGCAAGGATCATCGCAGAAGGAAAAGTAAGACTTCCTTATAGCTGAACTTAAAAGTATCTGTTGCAACATTTGAAAATTAGGCAGGCAGACCCTTGTTCCTAGAGACTGCCTTTGGCTCCCTCATAGTATAAGGAATAGAGGATAATACAAGGAATTGAGAATTGTTGTTTGTTGCTGTTTTTAATCTGAATAAAGCTACAGAATAGTTCTCATTCCAATCAAGCAATATTTCTAATGCAAAATATATATTAAAATATGACATGCTGTTTTCCTTTTCATAAACTGGTTCCATTTCAGGTCAAAGTAATTTGTTGTTCAAAATATAACTTAGGGTATAAACAGTGAAATATTTCTGGGAAATCAAATTGAAACAGGTTGAAATTGTCAAAACTAAATTATATCATTGACTCAAGCTGTCACACATTACTACACAAGTCAGAATTTTTGTTTTGTAGACAATTGTTTAAAAATTATTTTTCATAATAATTTGTCTGCAATTTCTCCCTATTTTGAAAATACTCATAAGGTAATATAGTATTTCTTACCCAGTGGAAATTCAAATAGGGGTGTTAGCATTAGTAGACCAATTATCCAAAATGCAGACTTTCCTTCCCAAATATCTCAGGGGTATATATTCTGCATTCAGCCCATTTAGAACCATCATGCTACTAAATGACTGGACTTATATAATAATGAAGCACAATTTTTTTTTTTCGCTTAAAATAGCTTGGCTTTAAAGTACAGAGGCCACATGCCAAACTATCTTCTTTCATCTGAACTAATGAAAATTAGCACATCAGTCCATAAACTATACATTAAGATTGTGCCAAAAAAAAAGTAACAATACCTAGGACATTTATTTTCTTTGTGGCAGATAGACTCAAGGAAGATGAATTTCAATCCAGAAAATTACCCACTGAATTGATAATGAGGAAAAAAAAAAGTTACAAAGATAAAACTCCTACTTAATACAATATGCTAGTTCTCTTCCTGTAGGAATTTATTAAAAACACACAGATAAAAGGGGTTTAATTTTGCTGATCTCAGCTCTCTGCAGCCATCACAAATTGGCTGACTGACAAATTTCTAATGACAAATAGGTGGAACTTTTATCCCTAATGAGAAAACATAAATAAGATATTATTCTAGAAATTTAGGACTAAAATACAGTCTCTAATCATTTAATGGAGGTGCAGAGGACAGGCAGAGAAATTAGAACATTTTTACCTGTTGCAAGCAGATCAGCTCCTTGACATCTTTGTTTAGAGATGTATAGCACATAGGTCTCTTCGTAAATGATACAAATTTACTTTTGGGTGGGAAAGTTAGGAGGGGGGATAAAAAAAATGAGAATCTTTCCAAATAAATGTATGGATGCAGGGAAAATTGGCATAGTGTAGATGACTCAACACAGAGACAGGAGTCAGGAAGGAGCAAAGGAATGAAGAGACTTGTCTTTCAGGGGAGCATTTATTAGGACTGACTGCTTAATGAAAACAGATATTTTAAATGACATAGTATAAAAAATCCCATATAAATTCAAAATACTTTATTATTGAAATCTTGTTTAGGCCTAAATTTTCTCAGACACACAAGGAAAAGAACTTTATTGAATCTATGCCCTCTTCTCCTGAAGCATTATACTTTTGCAGAATTAGAATGGATGGGAGTATTGCTTTCTGTTCCAGAGTGAAAACACATTCATATGGGTTTTTTTGCAAGATTTCTTTCAAAAGCTCATCTACATTCTTCTAGCTCTAGCATAAATGTGGCATCCACCAATAGCTAGTTTTTGCTTGCTTGTTTATTTTTTCAAAAAAAATGGCTTTCAAACATGATAAGCAAAGCCAGCAAAAACAAATTTACATTGGCAAAACTGCATCTCATAATGGTTCTGCTGCTGTAGTGATGCCAACCTGGGGAAGAGATATTCACAATACTAACAGCAATGTTGAGAAAGTTAAGCCAAGCAACATTTTTAACTGGGGTATATAAATATCTTGTGTTTGTTTTTTTATTCCTTTTCTCATGGTAACAAAAAGTATAAATCCTCATGTAATCTACACCAATACATGCAGCAACAAACAAGAGGAGCTAGAAGCCACTGT
Organism: Pseudopodoces humilis; assembly: GCF_049639895.1. Lineage (NCBI taxonomy): Eukaryota > Metazoa > Chordata > Aves > Passeriformes > Paridae > Pseudopodoces > Pseudopodoces humilis. Next base: position 44,131,475 of record NC_142200.1, read on the forward strand.
GCAGCAATTAAACCATGGCACAGTTACCTCGACAGAAACGTGGTGGGATGGCTTGCACAACTGAGTGCTGCAATGGATGTCATTAGACATATGGGAAGGGAGAGGCAAAGGAGAAGCGATGGGGTAGTCCCGTACCACTGAATCAGAGAGCTGACAGAAGTGCTCACCAAGGCACTTTCCATCATTTTATGGCAGCCCTAGATAACCAGAGAGGCTCAAACTAGCTTGAGGCTAGCCATTGTGACAGCTACAAGAAGGACTGGAAAGAGGATCTGGGGAACTACAGGCCCCTCAGTCTGACCTCAGTGTCAGTGGAGGTCATGGAGAAGATCATCTTGAGTGCCATTGCCTGGCATGTACAAGACAATAAGGGCATCAGGCCCAGACAAAATGGCCTCATGGAAGGCAGGTCTTGCTTGACAAACCTCCTTGTATGACAGTATGACCCACTCAGTGGATAAGGGAAGGGCTGTGGATGTTGCTTATCTAGACTTTAGTAAAAACTCTGACAACATTTCCCCCAGCATCCTCCTAGAGAAATCGCTCATGGATTGGATGAGCACACTCTTTGCTAACAACAAATGATAGGACAAAAGGAAATGGCCTACAGCTGGGCCATGAGAGGTTTAGATTGAATCTTCAGAGGAAGGGTTTTCAAGCATTGGAACAGGCTGCCCAAAAAGTGTTTGATTCACCATCCCTAGAGAGATTTATGAATCATGTAGATGTGCCACTTAGTGACGTGGTTTAGCGGTGGACTTGGTGGCACTAAGGTTAAAGGTTGGACTCAATTGTCTTGAAGGTCTTTTCCAACCTAAATGATTCTATGCTTCTATTCTATAAAGCAGACTTGGCAATGGTATGGAGACAACCATACCGGCTATGTTCCAGGTCTGATATGCAATATTTATTTTTTTTTACATTAAAAGAGACTAGTAAAGAGGTACTGTGTAAAGACAGTTATCTTGCTGATGGATGAAAGAATTAATCCATAAATAAGCAAAAAAACTTATGACAGTTGCCTCTGTCATGGAACAATTGGAGACAGCTGCAAAAACACATCTTAAGTAGGAATCAATGATCAGGTTTACTGTTTTAGGTAGTTCTCACAGGTATGTGTAGGAATCTAACCTATGAACAACTTGACCTTCATTGTTTTCTCTAATGACTGAACAGGTTCCTTAGAAGCAGTTGATGACTCCTGACATTGTTCTGTCTGTAGATGAATGCATACAAGCTCCACTGTTGAGACCTCTGCCATTTTAGCTGTGAGTTACTGAATCTCTAAGGGCTCTTTCAAATCCAGTCTGGCACTTTGGAACCATTTGGAACCCACATGAAGCTGAAGGCAATTTCAAAGATTGCAACACTGGAAAAAGAGTCTACACTGAGACATACATTTTGGACTATGTATTGGAGCATTGTACAAAAAGGTACTGACTTGTAATGAAAAATGGTACTAATTGAAAAGTGGAAACTTACTGCAGATCAGAAAATAATTTCAAATTTCCATAAATTATTTCCTTCTGGATGCTTTCTCATAATGACTTTCTTGTTTTACTTTCTTCCCCCAACACCTTTCCTTGAAGGTTTGCTGGGCTTTTTTGCCCTTTCGTAGAAATAGCTTCATTTTCATGTACAATATAGAATGTCTACACTTCAACCTTTTGATATTGCATCAGTTCCCACTTACTCCTTTATCAGGTAAAACTTGAATTATCAAATATAGAATTTTTTTCTATAATTTTATTCCTCTGTTTTAAGTACTTCCAGCTACTGATCTTTCTGCAAAGACTCAGGTCCCTCTTCAACAAAGCTACTCCTCAGCTATGTAACTCTATCAAAGATTTCACGTCACAGCATTCTCACACAGACTGGATTGCCTTAAAATATCTCAACAGATCAAAATTCACCCATGGTCATCTTATATTGGTAAGGATTTATGAATTTGTCTCTCTGGGGGTCACTAAGTTTCCTGAGACCAAAGTTTATGCTCACAGTTTACAAGAGCAGGAGTGACATGGCCACTGACAAGTACCAGCAGAATTATTAGCTCGAGCAGACATGCTGTCCAATCCAATTTTAGGCTCTGCAGACCTGCCCATAACTGCAGTTCATGAAAGGTCAGATCTGTCATTTGTGATCACCACACAAAAAAACAGATTAATGTCTCTGTTCCCATTTTGCTAGATAAGAGTGGCTTCATCCACTTGCTCTTTCCCCTGGAGTGTTAGAACAATCTTCATTAGAGTCATCCAGAAAGCTGGGATAGACAAATAGCTTATATGGGAGTTTCATCTCCTCCCCTGCCCTGCACATTCACCTTTTCCATAAGGTCATATTTGGAGGACAAGGAGGGGAACTGGCCTGAGCCTGGAAGCACTAGCAATACATTTCGTTATTCCTTTTTGATGTGGTCAAAATCTGCATCAGTCCTGTCAGTCACCAATGAGCAAGAATCACTCTCTTTCTGTGTTATGGCCTGTGGCCACAGAAGCTCTGAAAAAGTTTCTTGTGGTCTTTCTGAACTTCTTGGGATTATTCCTTGACTTCTTGCAGCACCTTCTAATTGTTCAAGTCTAGGTTTGAACAGGCACCCCTGTGCAGACTCACCATCACAAATCTAACTTTTGTGACACCAAGCACTCAGTTTTGCTACAAGTCCTTTGAAAAATCTCTGCTTTGAAGCCTTAGTTTGGGTTAGTACTTCAAATGGCTCTTAGTACTATGTAGACATAAATACTTGCAGAAAGAGAAATTCTCTCTGAGCTCCTTGCTACAAATATTCTTCTGAGACCTTTAGCTATTTTTCCAAAAGAGCTTATCACTGCCTCATCTGTTCTAACTTCAACCAGTAGTCAGAGACCATCATGCAGGTATGACTTTGGTTAGCTTTATCTGATGTATGGTATCACTGTGGACTGTCCCTATTATCCCCTTAAGTCCACCATTGCTTTATTTCTTTCCCATAATTTTTGTTCCTTTCTGATCCCTTTCTTTTATTATACATATTTTCCTTTTCCCTTTGGATGGCCTTGTAAAAATAGATCACCAAATGAAAGTATTTCAAAGTGGGTAGTTAATTGCACTAAATTGACAGCCTTCTCTGCTTGTGTGCTATCATTACTATCGTTATGTTTGGATGGGACATAATTTCTTTCACCTTTTGAAACCCTCCGGAGCACTTAGAAGAACTTGTATTGCCAGTGAAGGCTTGTATAGAAGGAGAAGGAAAACTCTATTTATACATTATCTCTACATTGTGGTTTTGGCCACAGCCCACAGAAAAAGGCAGTACAACGCTGAACCATCCTGTGAAGGAAACCGGAGGAAATCTGGACTGGACACCAAGATGCTGCAGAAGTATGGTACCTTCAAAATTCCTTGGCACATTGATCATATTTGACTAGTCTGAGGAGAAATCTATTATTACTTTCTTTCCACTCTGCTTTAGATGTTTTCCAAAGGGAACACCACCAAAACTGCCCATTAGCCCCAACTAGAACTTCTGTGAAGGTAGAACACAATTTTAATGTCCAGCTGTCAGGAGGTGAGTCAGTGGGGAAAAGATTTTCTTGTGGCTTGTCTTTAAAAGCCCCTACAAGCTTTTGGGAATCTTCAGTATTAGTCAGCCATCAGATCTGTTTGACAGTGTAGAAAAAGGAACTCTGAGCATCTCCTCTCCCAACAGCCAGAAAAATTACAGCCTTTTTGACAATTGAGAATTTAACATTCAATTCTGGCCAGGCAAAGCCACAAAACTGTGGAAAGGTATAACCTCCTATGGCAGCAGGGCTGGAACCAGATGATCCTTAAGATCCATTCCAACCAAACCATTCTATGATTCTATGATTCTGTACTTGTGAACTGAGAATTTTCACTTAGCTTTTTCAACTTTGAGCCCTTATCCTGTATGCAGTTTTCTGGCCACCAAATGACCACAAAAAGGCTACCTTTGCCTGGTAAACTGGGGACTCATCAGAATCTAGAGGGGTTGTCAGTGTCTGTCCCTTTGAGTAATACAGTGTTGGCAGAAAGCTGAGGCTTACTACCTTGCTCTGCCACGCTTGCAGAGCATTACTGTGAACACAAAGATGTAGCATGTCCCACAGTGCACGGGAGTGCTCGTCCTGCTTATCGAGCTTAAAATCCTTCCTAGTTCATAAAAGACAGAGCAACAAACAGGAAGGGTTGAGTTGAAGTCAATATATAATGGATCTAAGAGATATCCTTCTGTCATGCTGAGACTTGATTACAGCCTAAGTGCTATCAGAAGGGCCATATGTACCATTCGCAGCATGGCTTAGCCCTCTGAGGGCCCAGCAGGAGCGGGCAGCAGCTTGGCAATTTGTCCGAGGTAAGTCACGAATTGACTAGGATAAAGAGATTAGGGCCCTGATCCTCGGGTACCGTCCACCTAGTGGAGTGACTTGTGTGAGTGTGAAGTGGATATGAATGGGTACTGCTTAGCCTTGATAGTGATTTAGCACCACTTTGGGCTCATTTTGGAAAGGTGAAAATGACTGTAGAAGCAGAACCTTAATTCCTGCCCTGCATTTCCTTTCTGCTTGTGTGTTTCTTCAATGATTTGTCTGCTTCCAACTGCTACATTTGAAACAAATTGTAGTGGGGAAAGGCAAAGGTGACTGTGTTCCTTTACTGCGTTTGAATCTGCAGTTAAACACTAGGCGTCTGTGGTCATTAAAATCAAGAACTAATGGGAAAAAGCTAAAGTTTACTTTTAAACAAAGTCAGATTAATAACATAACTAAAAAAAAAAAAAAAATAAAAAAAAAATAAGTGGGCTAGAATATTAATGTTCTCCTCCTTTGCCAGTCTTCTAGCATTATTTACAGTGCCATTCTCCACTTCCAGTCTCTTTCAGTAATGGTGTTTTCTGCAGTGCCTTAGAAAATAGCTTGTCGGCTCACAAGTCAGTGGTACAGCAGTATTTCATACACTACTTCTGGATTAGGGATCATGTCCTAATTTTCATTCAAATTACTGACTCTGTTTAGAAAAGTCAGTATTGCAGAATTCTAACAAAATGCAACAGCAGGTAAGCCTAGCGGATTTAAAGGTTTGCTCATGATCTCTTCCTTTATTCACAGAGCCCTGTAAAAAATAAACCTGTCTCTGTCACAAAGAGCACAACATTATGATCTGAAATAAGATTTCTGTGAGTCAGTTGAGAGGTGGATAATGTACTAATTTACTTCCATCTAGAAGAGAGGGGGAATAAAACGTCAATCCCCCCCTTGATTTTTGCTCTCAAAGAAACCGAACATAAGTATGGTCCCCTGAATCACAGGTATGAATCAGAATTTCACACATTTTTTGTGGTAATTGGCACCACACTCCTTTCTTCAAAAGGGCTCCTCAATTAATGCACATAGGACAAAAGGAAGAACATTGACGTGATTTTATAACTTTAAGCTCCATCTGTACTAAAGGGTCAACTTAATGCTAGCAGGTATAAATTTCCATCTTTTGTCATATGAAGGCACATATTCAGTCTGTGAGTTCTTTTAACACTAGATAGAGCCTGGGATTGCAGCAGTACTGGAGTTTTCTGAGTATTTTTTTTCTTGGTTTAAGGAAGGAAGAAAAAACACAAAAAAAAATATTATTTTTTGTTTTGACCTAAATAAAATTCATGTTTTTTAACGTTAAAGAAATGGTGGGGGTTTTGGTGTTGTTTTTTTAATCATCACTTCCGTTATTTTGAATGGTTAGCTTTTCAAAACTAAAACCAGTATTTTTCCCATTTGGACTGAAATGTACCCGTTTTTCTTTCCTGAAGTTGTCATTTTCGATTAATAGATTTCCTGAATGCAGTAACTGTCCACACAAACTTGCCAGTTTATATGAAAAAGAACAGCATAGGGCAAAGCTTATTTTCTGAGTGGTTGGAGTAGTCAGGTGATGATCCATGTCTATCCATGGTCCCTGTGATCTGAAGCAATGGAGAATTTAACATTTAATTCTGACTAGCCAAATGTACAGGGATATTGATAACATTCCACTTCCTGGACTCTGACTTTAAGGTTTGTTTGGCTTTGCTATCTAAAACCACTGTAAAGCATTTGGTTTAGTCCAGCTTTGCCATTAGAAAGTATTGAAAAAGAAAAATTCCTGAAGTCCAGGGAGGCATCTGTAAAAGTGGGAGAGGGAGACATGGGTTCAGATGAGGTGCTGAGCTTCTCTTGATTTGCATGGTGAGATGGTGAAGGCTTGTATGATGTAAGATCAGCTTCAGAGCATGGTTCATTCCACTGGATCCAGTGCTAGCAGGACTGGGATCTCACTGCTTAGCAAGTGAAAAGCATTGTTGGAACATTGTGTGGAACATTTTGCCTTTTTTGCTATTCAAAACCTCTCTGAAGTAGGAAAAAAGACCCTTTTCAATGCACATACTTCGACTGGACTTCATTCCTTTTTAGCTGCGCAAATTTGTGTGTTGCATGCAGGAAGAAATACCAACCTCTGACAACCCATTTTCTAATGATTCACAAACAGAAGGGAAATTCATCACATGCAAACCTATGTACACTAATTTGGTCACCCCTAGCATTAATGACTTGAACACTCTCCTTCCTACTGACTGTTTTGTTATGCCCTGTGGTAGTTCAGCTGCTCTCTTCTACTTCCCATGGGAGCTCTGCAGTATATTTGGAATAAACCCTTTGGCCTCCAATTTCCCCCATTGCTGCTCCCTGCTAGAAGGCCTCTGTGATTTTCAAAGGTGATCTGGGAAGGAGATACTTTGCAGTCTGATTTCCTCTTTATTTAGTACACAGAAATGACAAGAAAGCCACACCAGTGGCCCTCTGCTTTGGAAAACTGCCAGGTTCAAAGACCATAGAGCCTTTTAGAAAGCTCCATTACCAGAATAAGTTTCAGTCCTACACCATTCAAGCCCATTAGACATGTGCTCAAACAGATACTTTCCCCATCCCTAACACAGTAGGGTACAAGGTGAGACAGATCAGGGCCAGCAGAGAGATATTACCACTGCATTCTGAAATTAGAGTGAAATTGGTTTTGACAATTCTTTCATTGTACTCCCATGGAGAAAGCTTGCCTTCAGTAAATGTTTTTTTTTTAATCAAGTGCATCAAGTGAAACTTCAGAAGTACTGGAGGTGTGACTTTAAAAAAGCCTGTATTCCTTGTAAAATTTTGATAAAGATGCACATTTAAATGGTATCCAAAACCAGTAAAGTAGTATCAGAATTCAGTATCCATACATGTTTAGGTATTAATCTATTGTCCAGCTATAAATCTGTTAGGAAGAGCTTTGAATAGTGCCTTTCATCTGCTCTTTTCTTCTTCCTAAAATAGATCTCACTCAATAACCTTCCTATTCTTGGATAAGAGGTTCAATATCCATTGGTATCCTTTCTCTTGTCAGGCGTGAGGTTATTGCTGAATAATGATGATAATTAAAAGTATTCTAACTGATGAGACTAATAAAACAAATTTCCATCAATGGTGAAGGGCAAATCTCAACACATTGGTTGTGGTTTAGATAAGCAGCCAAAAGATTGATTATCCAAATGTTATCCAAAGGCTGTGTGCTAAAATGGGAGCAGCAAAAATTCAGATGAAAATCTTATAATAGCAGCTGCTTTGTGGTAAGTTCCTTCCTGCAGCTGGAAAAAGAACTGCTGTAGTTTATAACTGAAGGCAATATAACCATTGATCAAAATGGGCTGATATATGATGTCTTCCCAGCACTTCTCAAAGCCATAATCACAGATACTGACACTTTTTGGACATTGATGAATAGTTTTCAATGAGGTAGGGGGACTTGTAGCTTTCCATTTTGACCACTGAATATAAATAAGCTCCATTCTGGAATTTTATGAGAAATATAAAAATATGCTTATATTAAAAATATATATCAAAGAATGTTTTATGGTATATTTATATTTTCATTTGTAATAAAGATTATAAATTTATATTATTACTTATAATATATTGTCATGTATAGCACATTCAGCTTTCAGCTCTAGGTTTTCCTTGCTTATGAGCACTGTTCTCTTCAAAAGAAAATGCACTACCTTCTCAGCTCCATGTATATGCTAGCCCTTTTTGCTTCTCTGCCAACATAAATGTAAGCATTTCTTTTATTTCAGCCATGTTAGCCCTTGTCTACCAACTAAACTCTTCTCTCCCTCCAACCTTTAAGTATTTTTCAAATCCTATCTTGCCAAAAAATGTGTCCAAGAAATCAGCTGATTTTCTGGGAACTGAGTGAAAAGACAGACAGAAAAAAAAAAAAAATAGATGAAAATAATAAAGTGGAAATGCTTATTTGCATTGAAGACTGTAGTTATGCAGCTGTGTGGTTCCTCTCCCCTCCTTTAGCACTGGTGGAGTCCACTGTGCAGCAGTGCAAGGGGAACCCTGATGCCATCCCTGAGGTGTGCAGCACGCATGAGAGTATTCACCTTATCAATCAATGGAGCAGCTAAAATTCCCTTTTACTCTCCTGCCTACAGACTGTACTCTGCTTAATGATTTTCAGTGCCTTCATGTTCTTGCTGACAAAAATAAATATTAAGTAGCTGAAGGAAACAGTTTTGAAATAAAAGGCTAAAACATCTTGATGTAAAATGTTTTGGTTTTGTTTTTTTCACACAAACTTGAATATGCCAATTAATAGGCAAAAATCCCATCCTGTGAAAGAAATTCACATATAAAATCTGAAAACATAAAGTAATTACCATGGATAGTTTGCCTTGCTTTAGTCCTTGTTCAAAGGAACCATAACTCACAACCATAACTCACAGCTCTGACTAGAAATTCTGGGATTTGGCCTTTATTTTTTAAATTCAACGTACATTATTTTGCTCAGAATCAGTGAATGATGTCAACATTACATTATTCCAAACACATGATGATCAATGTGGGCTATATAAAATCGGTTGCCTTCCCTTTTTGTTTTCAATTTCCTTGAGTAAAAGAAATGGAAAAACATAAAGAATTCCTTAAAAATTAAAAAAAAGAAAAAAAAAAACCTAAAGAAATTCCTTCAATTTTATGTGAAGAAGCCTCTCACACTGAGTGCATTAAAAAAAACCCCACAACCTAAACACATTCATATAAAAACAATTTCCTTAGATAGCAGCATTTTTTATCCCTCTTGCTATTATTAAATACGCTGGTGTTTGAATAGCTTTCTCCCTCACAAATCAGCTTTTCCTTCAGCTGAGGGAAGTCATAACCTTGTGCTTATGACATCTCATGCTGTTTCTAAAAAATAATTGTTGTGCCACCAGTGCAGAAAAGATCACTGAGCTGATGAACTTTTAATATGTTAAACACTTACTCTGATTCAAAAAGCAATATTTTCAAATTAGATGCATCCTGGCTTTCAATTTTGCATGATCAGAATAAGGTACCTACATGCCCTGAGTGCACAAATTGGAGTACCTGTGGTACTGAGCCCTTAAAGTGGACACAAACAAGAGTGTAAAACACAAAGGATTTGGTTCTGGTATGTAAAGAAAAGCATTCCTAAGGTTTTGAGTATATATCACCTCCATCAGCTTCTGTTGAGCTGTACAAGAAAAGAAGATGCAGAACATTCTAAGATGTCCACAGGTGAGTGTTTAGTCTTTACCATAATGGTCTCTCTTTCAAAATACCGCTTTACCTCATGAGAATGTTGTGGGTTTTTTACTGTAAGGGTGACAAAGCACTCAAGCGTGTTGCCCAAGGACATTGTAGAGCCTCCATCACTGGAGGTGCTAAACATGTATGTGGACACAGTACTGGGCAATTGAGTCCAGCTGGTCCTGCTTGAGCTGGAGAGCTCGCACCAGAGGACCTCTGGAGGTCACTTCAGAGCGCTGTCATTTGAGATCCACTGTTCACTGTCAGAAGCTGCTCTTTCTTGCTGTAATGTAAACTAAATGAGGCTACCAAGATGAATCACTAGCAAAAGCATTTGTTTTTAATAGGAAGGAAAATTAGTCAGGTAAATGATGGAGCATAAATGTGTTTTCTTCTGTTGAATGGTGGGCTTTATTTTTACATTTTCCCTACTATACTGATGTCTTTTTTAAAATGTGATGCAGTTTCTATGGTAATTTTCTAATTTTAAAAAAGTGAGTGAAATAGCACTTCATAAAATTTATAGAAAAATGTGATTAAGGTAAAATATATTGTTAACAATTTTCAGTGGGAGAAATATGTCCATAACAAGAAAAATGAGAAAGGGACAAACTTAAGAGAAACAACTTTAGTTCACCTGAAACACTATTTATTCTTTTGATGCATTATATTAGTCACTTGAATCCTACAGAAAAAAAGAAAATAATTTTCCTCTTAAAGAATTCTTTATGGGCTCCAGAGTAATTGGACTCTTGGTTAGGGTCTGTGTGGTTGAAAACCAGTTCATAGATAACCATTTATTAGTCAGAGCCATATTTATCAGCAAATCTGATTTAAGAAAAAAAATCTAACTTTACTTTCACTCTTTAAACAACTCTGCATACTTTTTGTTTTTGCAGTGCTGCCTGGTGGCTCCCTACTCACCCTGTTGAGGACAAAGAGGGTAGTTTTATACCTCTGGCCCCCCAGCTGTTCCTCCAGTGGGACATCCAGCCCTGACACAGCCTCTTAGTCAGGAGGAAGCATTGCCAGCTGAGAGCTGTATGGAAGACCTCAGATAGAATATAGAACCTCCACATTTTAGAAGACAATAGCAGCAGCCTTTTCCCACAAAATTCTCCTTGCCTCCTGGCCCACAGGTACAAATTATGGAGGCTTTGGAGGGTGGGGGTCACATATCTAAATCCCCTGCTGACAGGGAGAGCTCTGACTCATAGGCTAAATGTTAAGGCTCAAAGTCTTTGAGATGGAGACTGGATGCAAGTGCATCCTATAGTCAAGTCATACTTATGGACTGACATTTAGTACCCTTCAGATTTGATAGTATTGGCCTTCTACGCAGCCGTAGCACCAAACCAAAACTAAGTATAGGCACATAAGTCCCAGCCATTTTTCAAGTTGTTATGGTGACACTAGAGAGATTGGACTTTCACTTTTTTTATTGTCTCACTTCTTTTGAGTCTGGATTTGCTTTAACATAAAAAAAAAATAAAAAATACTTGTTTATCTTACAAATTAGAGTCACCGAGACTGTTAATTTAAAAATTCACTAGAAAGCTAATAAAAGTTCCCACTGAAATTAAAAGTTACTACAGCCTCTCATGTCCAGGCAGGTTTGCATGACTATGGGATATATCTGAGCATTACTAATTCAAGTGATCCAGAAACGAATTAAGGACCCAGAACAGCTGTGAAACAGAGCAAATGTGACACAGAGAATACGGTGCACCATGTCATCAAGTACCTCCTGCAAGAAGTAGTAATCTCCTCAGTTTTAAAGAGAAGCACACTGCTCATCCCTCCTCAATTGGTTTATTTTCCATGTCTCACCCTGCCAACATTTAACTCTTACAAGTGGGGGGGATCAAGGTAAAGGTGAGGCAAACTGGGATATTGACAGAGAATGAAGTGACCCTGGAGAAGAATGTTGATTAGTTAAGAGACAGGTTTGACACCTAGGATTACACAGCAATATCTAGTTGGCTTGTTATGATTTTTCTTGGATGGTTTTGTCCTGAAACTTCTTTAAAAAGCAATGTAGAATTTGGTTGCACTGAGGACCTAATTTGATATTCTTTTCCTTCAGTTACCCCCATCAGCCAACAACTAAATCTTCTGAGTTGTTTTGTTGTTTTTATTGTTGTTTTGCTGTTTGATTGTTTGTTTGTTGGGTTTTTTCCTTGATTAAAGAGTCTTACATTTCTAGAAATAAGCTATTGTGAACGTAAATTTTTTGAAGCAAGAAGTGATGACTAATTAGATATAGTGTGATCACTAAGCTGTAATAAGCCTTGTGAAAAAAAATCAAATGGATTTTTGGTAAAAAATCAAAATTGGCATCAGTATTAATATAATTTTTGCTGAGATCAAACCCTGAAATTAGTTTAAAAAATACTGGTCTGATTTTATCTGTATTACCAATAGATCATAGAAGCTGCATGAATGTCTCTAAAGCCACTTAAAAATATTTATTGCCTTCCTTGTTTATGAATAGCTCGTACAATAAATCAGTCTTCACATGTTCAAATGCATTTTAACAGTTTTTATCACTTTTAGCAGCTAAATTACCAAGTTAAATATGTAAGGGAAGGAAGTGGAAATTGTTCCACTCAAAATTCAAGATCCTTTTTTTAATCATTTGCTCTTTTTTCTCTTAAACATTAAGAAATATTGGGGGGGAAGAAATCGAGTGTAACAGCAACTGCAATTTCAAATTACTTTAAGAATATCAAGATCAAGACTAAAAGAGAAATAATGTTAAAATGAACAAATTTATGAATGGAAATTCACAGAAAAATTCAGATAAAATTTTCAGATTTAAAAAATTACTTGTAATGTCACTATAATATCAGTATGTGAAAAGCCAAAAAAAAATTTAAAAAAAGTATAAAATTTTTTTAAAAAAGTATATGGTATATGATTATTTAAGATTTAGAAAATGAAGCTTATATGCTAGATTCCTTATAGATCTATCTTCTTTTTCCATCTCTTCCACTAACTTTTTTTGACATATTTAAGATTCTTGCCTTGTTTTGGTTTTTCTAACATATGTGGTCAATTTCAAATAATGCTAATTGTCCCCAAGTTAAGCCAATTGGCTCATTCAGATTTGAAAACTGTATTAATATAAAATGAAAATGAAAGTTAAAAGTTCTGTAGCTTTTTCTTAAGTTACATGGATCTTTCCCCATTGAAAGAGTGTAAAATCTCTCTCTCTTCCTTTTCTCTTTCATTTAAAAAAAAAATAATAAAAATAAAGCTCTCTCAAAGGACATCTAGGAACTAAAATGGTGCCTTCAAAAAAAATGAACTGCCTTGGCTCTCAGCAAGTATCAGTACCAGTTTCATCACTGATACCCCTCCAGCTCTTTTCTGTGCAGTTTTGCAAAACCACGACTAACATAGTTCAGATCTTTCTTTGTTTCTTCTATGTGAAAACTCCAATTCTGTAATAATAAAGCTTAAAACCAATAAGGTTAGCTTTCATGTTCCAGATTTTGTATAATACTTTTTGATCAAGTAAACACAATTAGCCAATTAAGAACAAAGAAAAAGATGAAGGTCATGCTGAAGCAATTCACTATGTCTACCATCAGATTAGGATTGGATTAAGTGAGACTGAACTGGCATTTGCTGTTCCTATTAGTTTTAATTCTGGCCAGTCATGAGGAATTATTTTAGGAAGTAATAGGATTAACTAAGCAAAAAAACCAAGATGCAGCATTCACTTTCTTTACTAAAATAAACATGTTCTTAAAAAGCTTATCAGCCTTTTATTATTCATTCATACTTATGACTGGTTCTATTAACAGATGCTTGTGGCAAGAATATAAAAAACATAGGAAAAACAAGGCAGAACACAACTTACATATCTGTATTCAGAAATGTTCTTAGCCAATTGTGTCTGACCAATAAAAAACTTGAATAAACAGGGATGAAAGATTTCCCAGCTACTTATGTCAACTTTCCAACCTATAAGTATTTTTGTGTCTTTTACATTTTTTATTGGTTTTATGATTTTATTTCTTGTTTAAACATTTTCAGAAACAAGGGGCTTAGATGGAATTCCATGTGTGTGCATACATATTCACAGTGGTCATGGTAGGGAGAAGAAAACCCTTAGCATGTGATCTATTCATCTAGCACAAAGATGAGAAAAGAAGTACCAGTATTCTATCTGAGCATTGAATATACATGTACACACACGTATTAAAATGAGGCAAAAAGAGGTCAGAGACTGGCTGCAAAGGTCAGGCAAAGAATTCTTCTTCAAAGAGAAATAGATTGGGAGGAGAAATGGATTTTCTGACAAAGAAATGCTTTCAACTACACAGGAAAATCTCAATTTATTTTTCTTATTTCATTTGCAAACCAAACATCTCTCCATCTCCCAAAATAAAAAAGTCTGTTTTGTTTTTGTAGGAGTTATCAACTTCTAATCTGAATGAACAGCATACTGAAGAAAAGAAGCAAAGGAAGCAGATTCACAAATTCCATTTAAAATGTCAGAGTAGGGCACAGAAGTAAATGTGAGACGTTCGCATATAAAAAGTCTTTTTCTAAAACATCCTGGTATAAAGCATCAGTCTGGTGAGGTAAATGACATAAGCAGGATTTTGGAAAATTCCAGTGCAATAGCACCCATGAACCAGCAACTCACTTAGCTGGGCCTGTACCAGCTGCTTTTTTTCCAGTGCTCTGTAGCTTGCCTGTGCTGCAGGAAGGGGATCTTGCTGCAGTATAATTGGGCAGGAGGAACAAGAGCTCCATCACTGCACTGAAATAAGGAGACAAATTTTAGTGAACACAGTAGTGACTGTAAGTATTGCCAAGACCAGGGCTACAGATTAAGACAGTTCCCTAATGCTCCACCTATATCTTCTATAAGGAGCAGAGAGACATCATATACAGTAATTGTTCCCTTTGTGTTTGAGTGTGTGCAATATGGCCAAGTCTGAGGAAAGTTTGATTGCAGATACAGGGCTTTTTCAGCAAAAAGGCTCTTGTAATTTAAAAACGTAGAACATTTAACTGATTCCTACCAAATGAAATTACTTTAGTGCTAAGGTGCAGCTGAGATTGGTAGCTGAATCTTGAAACACTGGTGAAATCACTAACATTTCAAATCCCTACAGTGCACTGATTTTCAGGACACTTTTGCTAATCATTGATAGAACTGTTTTCTGTTGGTTAGCAGGTTTCTCTGTGCACGGGTAATTCTATGCAGAATTTATGTCTCAGTCATAAAACAAAAGACACCCGGAGCTTGAAATGATGGGAGCCATTTGAAAACTACTTAGTAAATGGTTAAGTTTCAGCACTTAGCAGCTAAAAAATGTAAATATAATGCAAGTATAGGAATTTTGTCAATAATCAATATTTAGGGAGAGAAAAAAGGTATGGGAGATGAAAGAAGGGAGAAAAAATAAAATTAAGGTGGAAATGGGCTCAATTTCTGAATATATTTCCATTTTCTTGTTTTCATTTACAGATCTAACAAAATTCTCTTGAAACCTTATATTTCACTACTTTTTAGGTTAGACCTGAGCTATCTGCTTGATCCAGTTAGTTCACAGGCAGCTCCAGGTTAAAGAACAACAAAAAAATCTCACTTGCTCCCTCTCCCACAAAAAATTCACCAACACAAACAAAAAAACCCCACTAAACCCTAGTTAGGCTATATTAATCTCCTCCTTTCCCATGCATTTACTTCAATTACTGTTGGTAATTCCTTTACAAATATTTTAATCAATTTGGAAAACTCACATATGCAACAACAACAAAAAAATAATTTATTATTTGCCCACAGATTTTAAAGGTAAATAATAAATTGAGATCTCATATTTTTAGTACAACAAAATTAGGTTTTACACAACCATCCTGATATTCTACTGTTTTAAGGATATGGAGGAACAAATTCTAGTATTTTTATCTCCAGGGAAAATTCCAGAGTTTTTGTGTTCAGATAACTATCCCAGACATTTCCCAACTTCACTTGCTGAGACAATCAGGGAAAATACCAGCCTCCACACACAGTGGTTTCTGTGATGAAGAGTTCCAGAACGATGAAGAAAGGAGTTCTGGTGCTCTGGATGGCAGAAGCTGAGAACCTGAACACACCACAGCACACATGTACTGATCAGTTTGGAAGGGGTATCTGAGCACAGATATACATCCATCTCCTAAGGAGTTATCTCAGACTTTCTGACATCAGTGACTTCTTTTCCGTGACTCAAAGTGCAGATCAGGGAAGAAAATACCACTCATTTTTTGCACGAGAAACATTTTGCCACAATGCACCAGAATTGTGCTGGCTTTTAGACAGGCCATGTAAAGAGAATAAGAGAGAAAAGTTATTTTACCTTGCTGACAAGTGGACATATCTACATAAGCAAAGAATTTTGACCACGGTTATCCAGGTAGAATTCTTTAAGTTCTTCTAGAGGCCAAGTGAGTCTGATACAAATGAACAGAGCCCCACTCCTGTAAGTCAATAAACATCTGTTTTAGTGTACAATACATGAAAATCTAAAAAATTATTTTACACAATCAAGTGGAATTTTTAGCATCAGAAATTTTAGAGTTTTACAACTGTTCTTTTTCCTTACTAAAAATCATGGATGAGTGAATTCAGTTTTGTTTCCTTCCAAACTACTCAAACATTGTACATTTAAATCTTAACATTGCTTGTATTCTGCTTAAAAAAAAAAAAAAACAAATTAAAAAAAAAAAGAAAAGAGAGGGGCAGACAGAGGGAAAAAAGTAGTTCCTAAATCCTCTGAGTCAGAGGCTGTCTATTTAGAATATGTTTATTCAAAACCTAGCACAATGGAGTTCTGTTCGCATGACTGGCCTCCTCTGTGTTACTGTGATACTAATAATAAATTGTTATAACCACAGAAAGTAAAAATTTTTATGCATCCAAATGACAAGGAAACTTTGACCCCAGTTTCAAAAGCACCTAAATTGCCTTCAGAGTCTGAATGCCATTTACTTCCTTACATACAATGGCACTTTTCAAAATGTTACCTAAGATGTAAAAATGGATCAGTAACTGAGCCAAGACAGATATACTGTGAATAAAGATGCTCAAAGAAGGCGAGAGGAAAATCCAATTTAAATGTATAATACCTACACACACACATATGTATACTTACAATCATACGTACACACACATGTCAATTGAATTTACTGTGCTTAAACAACATAACATTCTCTTTACCTAGGAGGGTTTTGCATTAGGTCAAACATCTTTCCAACTGGCAAGTAAGCTTACAATACAAGAAAAACATTACTGCTGGGCACTAACTGCCTTTATGAACTTTACAAACTCATGAATTACTTTGTAAGGTGTGCAAAACTTCACAGAAGCAACAAAGTAATCCAGAAAAAAAAAAAAAAAATTCTAGAGTGCTTTTTCTGCCAGTCTTTCCTCTTCCCCTGCTGTCTTGATTTTAGTTCCTCTGCCCTGACTGCTACATGTAATGTACCACATATACTGTTCTGCTGGACAAATTCAAAGCTGCCATAGGGTAAACCAGGCAAGTCATACATATTATTTAAGGTGGTCCAGATGGCTATGGGAGACTTCCTAAATTTCTTCCCTAAAATTTAAAACAAGTTTTAAAATGTAAAAACAAGGAAAAATACTCAATCTTTGCATGCTCAATCAAGCAGCATGTAAACCTTTGTACTATTGAAAATTATTGAGATATGCACTATAAGATTTTCTCAAACTTGTTTGGTTTTTTCACAATTTTGATTTCTAAAAAGAACTTCCCAGAATTAAAAAATGGAATTACTCAAATTTTTCTACATCATATCAAAACTCTACCAAGTTTGATCAGGCAGAAAATATTAATAAGCCTCTCAGTGAAAGTGAACTTCAAACCAGTCAGGTTTTGCTTTGCCAAACCTGCCAGGCTTGCATAGGATTACTCAGCTGCTCACCAACTTCTTGCTGCCAGGATTTTCCCAGGAGTAACATCAGGAAATTTGTATTCCCACATTAGTCATAAGGCTCTTTGGAACCCCACATTTCCAGCACACAGTCAAGAACAATGGGTAAGCTTAGCCAAGCCATGATAAAGGTGATGATATAACCACTTTCATGAGGCCAGTTCTGAATTCCTTTTCCAGAAGGTCTTTTTCTTAATATTTTCCTGAAATGGAGACTTGGATAAAAACAGTCTGGATGAGTCAAGATCAAGGTAAGACAGAAATAAAGTTAGTTTACTAGAGATATTTTTAAAGACCTTGGCAGAGAGTAATTTGAGAAATAAGGTTTGCAATATAATTTATTTTAATTTATAATGATATTCTTGATTGCTCTCTATTCCTAAGAGGTGTTCCTGCCTTGTGCTGTTTTTCCTTCTTAATTTTATGCTCAACAGAACTATTTCAACAATGTCTTTTAGGTGGGAAGCTGATCCTAGTTACTGGTACCCCTGTGACCTACAGAACAGATGAGTAAAATGCACCTCCATAACTTTGTCTCCAAGGAAGAAGCTCGGTCTAGAGGGGACTATCATGGACAGTCAGCTTCATCACACAGACCACAGGGATCTCATTAGGGCTTAAAATCCACTTTCAGGAGTTGTTCAAGGACTGAAGCTATTCTTTAAATCTCCCAGTTCTGCTGACTACTGTGTACCCAGGAGGCTACATTCTTCCCAATGGCAGTCCAGTCCAGCTATTGCACACTTGCCAACAGTGTCTGCAGAAACTCAATGATGACAAACTCTGATTTTCAGACAGCCTTAACTCTTCCTCCTTTCAGCCACTTGATGCTGAAATGACAGGCCATCAAGGAAGATTGCAGGAACAAGCCATACTCATAGGCTTCTGCCCACTGACCTTCCTTTCAAGCTCCCACCTACTAAACAGTTCCATATTATTTTGACATAAATTTGGGAGTTTTTTTTTTTTAATGAACACTAGTAGGACAAGAGCACAATTGCAACTATACCCTTCCATGATGAAAATATTCTCCCATTAATATGTTATTCCAAATATTTTCTAAGAGGACAAATATCTACTTCATAAACTGTACCGCTTGCATTAATTAACAGCCTTTTTTTTGTACAGGTAGATTGGATTAGGAGTAATAGATGATGAAGACCACTCAGACCTGTCATTCCCTAAAACATTGGCAGAAAATCCAGCTCAGTCCTGTCTGACAAGTATGGAAGGTCATCCAAACTACACTAAGAAATAAAGTGAATATAGGTCATTGCTAGTTAATGGCTCTTTTGAACCAAAATAGAGTTTCGCTGTTCATGCATGTTATTTTTATGATGTATTCAGGGACAACAAAGCCTGTCTGCTGTCCTTATTGACTTCAATTTACAATACAGCTATTTCACTGTCCCACTCTGTCCTTAATTCAGTCGCAAAAGGCCATGCACTGGAAAGTTATTATTATTTATATACACCATGCCACTGCCTAGGCACGTAATCAAGGATCGATTGTGCTATGTAGTGTACAGACATATAACAAAGAAAACAGTCCCTGCCTCAGGCACTTGCAGTCTGTGCAGCAAGTACAGCAGGTAAACACAAGTGATAAATAGCACAGGCCTGGATAAGTGAAAAATAAAATGCATAACATTTATCAGAAAACAGATGTCCCAACTTCCTACCTAGGTTTTATATTTGTCCTGTCTTTGGCATCCCACTTTAGCAGTTTGTTTTTTTTAAGCTCTTTCAGTATGAAACATTACTTTATGCCCACATGCACATAAATTCCATGAATAAAAATATCATAATAGTTTTACATATTCTTAGAAACTATATGTATATGCATTACACAAAAAGTTAAAAGTTAGTGAGGAAGACTAATGGCAATCACAAGGCTTTGCATGTGTATCAGGATGCATGTAATTATGAGTGCATATAGGTGTTTTCACTGCACACCTCAGTTCATTACATGTGTAGAGCTAATACATATTGATATACTTCAACATCATTATTCTGTTTTGTACTTGTAAAGATAGAAAAGTCAGTGGAGAAAATGCTGGATAAATGGGTTGCAAAAAAGTAGCTTAGACAGCGTTTAGAAGTTAAAATGAGTGACAAAGTCACAGTCTTGAATCACTGTCTATATATGTACTCACTAGGAAACTCTCCTTAATTTTCATCATAACTGTTGTTTATGGCGTACATACATGTTTATGGTGTACATTTCATCAACCTAGTTATACTGATTCAAGGGAGACATGCCATTTTATAATTGATGGATGACATTAGGCAAACTAGTGCAATCTGACATTCAGGTCTAGCAATCACGGAAGGCCCAGAAGCAAAGTGAGTCAGTGAAAAATTCAACTACCCTGCTGTAAAATGCTCTGGATTTGTCAGATTTGTCTCACTGAATTCATTGAGCTGACCCTTCAAATCAGGCTGTGCACATATGAGGTCAAAACAAGATCTGTGGTCTCTGAACATGCAATGCCTGGGCTGCTCACCATCTCCATATGCTGCAACTGTTACTTTTCTCTCCCCATCCTAGTTGTAGCAAGTGGAAAGTCAACATTTAATTTATGTATTTGATTAGTTCCTGATATCTAGCTCCTATATTTTTTTACACATGGAGAAGTGTACATGAACAGATCCAAAACAGAAATGATAGGAGAATGAAAGCTTGCTGACACTCCATCTGCTGCTGCACTAGAGACACTTCAGCAGAGATGACATCTGTTTCCAGGTGTTGCTTCTTTTGTAGACAAGGAAAGACAAAGTTATTCTCTGGGAAGAGCCCACTTATACGGAGAGTAAGTGAAGTATGATTTAGCCTACACCTATGCAACTACATAAAATAAGGCCAGGGCACAGTCAGAAATACAGTACAGTACTGTACCAGGATTGTTGTACTCTTTTATTGTTATCACACTCCTTAACATTGTTTTGACACGTGCCAGATGATGCCTGGATGTGGTTTGTGGGACAGCACTTGTCAGGAGCTATTTCCATTATCCAGCCTGAACACTGTGACACTTCCTTCTGAGAGGAGCAGACACAAAATTCTTGGTTGAAAATAATTTGTCTTAGGAAAATATTAGTCTCAAGGATCACATTCATACTGCACCTACTCTAAGCATCTGCTCATGGCCACTACTGCTAAGAGAATCCTGGAATAGACCTGATTAGGTCACTAAATTAGTTTTTAAGACCTTTTGTGTGTCTGTACATGTGTGTATATACACACAGACTTTGACAGACACATACATACCCCCAAAAATGCAAAGGAACACTTTGAGTAAGTTTTCTAAGATCATAAATTTGGAAGGTTAACAATAGCAGAATTTTCTAGAGGTTAAAAATATTCCATCCAGAGTTCAAATTAAAAATTGAAACAGAAGGTCAATGGCTACAAACTAACAATCTCAGAAAACTAAGTCCTCATTCCTGATCTATTATTGGCCAGAAGAAAAGAGTAAACCAATGCATTCATATAATATGCCTTTTTTATCCCTGTCCCCCACTGAGTAAATGATAGTTAAGCACACTTAAACATAATATCTGGAAAGAAAATGAGAATTTTTGCTGGTTAATTTGAAGTGTAGCTCTCTGATTAATTTTAATGCAGTTATTCCCTAAGAAACTGGTTTATTAGAAGAGGCTGTAAGTGCTGCACTTCTTCCCTAGATGTTGTCTTTTATACATTTTCAGATATTTTCCATTGCTGTTTTTCAGAAAAGGAATAAAGCACACCTATCACCAAATCTGTGTACTTTGGGATCTGCACCTCAGAGATTTTTCATGAACTTTAAAAAAATGAATTTTAAGGAGCTGAGCCAGGAAAACAGAGACACAAGGTATTGATATTAAATTACACTGAAAAAAAACCCCATAAATATTTTTTATATTTCTGCTTATACTGAATATTTTTATGTTTCAACACAGTCTGTATGTTCCTTTTTGTGGAAAGGGCCTTATAGCTGGAATCCTGAGCTCAGGCTGAAGATATTCCATGATAAAATGTTTTATCCTTCTTGTGTAGCAAGAAAGCAGCCATTCTGTCTTAGTTAAATCTAAATGTCAATGATCACAACAATGCCCAGATTTTCTGCCATCCCTGTTAATTGTGAACAGAGGGATCGGCATTTGGCACCCAAATTTGCAGATATGGCCAGCAACACTGAGAGGATGTCAGGTACTCTTTAGGTGACTGTCCTTGCTGCTCCGTAACAACTGTAAGCAGGAACAACCACAAGTTTCAAAACCTGCCAAGATTTTATCACCCTATGACCACGTTTAATTTTTAATTTTTTTTGTTTTTTTAGTCCTCTCCTCCCCCCTCCTCCTTAAAAAAACTAGAGATTCTTTGACTGTTCTTCTGAAAACCTGACACTTCTTTGTCTGCTCTTCCAAAGGGAGGGCTCTTTTACACTGTATTCATCTTCAAGCTGGGACTGCCAATTATAGCTCCACCTGGGCTTAGGAATAAAAGATGTCAGACTGCAGCCTTTGTCCTTTTTTGACTGCTTTATACTGCTATTACATTGATTGCTCTTTGTTTCCCTGCAAATGGGGTTTTACAATTGCAGTCCACCTCCTTCCCTCCTTCTACCACACTCCCTACTCCTTGTTACAAGCTTTTTCTTCTTTCCTTTTCTTCATAGTTTTTGTCCCCACTTCTGCTAATAATTTTTGGTAGGTGTTGAGTTTTGATAAGAATCAGTCACCTAGCTCTGAACCACTTCTTTATGAGATTTTAAACCACACTTAGAGACCAGCAAAGTTAAGTCAGCAGAGGGATCAACACAGACATATGTCTATCCAGGAATAATTCAGCACCTTATGTCTCACTTACACCTTGTAATTATGACTGCTTTTAATATGATTTTTCTCTCCAGTTTAGAGACATGTATTCTTATGAATTAAAGGTGGATCCCTGCCCTTTTGTGGCTTGTTCACATCTGTCCAGAAAGCAGAGCAGGAAACCTTTAGCCAACAATGCCGATACAACACTATAAAGATTAATAGGGTACCTGAAAAGCAACAAGGACTTTGAGTGATTTCAAGGATTCCAAAGACTCAAGAAATCAATTTCAGTGAAAATGTCCTTGCTAATTTAGTACCTGATAGTATTTGACACCTCTGTGCTCCAGTAAGAACACTGAGAAATATAAAGATTTCTGTGCATGACTTTTGCAATCAAGATTGTAAATGAAAATTAATGCCAGCTATACAGGCAGAAAGATAAAGAATACCCTTCTAATACCTATCTATTCAAAATAAAAGTTAGCTCTATTATAATTTTCGCATCTAGCAAAAAGAAATAAATCAGTAAAGGAAAATAAATTATGGACACTGGCTAAGTAAGAGTGGAACATTGTCGATTGTGTCAGAACTGCTGCAGCATTGCCTTAGCCCTGAAGAACCATGTGAGGCTGCTGGGGGAAAAAGTCCACAACTCCTCCTGACATGAGACAATTTAGATGTTAGTTGACTTGATCTTGTCATTGTTTCATTGCACATTAACAAAAACACCAGTTCATGCTAGATGCTCAAAATAGGATAAAAGCAATCCATGAAATAAAATCTCTCCTCTGATGATGTCGTAGGTATTAAAATTCTGTTTATAGTGAAGGTTTTTATATGTCCTAATTACATGTTGTAACTAACTATTGTCAATTCTGCCATGCTGAAAGAGCCTTAATGATGACATTATAGTTTGAATAGAATTTTTAAGCAGATCTAACGTAAAATATGTGTAATTAATCAAATTTTAAGTTAACTTTATATAGGAATAAAGGCCTGCTATAACTTTCCATGAGATTATTGCAATCTTTTTGATGCAAACAAGGTCTAGATCTATGAACTTCCAAAAACAAAATGGGCAAGTAAATTACAGACATCTAAGAGGGCTGCAGAAGTAACAAAATACCTAATAAGGGACACATTCCTTCTTCCAGTATCTATTAAAGGTCTTATACCCTCTTATTTTTTCTAGGAAATATATTTCATCAGCGCTAGCGAGCTCATTACCCACATCCCATTACTAGTGTGCCAAACAATTTGCACATAGAGGAATAACACAAAAGCAAGCAGATGAGGAGGGTTGAAGGGAGAGTGATGTGATACACAGTACAGGATGTTGGATGACATAAATCAGATGTGTAAAGGTTTTGTCAACCAGTTGCAGCCTTCACATTGCATTTTTTCTTCTGGGAAAAACAAAAGGTTGCATGCTGGACTTTTCTGTTTTCAATTTCAGGTTAGTTGAGAGAAAATACAAGTATTTCACAGAAATCTGATACTCTTTGCATGGATTGTATGCACACGCATTTGGTGTGTAAGAACATATATTCTCTTTACACACATATACACCACAGGACATACATATAAAAGTATAAAAATGTATGTACAGACACACTTGACCAGCAGCACACACCAGTTTAAAATGTAGCAAACATTACTCTGAAAGGAAAGAGAAAACTGCTGACCCTCAAGGCTTATAAACACTGTGATCCTTAGCTGCATACCTAAACAAATGTTTTATGTTTTAAGGCTAGCTATGCATAGTTCAAGTTAAAGCTTCAGGTTTTATATTTGGATGGTACCTACACTCCAGCTTTCCCCTTGTGTCTAGTCTTGTGTGAATAATGCAGGTTGACCACCGAGGCACATAGCAGTGTGGGAGGACAAGGCAAAGCAGAGAGCAGCCCCAGCTCCCCTCTCTCATCACTGCTGGCTGTGATCTTCACTTGTGTGCATTGCCTGGCTTGTGCTATGGCAAGCTGCACCCACATTTAAATAAAATGTGTCTAATGAGTGAGTCTCACAGATCTATTTTATATTTGTTATGTACACTGGCCTCATCTGTACTGATAAAAGTTGTGTAAAACTCGTTAAAGGGAAGAGAAAAAGAAAATCAAGGTAGGCAGAATTAATAGCTGTTGTGCTATATGAATGGTGCCAGAAGCAGCCCTTAAAATACAATTACAAGCTAAAACTCAGAAAGAAAATTCTCAAGCAGATACAACAAATGTACGGGGAGGTCATTTGTGCTATTCAAATAACCATCACATCGAAATGTCGCTGCCAGAAAAGTGGCATTTTCAACAAAAACATCTGCTTCCTACGAGTCGTCTGGGTAACATCCGTGGAAAATTCCAAGAAAATGTATCTGAAGCAGAGGTGTGGGAGTTAAAATCTCTGTGTTCATTGTTGAATTTGCCACCATGTTCGCACAGGACCTTGAGCACATTGCTAAATGTTGCTAAGCTAGCGGGTCTTCATCTGCTAAATAAACACACTAAAAGGTAGTAGAGTTAAAATAGAGTTGATCTCACTGAATACATCAGGAACATATTCTGGATTAGAAATATCAACCCACCTTCTGCCACCTAATTTATAGCCATTAATGCTCATGATGTATTTCATGGTTCTTAGATAAATAGGCAGACATGGAAAAAGGGCCACTCAAAGACCATGTTTTACTGTGCTTTGTGCTGATGACTCATTATTTTTCTGGGAAAGAAGGTCACTGCCTCTTGAATCATCAGCAAAATGGCAGTAAATTCTGATTTCAGACTGTGTGCAGTGCCTGGGGGGAGAAAGGAGGAAAAGTAGAGAGCAGATGATTCCTGATATTTTTTTCCATCAGACTTTTCCCCACATTTTTATTGAGCACAGGCAGGAGGAGAACCTGTTCTATCTGTGAAAAAGGCCAAACACATAGCCCTTGTACCTTGTCACTTAAAATTCATTGGAAGAGATTTTCTAGAGGCCATAAACTTCTTTTCAGAAAACCTCAGCTTCAGCACTTCTTTCCAGGTGTCCATGTGGTTTCTGTAGCTTCATGTCAGTCTCTTTTAGTGCTGCTCCAGTTTATCTGAGGTGTGTGAGGCTGGGAGACCAACTCTCCATGAAGGACCCATTCTGGACACTATGGCTCTAAATAAATAGGAGATTTAAGTACATGGGAGATGCTGTGAAAAGTAACTGATGCTGAGGACTAATATTTTCATCACTGTAGATAAGCTAAGCATAAAAGAAAAGTCACAATCTACTCTAGGTCTCATACCTGGCCTTGGAAAATTAGCCTGTTCTATGATTCCATTTCTTTTTATTTTTCCATTTTACTGGAATTTTTGACCATCAGGGCTTGCTTTAAAAAGTATGAAATATTCCAAGAAAAGTAGTTGCGTCAAACCTGAACCCTTAGTTGTTAAAAAAATAGTACATTTTGATCTATATTATGTTATTATTCTATAATGTTCAAAATGATGACATTTTAAAGTTCCCTGCATCAAAGTATCAAGTATCAAGAGGCATAGTTATCTATAGGTTGAAGTAAGTTCAGAAACCTGCATTTCTTCCATTTGGAAGCCCTCTTGAAACAAAATGTATATATGCCATCGGTAGCAACAAAGCTTTTTTTTATTATTTTTTATTTTTTTCCAAGTGCCTTGGAGTTTTAATAGATCAATAGGTATTTTTTATTTCTTTTCTTTTACAAAAAAAAAAAAAAAAAAAAAAGCAGCTTTCTCCTCTGCTGGTTTCAGATTTCCTAAATCCCTAAACTAAATTCTTCACATAGCCAAAGCAGGAATTGGACACTTCAAAAATCTGATATGTTTGTCTGAAGAAAGAATTGTTGTTGGCACTCCTTAGTGCTCAGTTGTCATCGGTTCCTACAGTTTGTTCCTGGGCTTCAAGCCTGAGCAGTCAAACCAGTCTTTTAAGTCCAGGAGATTTACAACCCTGAACCACAATCTGACCTAATGATTCCCCCCTCAAGTATTTGCTAAGCAGTGGCTGAGTTTAAAACAGTCTTCTCTTTTCTGTGTATTTTTGCAGGCAGATGCCTCTGGAATTAGACCAACACATTCATCCAGAAAACAAACTAATGTCAGGCCAGCATGAATTATTAGACAGCAGTTCCAAACTTATTACAAAGGGCAGTTACATCAAAAAAAGTTTAGGTTTGCTTTTTTGCTTTTTTTTTTTTTTTTTTTTTTATTTAGAGGGTAGGTTACTAATTTCACTTCACCCTCTGCTTAGCAACTGTGAAAACAAAATATGTCATAAAATGGCATACTTAGCCTCAACATTGCTAAATTGTAAACTGAACATAAGTGGCACATTCATCATGTTTTTGAAAGCGTTCACTGCTCTCCCTCACCCTATGTTTTCCCACCTACCAGCACTCCTCAGGGCAGAGGCCAGACCACTGTGAAAGATAAGAGTGGAAAAAAAACACTGTGGAGATGGAGCCCTGAGGAACAGAGATGACAGACTGCATAGCACAGCCACAATGGTAACGTTGGGATGGGAAGGTGGAGTCACATGTCAAGCCCACAGCTTTTTATCCACTTTTGTATGAATCAGAGCAGTGCTGAAAACTCTGCCTGATTTGTGTTCTCTTTGCCTGTGAACTCTGATTGGAGTTTACATGCAAATTGTTTTCTGTTCTTAGCTAAGGTTTTTAGTAGCAAGAGGAAAAAGTCAAAAGTTTATACCTTTGCACAACAAGTCTGCTAGATTAAAAGGCAAACTTTTTTGAAATTCAATCCAAAATATCTAAAAGAAAAGGTTTACACAGAAGCTGTCTGTTTTTCCAGTGATGGGGAAGTTCAGACCCACCAATTGAAAGACTTTTGTATGGAGGTGCTTTCCAATTATTTATCTTGCTATGATACAGAAGTAGGAATCAGCATAATTCAGTATTGTCATTTCAAACTGTATGTAAAATTTAAATTTTACATGTAAAATGTAATATAAAGCAGGATTGGGGAACTACTTACTGCCCAGAGCTTGATTAAACCAATAATACTCTTGGCTGATAACCAGACTGAAAATGCAAACCAGAGAGGGGGCAAAATTTTGCTTTCTAGGAAGAAAGTAAGTTCCACCAACTTTCTTGTCTCATCACCAAAGACTGGACATCATCAAAAAGGAACAGGAGAGCAGCACTTCAACACCTGCCTGCAAGGCAGGGTCAGGTCAGGTCTATGTGCTCATGAGAGAAGCAGACAACTATTGTACATCTGTCTGCCAAAAAGGTGTCTTCAACATCAACACCATCATGGTTTCCTTCAAATCCAGTACCAAAAGGGTTTTTAAGTTTTTAAGAATTTGGAGGATTTGTATAAAAACTGATTGAAAATAAATGTACATCTGTCTTAAATGAACTAGGAAAAGGTTCAGTTTCATGGAATGGAAAGGCAGGGGGGATCATGGAAGAAAGGCACATGATGGATAAAATGAGAGTATGGAAGGCCATTTTAGGGCTTGAAGTTACCCTGGAAGTTTGGAGAGCCATATCTTGCGCAGTCTTGTCCACATTGCCTGTTGGGAATGGTATAGCCAAGTCTGATTTTTCTACTGGAAAGTGCTGACTAGCAGGGAACATGCAGACTCTTAGGAATCTAGACAATTAGTAATCTCTGCTTGAGCTCATTCTCTGGTTTGGTTTTACATAGCATTATGATTTATAATTTATAATGTTGCAAAACACACAGCCCAGAGTAATACTCATTACTCCTAGAGATTTCCCTTCCAACTTTAAAAGTGCAGAGTGCACATGAGATACTGTGCTTTGTTTCTTTCATAGTCTGGCAATGCTGTAATACTAAATATTATTAGATGTGGTGGTAAGTCAAGAAACCCTGGAGATAATACCATAATCCTAAAAAATATTACAAATTTTACATTCTCATATGTTTTTTTTCCTATGCAGAGAAAGGTTTCTTCTCCTTTAAGTGTGAGGTTTCTCTGAGAAAGATACTATTCAAATCAAGGCTTAATGCTGGTCCACTGGTGTTTCCTATGCAAATCTGACCAAATGTGAGGGAATGAGGAGCTAGCATTAGCACAAAATTAGAGTGGGCAGAACATGCTCCCAGCTCCAGGCAGCAGGACTTGACCTGCAAGAATGTTGGAAAGAATCTCACTTATTCATCTCAAATGATCTCAGCTAAGATTTCTGGTGTGTGTGTCTGCATACATGGACATGTGAGCCTCTGTTTATTTATTTTCAAATAATCTGTCAGAATCATGTGCTGCAAAAAGAATTTTAAATTATTTTTCTATATGGAAAGAGATGAAAAATGTTCATGGCTGCTCTTTTCTTGGAGGCTTTTCAAGATGCTACCCCTAAAACACTTCCCTTTTATGAACTGAAACCAAAGTGGGTCATTTGGCTTGTAAGAGACATCATTATATTGAGCTGTGTGCTAATTAGTTCACTTTCACTGATTATCATTAATACCTGTGGCTGTATGATTCACATAGGCCAATAATATGCACATAAAACCAAGAGAATGCAGATAAAAAACTTAGAGTGACTTAAAAAAGATTAAACACAAGCTGCAAATATGGAAACATAAGAGACCTGAAATGAAAAACCGACATATTAAACATCAAATTTAAATCTGCTTTACAGAGGGATTAAATGCTCACTGTGGACTGTGAGAGAATCCATTTCTAATGGTGAATTTGTATCAGTCCACAGGGAACCCTATCAAGGCACAGCTGACTAATGACTATCATTTTCACTTGATTTCATTAGTATTTAAGTTATAGCATGAAGTACATTCCCTTCGGTGCCCTGAAAGTTAGTGATTTACATACATTTGCTGTGAAGCTTTTGCTTTGACTAATATAAAAATGATTTGCTAGTAGAGAGTGTATTCTTTCTCATGCCTACCCATGTCCACTCATTCAAATACAAATGTTAACTTTTCAAATGATTAGTCACAACACAGTTCAGAGACATGTTACAATAAAAATAAAATAATTCTGTCAGCCTGAAATAATTTTGTCTTTCTGGATAGGATGTAAAACTCTGTGTTAGTCAGCTTATAGTTGTTTGTTTCTAGATTTTTCTGTACAGTGTGTGCATGCAACATGTCTTTTTCCTCTGTAGTGTCCAAATCCACAGTTAGAGCAAAGTATCATGACAAGCCTCAATTTATAGACAACTGACCATGTGCGTCTTTGTGACAATGCCTGTAAAAGGAATTCTGAATAACTGGTCAAGATGGGTAGTTTTTGAAAAAGATGGAAGAAAATGCTGAAAGTAAATGACTGCCCGAGTGTCCCTTGCTGGCACCTTACTCCTGGATTCCTCATCCAATTAAAAATAAAACCACTCATCCTCACCTCCAGTTTTTCCCATCTATTCTCTTGCCTCCCATTACTCAGACAATACCAGCTACCAAACTAGCTGCTTCTCATACATTTTTTCAGACTTTTCCACCTTTTTAGCTTTACTCATACCCCCCTCTTTTTCCTGCTACTCTTCATCTCCAGCTGCATTTTCAACTTCCTCTCATAAAATGACAAATAAAACAGGTACAAGCAGCACTACTTCAGTATTTTGCAGATAGCTCCAACTTTCTTCAGAATATTCATTCCTTCTGAGCTTTTCTGTCCAAACCATGCACAGACACAGCACACAGTCACTGTTAAATAAGCAATATTCTCTATTATTCTTAATAGAAAAGCCCAAACCCACTCTATACATGACACTAGCTTAATTATCTGTTGCTCTTTTTTTTTTTTTTTTTTCATTTAATGAGGCTTTAGGAAAGCTTATAAAATATTATGCTTAGATAAGGGTATCTGTAAAACATCAGTTCTACATGCATAAAAAGTTCAGGAAACCCTGAGCCTATAGTCATGTTCAGAGGCACAAAGGGATTAAATCAAAATACAGTTAAAAAAGGAGGCTTAAAAGTGCATGGTAAGATGGTTCAGCAAATGAACAGAAAGAGGAAACAAAGGTTATGTGGAGAGGGAGCGAGGGGGTAACACACTGTGTTTGCCATGTATAATCACTTGTAAATCCCAGCCACACAGGAAAGGTCCATGCAAAAGACTTCTGATTTGTGTTAGTACCATCAATTACGAGTGTCAGGCAGACACCCCCATCAAAACTGGAATGCTGTAAACAGACACTGAGGTGAGCCCATGTGTCAGACAACTGACAGGCTAAACAGACACTGTGGAAAAGGGAAACAGAGGAAGGATTGCTATTCCTGTGTTGTACCTGGCCTGCTAAAATACTGAAACCTTATATAATTTATTCAAATAACTGAAATGTAAGACAGAAACAGGCTGTGAATCCACATCTGCTTCATATCCTTTTTCCTCTAGCTCATCAGATTTTTCCATCTTCTTTGATTTCCTCCTGTATTTTGATTTTATGTTTTTTTGATTAGTGGAGCTACTCCAGGTTCAATTATTCCAGTAATGGAGCATGCATGAATCAAGAGTATGGTGGATGAAAGTCTTCCTTGATTTTTTTGGGGATGAATGCATCAAGTCGAAATGGTCCTTTTTCCAGATCAGCTACTACTTCTCTCCACTCTGTATAACACTCCTCTGCTTCAGTGCTCCTGACAGAATATTGCTGCTTCAGCAAAAAGCTTTGAAGGTGAAAAAGTTAGTTCAAAGAATGTGGTGTGTATGATCATATAGCCTCTAAGTGGAGGTGTAATGCTGAACCAGGGGGCTCCTGTGACTATTTTTCTCTCCCTACCAGTAGTCAGAATCTCCTGTTAACCCCTCTAAGCTTATAGAAATCATGATGCAGATTTATTTTGGTTTATGAAGGGGATGGGTCACAGGAAAATAATCAAAACAGGTTTTCAGCACTAGAAAGGGAAAAACTTTCAGTATATAGATAGCATACACTCCAGGGAAATTATGCTAGGCCTCCCAAAGTCGATGAAGAAAGCATTGTTTTGCCCACTTGATATTGGCTTCTGAGAATACTTGCAGTCCAGCAGTTCCTTGTCTTGTTAAACACTCAAATCTTAATATACTATTTCACTAGAAGGTCATTAATTTCTAAATCCCAGTACAGACGAGACTTTTTTGTGCTGCAGAATTCATCTGAGACAGTAGTTCTGTCCATGTTTCTGTCTGCCAGAAAATGCCCTTTAGCAAATGACACTGCTTTCAAACATTGCATTTCCCTTTGAATTATTTGCAATACCGCTGAGTAGTCTGCAGTTTGTTCTCTACCCCAGCAATTCAGTTTCAAAACTAAAGTGCAATACTTTAGATTAAAAAGGAAGTCCCTGAAAATTAAGACTGCCAACATGTCATGTATGCTAAATCCTTTTGTAAATTCTGACCTAAAAAGAAAAATGTAGTATTAGTCAAGAACAAAGAAATTTATTATTTCAGCCTACTGTTATTTTGCCAATCCTTAAAAATAGATTTAAATAAACTGAAATCAAAGGAGTATGTGAAAATCATAATGGTTTTAGTGATTTGGTTCACTGTAGCTGTTGACTGCTCTTTGCATTTCAACTTTACCTATTGATAATTTGTGAGCAAGATATAAACTATTCTTGAGGGTGAAGATGTTGGTAAAGTGCAATACTGGTAAGATTTTATGAAAATGTAGCTGAAGGTTAAGTGAAAGTATTTATCTCATTTCAATATCCATGATTAGCTGAAACTTTTACATCTCCATTACATTTAATCAGTTCATTTTCTGCCTGTATGAAAGATCAGATTCAGGTTGAAACTTGAAATAGAAAATATTTTCCCCATTATCTGCGAATCAGAACATTATTGAGAGCGGCAATGTATAAGAATAAGCACTGCCTGAAAGTTACACTAGGGAGGATGAAAAACTAGCAAACAGAAAGGCTTTTTACACCTTAGAAGTCAAAACAGAGACTGAGCTTTTTCAGTGCCTGGTTTTGCTTAGTTTGTTCTACACAGAATTACAGGAAGAATTTCATTCATTTGTAAAGGATGTTGAACAGCACAGCATGCTCTAAGTGGCTGAAAATGCTGCCTATTTATTTAAAATGTGATTAACACTCTGCAGACTCAGGCTATCCAAATCCTGATGATTAATTGAACCTCATGTAATTTTCTTATTGTATTTGCAATAAACCAGACTCTAAAATCTTACAGTAAAATACTTAATCATTCTTACCTATACCTCAGCAAGTCTGTGATTCTTTGTAAGGGGATGCTGTACCTAAAAGCTTGTAGCTCATCTAGGCCAGGCTCAGAGAGGAAAGTACCCCTGGCTGAGAAAGTTTAGAAAATTTAGCGTAACTTGAAAGTTTTGTTTCTTCGTGAGATCTGGAGTAGTCTTGCTACTGGTATGGCACATATACAGATTCTGTTAGATTTCCTGGATTCATTTGAGTGGACCTCCCTCAAAACAGATCTATCTTTTGAATATTCTGCTGCTCCCCACTGCTTATGAACTTTATACTACTTTGGTTCTCGAATTCGTAGCCAGTCTATTGTAGGGTAGCTTAGAGTAAATTAATGGGTGAGAGTTCACCACTGTCAGTGGGAAAGTGACACACAATTATTTGGAGCTTTGGGCACCCATGGACACCATTCCTGTCAATTTAAAACAGAGGAGTCACAACAACATTTGAAAATCATGGCAGACTTACCCTTAACAGGGACTTTGATAACAGTATAAATTGATTCCTCGAAGAGTAGTATCACCCCTTTTGAGATAGCCCTTTCCTGTTCTCAGATAAACTCACTTTCAAAAATTTTGGTGTGTTGCCACTGACAGTGCTCATGTGAATGACATCCACGGACCTTTGGCTGCTGTGACAATGGCACAAAGTATACAAAATCAAGTAATGCTTTATTCTACCAGACAGTAATAAGCATGTAATTATATTGTAATTAAAAAGCAATTATTTACTGGCAACTATTGAAGACGTCTTTAATGATAATTCTGAGTGTGACTACCATGTAATTTGTAGAGAGAAATAAGTGTGCAATTACCCTGTTAGTAACACAGCAATTACCAAATACATCCATGCATCTTTCTGTTTCCTGACATGGAGTTACCGACACCTGCAAAGTGTAAATTACATGGCAACTACACATGCAGCTGCCAGGTGATGTACAGTAGAATGAAAAGATGGCAGATATCATTTCAGAATTAGGGTTTGATTCATTAATGTAAAACTGGTATAACAGATTAAAGAACAGAGATCAAATCTGAAATAAGACGAAGTCACTGGAATCCACAGAGCTTGAGAGAGTTGTAAATGTGCTGTGAATCAACCCCAAATCTTTGTGTAGAATTGTGGGTACAATAAAATATATTGTCACAAGTCTGGAATTAGTGGTTAATCCCTTTCACGTGAACTGATTCTACCCTATTCAAAAGAGAGAGTTTCTATTGTTTCTGTCTCGGGTTCCTATCACAGACAAGCAACAGAGACTTGCTGTACATGGAGTCTCATATGTCAGCTTCCCACCTCCCTCTTATGTCAGTATTCTAGTGACATTCCCAAATAATGGGTTTGACAGAAGGAGGGCTCTGAGCAGGGGAACTTACCAAGTGAGTGGAAAAGCAGAAGCAAAAGCCCCAAGGCAAGATATGTCATAAACATTTCAGAGAAAACACTAAATACATTATTTTGAAGCAAATGATGTGTCATTTTATGGCTGGTGTAGGCTACATGCATTCTTATGACACAGACCCC
The DNA here is from genome assembly GCF_049639895.1 of Pseudopodoces humilis. Lineage (NCBI taxonomy): Eukaryota > Metazoa > Chordata > Aves > Passeriformes > Paridae > Pseudopodoces > Pseudopodoces humilis. The sequence continues at coordinate 44,165,547 of NC_142200.1, forward strand.
CATTCTAACAAAGTTCTTGTTTATTCCACATAAATATAACATTAGTCTTAGGCATGAGACTTGAAAATAGATGGACTACTTAGGTACTCAAAGCTAAAGATACATTTATCTACACTAGCACACACATCATCTCAGTTTTTAAACCTGTGCGTCTAAATCACATCCGGAACACCAGAAGATCTCTGCCAAATATTACACTAAAGCACATGCAGAGTTTAATTTTAAAAAGTCTTGGCAACTGAAAATTAGTATGAGCCCTAAGTGGTCAAAATGTTTGAATATCAGTCCAATTTTATGCAACAGCCTACAATAAAGAGCTGCGTTTGAGGCTTATTTATAACTTATCTAAAATTAAAATAGTCTTTGTTTTCTTTAAAGAAAGAATGAAAGAAATAGAAAAATACAGGACTGCAAAACCCTTCTGAATCATATATTCTAAACCCCAGAGAAGAAAGAAACTAGTCCAGTGTGATGTGAGACAACACACTGCCATGCTGGAAAGATTTCTCTCTGTCTGTAGTCCACTTTTCTTTCTTGGTCTGGGAAACCAAAGTTCAGCAACAAAACTAAGTGTGGCTATTATTTACTTAACCCTCAGATTTCATTTATTACTATCATATTACTTAGACTTTGCCATCTCATTTTGCATGCCTGCTAAATTTCTTCAGCAGTGCCAGAAAACAGACACTTAATATTTAGAGCAATTCATTTGATGTTCTGTCATCCATCAAGATTTACAGCAATACTGTCCCAAGATGCCTGAATCCTATAGACAAAACACAAAGCTGTTGATTACAAAATAGGGTGATGAAAGGGTGCTGGAGTGTCTTTCTAGAAAGTTTAGGAGTAAAATGCGAGTCATCTTAAAGCACTTATTTTGAAGAGAAGCAGGATAAGCCCTTCCTTTCACATCTCTGATAATTTAGAATAATATAGATAATTAAAGTTTTCTCCAACAGCTATACTGTGGGAATGCTGTAATCCTTCTTTGTCCACACATAGTGTTCCAGGGTGATTAATTGTTAATTGACAAATGTCAGTATACCCTGGAGCATATTTTGCTGAAAACATACAACCAATGATGGCCATTAATTTTTTCTTCTTGTTTGCAAAATCTCACTGAGAGGCATTCATATCTCATAATTTATCCAAGGGTTTCTAGAGAACAATAGCTTGCATCCTAGATGCTGGTACTCTATTAAAACCTTGAATTAGGTATAAAGAAGGGTGAGTGTTTCGTCTGAAAGACTGGATTCCACTAAGACAGTGCCTACACATAAATAGATGACTATTCATTTGTTCAGTCAGACATGTGCCTAAATGTGATGGAACTGAGACCAGAGGGTGATCTGGTCACAAGTACTCTGTGTCTGCTGCTGATGTAAATTAAAATTCCAAGAGAAAAAAAAGAAGAAATAAAAAATAAAAAAATAAAACCCTAAAAAACAACAACAGCAGCAGAAAAAAAATACACCCAGAATAAAAACCCCAAAACACCAGCCTGGTCTATTGAACTGACTTCCTGCCGTTTTGTTACCAAAACAGCTAGAAAGACTATTAAACCATGGTGTGGGCTTTTAATGACAATAGAGCTATTGCCCAGTTCCTGTTGCTTTGTTGTATCATTGCTACAGTCCAGTGGTTGCATTTCAGCTGCAGTGTTTCTGGAGTTGGTGTGGAGGCTGCTGCTTCTGCAAGCATCTACAAAAAAGAAAACCTCTTTTGCCAATAATGGATATTGCTGTAGCAGTGTAAATGGAGAGGTCAAAGCCTGTGAACATGGAAACATGGTAGTACAAAACAAAAAAAAAAACCAAAAAAAAGAGGATAAAATTGTTTTTAGTTCTACATAACTATTCTATGTGGGTTCATTATTTTTATGAAAAAAAATTAGTCAAAACAGATGTGAATACACATAGCTAGGTTTGCATGCATGTTTAGCATTTGTGATTATTTGGACTGACAGTGTCTGCATGGTTTCTTTAGGTTGTTGAATAAAGATCAAAATGCGTTACTGTGCTCCCAGTCCTAGAAGTTTGCTCCCAGAACGGTACTGAGGAAACTCACTCCTCAGTTGTCTGCTTCTTTGCCTGTTAGAGATAAACAGAAACCTTCATTCTCTGGAGCTGTCATTCTCATATCTTTCATGTGTGCTAAACTCACTAGAAAAAATATTTCAGAAGAAAACAATAGAAGTGCTTCATAACTCATACACAGTAATTGGTGTCCTGATGAAATCTGGGGCCTTATCTTGAATTCCTAGCACATCATATGCTTGCCACGGCATATTACAAGGAATGTGGCACAACTGCTTGTTGCCGATATAATTTTCTATCCAGAGGTACAATATTCTTATTGTTTACTCTCAAAACATTTATAGATATTTTTAAATACATATATATGAATGAAAATTTCAGTCTAGACAAGTAATGAATAAAGAGCTTCTGAATCTTTTGAGGATATTTTTCCCCTTTTTAGATAAAAGACCCTATTTTTTCTATTTTAAGTAACAAGACCTTCTAAAAAAACTTAAATGGCATTATTTAATCTTAAAATAGTCTGTATCTTTTAATAGGTATAGATAAATAAACAACTTTATTTTAATGTTTATTTTAATGTTCTAAGAGTTTAAAAACCCTTAAAAAACATGATGGACATCTACCATATGGGCTTTTGGTATTTCTCCTACTTGAAGCAAAAAAATCAGCCCTTCTCTGGCTACAAACTGCACCCTACTGTGTTACTTAAAAGCACAGCAGAAATTTTAGAGGTGGCCCAAACTGTGATTGTGCTTGGAAAATTATTCCTCTAGGATATATATCTGTATAATCTTTACCTTGAAAATAACCAAAAAGTACCAAGTTCAGGAAAGTTGTATGTGCTTATCTTGGAATCCAGAAGTCATCACAATGGCATGATTTTTGGATACAGGTTTCATGCGTTTCTGTGGTAGCCAGAAGGTGGACGAAAAGAGTGTGAAGTGGGGTTGGAAGGTGCCTGTGGTACACACAGAGGGAATCCTGCATCCATTGTGTAGAGGTGACAGAAAACTGGAGCACAGCAATCTTCCACTTGAGTTGTATGTGTTCTGCTCAGTGGCTTTCCTGCAGGGAACTCACCTTGTGTCCAAATTCTAGATTTTGTCACTGGCAAAATATGAAAAAGAAAAATGGTCATTTCAGAGGTCTCAGCTGCTCTTGTAGAAACAAGTAGTAATTCACATTGTCTGAAAATGTCTCTGTGGGTGGAGAAGGGAAAAACAACAACCAAAACACAGCTCCTTTTCCTTTCTTTGATCAGCCCAAAATTTAATGCAAGACTCATCAAGTCTAACTCAAGCCACTCCTTAAGCACCTGCAGTTTTATGCCTCTGCGATCAACCTTGTTAGGAAGCCCAGTCATCAATCCAGCCTGTGTCTTCTCGAAGATGACATTTTTCTTCTAAATCTTCCATCAGTTCTGGAAGTCAAATCTCGTTCTTCCCAAGAGTGCTGTTCCTTAGGCAGGAAGCTATACTATAAGGAAGTCTTCACAGACTAAAGGAAGTTTGGAGGGAGATGGGGTGTGGGGACACCAGAACATTGAATAGCTCCAGGAAAAGGGCTATAATGAATACAAAAGCCCATTGTTCGTAGGATCAGATATCTGTCATTGAACTTCAAAGAAATTATTATTATTATTATTATTATTATTGTTGTTGTTGTTGTTGTCATTGTTGTTTATTAGTAGTAATAATAGTAATAATAGTAATAATGGTAATAATAGTAATAATGTGGTGGTGTTATTATCATCTTTATTATCATTATAAATAGGTTAATCAGATATGCTAAAATAAGAGCAGACCTGAACTCCCACTGAGCCTTTTCTGAGTTTTTAAAAAAGTTAACAATTTTGTTCATGCTTTTTTCCTCCATTCTTCCTACATACAAGTCAGGAATTGTCTGTTATACTACCAAACATTTATATTGCTGGAGCACAGAGAAAACACCTGTGTCCTTACATTTCCTAAAGGAAACATAAGCTATATCACAGTTTAGATCACTCAGCTGTGTATTTTGCCTAACATTTGTATATAAATTTAAGCACAAATGAGAAGCTTGTGACCATATCTTTGTCTGAAACGTGACCACATATAGTTCACTATACTTTTTCAAATCTGTATGTGTCATTTCATTATTTCTAGCCTATTCAGACTCAATTTCTTATCCTTTCCATTATGTCCCTGGGAAAAAACGGATGAAATTGGGTCACTATTGTGCTCATGTCATCCCCTGGGCTGCTGGACACCTGGGTTTTTAGGACACTGTAAAATGACAAATTTAGAAAACTTTTATTGCTTTTTATGTCCAAATTCAATATCTTCAAGATATTTCCCAATATAACAACCACAATATAATGAAGTGAGAGGTATTTAGAGCTTTTTTTCAGCTGATTCTTCCCAGCTGCTTCTGTGGAACAGCAATTTGATGCCTTCCAACATCAAACCTCTCTCAAAGAGAGCTACAGGGTCACATCTAAGCCCACAACACAGACAATAATATTCTTCCTTGTCTCTACATTTGAACAAAACCGGTGAAATCATAAGTCTCACATAACACAACAATTCCATATCCCATTGAATCATAATAGAAGGGAAGAGTTTGGTTGGATTTGGTTTGTTTTGTTTTGCTTCCTTTTTTAGCTTTCTTTTAAGTGTGGTAGGGAGCTTACAGTGAACTGGCTTTAGGTACAGTTTATTTCTTCAGACTCTGGTCTCATGGAAGGGTTTTAATTTTACCAACATGCAAAGGACATTCATGCACCCTTCAATATTTTACCAAACAATTCTCAACAAAGGGTTAAATAACCCATTTAAACAAAGGGTTATTTAAGCTTTCTTTACCTATATTTGGAAATATTTTAAATAAAATTCAGTCTATACCTAATATTCATCAAATTAATTGAACTTTGAGTGTCTTTGAAACTAAAGAGTGTTATTATACTGCAAAACAAACCAAATTAATTTTAAGGAAGTCATTGCTTCACAGACATTTGGATTTGCACAAAGTCATGTGAGGCCCTGTTTTGCTGGAGTTTACATTTATAAATATAAGTACTTGAAATAAGTAAGACAAGACAACTCAGAGGTGTGTTTTCTTTCGCTTGTGCACTTATATATAGCAAGTTCTTGTTTTGAAGGTTTATAACTGGTAGAAGATTTCATTTACAGCTAGAGCACCTGAATAAGTGACATTCAGAAATGTAACCTTCCTTCCTGTCACAATTCCATTTCATTTCAGGTTAAATTATATCAATGCTTCAGTTGTAGAAACTTTTAAATCAACAAAAGTAGGAACAGTGGGCATTAATTTACTTTATAATGTTTATTCAGTGATAGAGGCACTTCTGCATAAACCAATATATATTATTTGAATAACTTAAAACAGATGGTTCGTATTTCCCTGAAATAAAAAACCAATAAGAATAAGCCTGCAAACTCAAACATTATCAGCAGATTTTCTGAAAGGGAAAAATCATGTTATCCTCAAGCCCCAAGCTTTCAGGGAGCTGGAAAACCTGCAATCAGGAGGTTTGCAGTATGCACGGGCCTGTCTTTCCCTATCTGCTACAGAGCCAAAATGGCCTCTGATGCAATTAGAGAAACACAGCGCTCAGGGTGGACCTGGCACCGATGACCTCTGGCATTGTCACCACCACACGGTGCCTAAATGATGTTAACAGGAGTGGACAGCGTGCATTCAAAGCACCAGCAGTTCATCGGCAGTGCGCAGCAAACACCCAGGCCACCATCAGCTCTACACCAACACTTCCACCCCCTCCTTCCAACTGGTTCAGCTCCACTGATAATAACTACAACAGGAAGTTTTTGGGGAAAAAATACACACTGCATAGGAGCTGAAAAAGAAATTCCTCTCCTCTCAACTATGTGGGTTAATGCCTAAAATTAGAATGTAAAAACTATGCTACCAAGCACAGAATGACTGAAAAGGCCCCTGTACCAGAAAGTGAGATCCCTGCCATAACTTAAATATGGCTCCAAATTGATGAGTAGATTTCATCTGGGTTTTTTTTGCTCTGGGTAATAATGCAGTGAGAGGTGGCCAGTGAATCAGACTCTGGTATTACCAATTACTATGGTCAGTTACAGCTAAGCATGCAATCACTAAAGATTAAAAGACACATGGTTTGAGTTTGAATGGAACATTGGTAGAGCATAAATGACACATTTTATTAACAGACTATACAAAATAAAGCAGTGTATTGACATGAACACACACAAGATAAGGCAAGAAGGACTAATTTATGCCTTATCTGAGAGAGGTAGGGTGTTAGTGAAATTTAGAAAGAAGAAACTTGTGCTGTGACAGATAATGTCTAAATATTGGGGAAAATTAAGAGCCTCTTAATTCATTTAATGATATCTTTACCATATAAGTTTTCAAAAAGTACTTTTCCTTTTATCTTTATTTTAGACACTTGGTAGAATAAAAGCTTCTTGGCTGTAACTGAAACATCTGAAAGCTGATTGCTTTGGGAAAACAATGAAATTTGTGGTTTTATCAGTCAGGATAGAAGCAACAGAGAAAGAGAACAGGTATTTTTCAAGGAGAAAATGGTGTTAATACAACTTGCAAAGGAAGAATCTGCATCTTATCAAGTAATAGAAACACATTCCTCCACATAAAGCTCAGCACTATAGTTTAATTTTGTGACAGCATTCGTTTGCTGTAATAGCTTATCAGCCTCCAGCTGCTCTACTGGGATATTGAGACTTCAGCTTTGGTAAGAATGGCAAGGCACACGAAAAAACAACAAAGAAGAACAGTTAAATGTCTGTCAAAGCAGGTCACAGAGATGCATCTGTCCTCTTTAAGGTAGGATTGGAAGTAAGGAAGTGTGAGAAGTGAGTTCAAATTGGAAAGTTAGAAAGCTGACATTGATGTGGTCACCATAGGGATTCCTAAGATTTTCTAGGCTCTTGTAATGCAGTGGTCTAGTGCAATGTAAGGTCTGAAAAATAGAGGAAGTAATCCTGAGATTGCAATGTCTTGCCACACCATTTATTGTTTTTAATGAAAGAGGGAGAGAGAGAAGCACAGTAAGGTATTTTCCAAAATTGTGACTCAACAAACCATTTACAAAACTTTCCAAGCCCATTGCTTAAACCTGATGACCCTGGATCTCCTAGGACAGTGATGAAATGACCCAAATCCAAGGACTGTTTGTTTCTTACAAAATGAGATGTAAGGGTTACATTTCTTCCAGCCTGGCGTTCACTTGAAATCTTAATTTTAACAACTCTTACCCTGTATTGATCACTTATGCCTTTACAGTTCAATTAAAGTCCTGTATATGGCCATTGCTCTTAAAGAATAGTGTCCACAGCTGCTATCCACATGCTTTTAATCACAGGAAGAACATTCATCAACTGTACATTGAAATTGCTAATTTTTTTTCTCAGTTCTTGTCATTGGTAAGATAAATGAAGCCTCTCTAGTCTTCAGCCTTCCTTCAATTGATAACAGGCTACTTAAAAAGAAAATATTAAACCTTGTGTGAAAAGTCTTCTGATTCAGATTAAAGAAGCACTTAATAGCTTACCTTGCCTATAGCAAACACCTCCGGAGGAAAGGAAGAAAAGAGTGCAACAAAACAAAAACTAGTTTTTATTGGCTTTTAAGCTGCTGAATGTAACAAGGCACTGCAGCACTTTCATCAGCCATCAACATCTTGGCTCTGGGGTAACAGACTTTTGATAAAGAGAGAATTCTCCCCAGCCAAATAATATCAGAAAAAATATGCAGGGAAGTTCACTTCAAAGATGATCTGCTGGTGCTGAATTTTAAGGAAACTGTCTTGTAACTTGTCACTGTTTCACAGAGCTTTTACTCATCATGGTAGCGGGGTTGATAGATAACCCATCAGTGGTTTCACAACAGCTCATGGGCCATGTTTGATAGGAAAAAGCATTTCAAAAACGTATGCTAAGATACTAGTAGAGTCTCTAGTTACATTTTGCTGGCATCTCAGTCCACTGTACTATGACATCTACACTTGTGAAAGACAGTGTGATAAATCTCAACTATTCTCTTTTCCTAATGGGAAAATATGGTGATAGGCTGTCTTTCCTAAAGCTACAGAGCTAGATTTATGGTTAATTCACTTTAGTATTACAGTTTTTTGTTTCCCTGAATATATACAGAAGGGTAATATATGTATAAAAAAGTTTGCAAAATTAACAACTTAGATTAATATAGTTTAAACAAAAGACACAACAACAGTAACTTCTCACAAATTAATGATACAAAATACAAGACTCTAATTTATAAATCAACTCTAATCCACATCAGTAATATCCAAAAGCCATCACCAGCTGATGGCTCTTTACTGTTTCTCTGACAGCTATATCCCCAGGACAGGCTGAACGTCATTGTTTCCATCTGGTGGAAGCAACACTGGATGAACAAACGCTAATTTAGTTCTCACATGCACTGACACTAGCGTGAACCAGGATGAAAACTACATTTTAAAAAATTTGCAAATCAAAGGCAAGATCAAAAATATATTGCTAGCCTCCAGGGCTACCACCAGAAGTACTCATTAATTCTGTGTGTTTCTAGAATTAGGCTTCTGTGGGACTCCCTGCTTATACCTAGCAAATAAGGAGGTGTGTAACCAAAATCAGTGGTGGAACTTATATGCTTCAATCTTGTTGTATTCAAAAAAACACTGATGCAGACTCATGGCTTAAGAATTCATATTAGTTCATCTTTTCTGACATCCTTCTAAATAAGAACTTCCTTCTCTTTTAAATCCAGACCTCTTTGTTATGAGAAAGTCTGCACTGAAAAGTACCTCTATTTACCCCTTTTTTCTGTAAATAGAAATGGTGACTCACGACCATAATTTAACAGGAATCTATTGTAAAATAACCCTTGTTGAACATTCTTTCACTTGACCCATCACCCAAAGAACAAAAAAAACTTCCAAGAGGGAAATATCTATTTCTTCTTCTTGAAGTTGCCCAAGGGCTCACAGCTTAGGCTGAAGTTCATGGTATTTATGTGTACATACTAAGCCCTGATCTCTAATTGGATCCCCATTTTAACCAGTTCCAAATTGTAGCCTGAGACATGAAGGGGAGTAGCAGCTCCTCAGTTCTCTCTGGATATGCATACACACTGTCCAACTCATAAATAAAGAAACAGAAAGATAAGGTGCCCTTAAATGGCATATAAATCAACGCATTGTGTGTCAAACCTCTCTGGGTTGCGTATTTGCATAATGTAGTATTAGCTATATAATCAGCCTCTTTTAATTATTTATTTTCCCCTCCCCCAGAGAGCCAAAGTGATTCTTTCTCACAGCAAGCCTTATTAAATGTACAGAGATTCCTAAAGCTGTGGCACAAAGTGATTTCTGCATACAAAGCAATACTTTGTTTTTGTATAACATACTATGAACATTGAAGAAGATGGTTCCACAATAAACATACATATCATTCCACATGCTTGTACTCTCTAGACACATAAACCACACAACAGCCACACCTTTTCTGTTACACTTATCTAAATTCTGCCTACTAATTCTACTAACCTACACTTGTCCAAATCTATCTCTGCTCTAGATAGTGGCAAACAAAGGCATCCTTCTATACACCCTTGACAGTTTAAATGGATATAGAAACCATCTTTTTTGTGGGGTACCTCATGGCTACCACTTTAGGACACAGTGGTAGCACCTTGACTGCACAGCTTTGAATTCCTAGTCTTCCTATTCCTCATAGGCACATGAGAACTTTTACTACCAGCTGTAAAAATCAGATAACTGTTGATTGCTCTCAGCTGTAATTAGCACTGAATATACCGGATTGCCATGATCACTCAGAGGCGGACCATGTCCATGTTACTCAATTCATCATGTTGGAGGGATATTCCCCAGCAAGGTCATCATTAAAGTGGTGAGAAATCTAAAAAGGGGGCAATGCTCCTTTTGGTTGTTTGGGGGTTTCTTTCACACCTTCCAACATCTTTGAAGCTTCTCAGATTTAACAGGTGATGAAATTTCCACTTGAACATTGAATACTGATGTTGTGCTAAACAAGGAATCTTAGTAAATTTTATGTTGGTCATCAGACCAGGAAACATGTAGATCCACGTCCAGTATCTTCTAGAAAACTTCATAGATTCAATCAATAATAAAAGCTCTTTGTCAAAGTGCCTTTTTTTTGCAATGCATTCTCAGGCTTTGCATGCATAATGCACTTACAATATTTCAGGATTCACAAAATTTCGGGGAAGGGAATTAGCCTTTCACAGAAAATGAAAGAATGTTCCCCCTTTATCAAAGGTAAAACCTACTGCATTTTCCACCTTTCAGTGCCTGTGTAATGTGGAAAAAAAAGGTACACCTTACTAAGTTATGACATCAAGCTATCAAAACAGAAATCAGCTCTTGCCCATTAACACAATATGTTGTACCTTCACTGCCATCCTATTCTCTTTTGCTGTACACCTTTCTTTCTCACTAACATCCAATATCCTTTTGTGTCAAGACTGAAGAGAGAGAAAAGAATTAACCATATGAATATGCACTATTGTATAATAACCTGTTAAGTTTGCTTAGCAGAAACCTCTGCTGGAAGTTTTGCTGGAGAAAGGAATGCAAAACTCAGCCCTCAGCAGTGACACTTCCTACTAAAATAAGGTATTGGACTCAGCAGATAATCTTCAGAACATGATTAACAGCTTGACATGTCTTGGCAATTCCAGGAAACTGAAAACTTATTAATCTGACTGCACAGCCTAATGTATTTGTTTTTCATAAGACGTATGTGCCCCAAGAGATGCAGTTTCTATTTCAGTATTTTGCTGTATTACTCAAGTGAACACACCTCTCTAAATACCTTCAGCTGTCTCATTGTCCTTTGGAAGTCAGACACATTTCCCACATAAATGAGTCAGTACTTACCTTAGAGATGCCAGTACAGAAAAAGAAAGGTACATTTCTGACTGATGTGGTAACTCAGAACATACTGTTTTAAGATCTGAAAACAGGAAGGTGGAATGTATTTTTATTTTTAGTTGAAAGTGACCTTTCAAGGTACCAGTTATTCCTTCAGGTACCTTCAAAATGTGACTTCTCTATTGTATAAATTTTCTTCAATAATCCACCGATACTCAGTAGCTCTTCTTTTGGGGAAGGTGGGAAATAAAAATCTTGGAAAATATCAAATAAAAATGAGAATAAGGTGTTCTGCCAAAATGTTTTTTAAATTTATGGAATACACTTCACCAGAATCACATATTTCTAGACTGTATCAATATTCTTGACTATGTACTGAAAATCAAAACATAAACCACCAGATTATAACAATGACATTGTTACTTTTTAAAGAATTTGGTGTGGCATAGGCAAAGCTTAGTTCTTACTTGGATGAACTCTTCTTTTTTAAACCCAGTGTTTAATAAAGACAGAAAGTAGAGCAATTATTTCATCTGCAAAAATAAACAGATAGCTATCAAATAGAGCAAATATTTGGTTTTTAAAAAGAAAATGTTTTAAAATATTGCATATATTTGCAAATGTTGTACCAATTTACTTATCCTTGTTTATCTACATTATGACCAAATTTAAGATTCCCCACATTCAATTTAATTTCTTGTTTTGAATTCAGAGAAGCAGCATTGAATTTTTCTAATTTGTTTACTTCTGCTGTTTTTCTTAACTGACAAAACATAGTAACTGGCTCATAACAATCTCTTCACTACTTAGGTATTAATGAGCTGAGGATGCCAGTGAAAATCTGGATGAACAGTGTATCTTATTTTCTTTGCCTTCAAGTTATGTTACAATAAGGAAGGTCAAGCTATAGTAGTTCCTTTTTCTTGCCCCACACACTGATTTTCCCTGAATTTTTTCTCAGTGTTATTGTAGTTTATAGTGCAATCAATCAGTGCGAGACTAAGCTGATTGAAATGCATCAAAGTTGATCTATTTACAGTGGAAAATTTCTTAGGTTTTTTGTTAGTGCATTCAGAATAGTTGGGGTTTGTTATCCCATAGTATTTGTATTACCATAACAGCAAAATTATTTAGGGCCTTGCCAGGAAAAGAAAGAAAAAACTGTTTTTTCAGACATCCTAACTCTTACACAGAAAGTTTGATAATGAGTGGAGAAGAGGAAAGAACACAAAGTGTCAGAGCAAACTATTTCCCAAATAAAAATTAAAAATAGAAGAATAAAAATGCAAAAACATGTCAATTATATTTAGTGTGTTGGTTATGCCACAGTCAAGCATTAGCATTATGATCATAGCTGAAATAAGCAAAAGAATATTTTCTAACTTGCTGAAGTTAGTCAAGTCAACAAAGTAGAAGCATCAACAGCTTTGCAAACAAAATCAAACTAAAAATCTTGAGACATGAGAGACAAAAACTTCATTCATTATGTACAAGACCACTGATACTTGCCTTATCTGTGGCCTGAGTTACGGACAAATATCTGAATTCCTTAAATCATTTAGCCTTTTAATTCTGATTTTTCATTCAACATCCCAGAAATTTTTAAAAGTGGGAAGCTAATACCAAGAGGAAGTCAGGATACAGACGTGATAAGGTAAAATCTCCCTTCCTACCCCAGAAATTTCAGTGCTGAAATGACTGTAAAGCAGGCTAAACCTGAGAGACAGAAATGCAAGGGGGAGAAAAAGAGGAACAGAACTGGTTGGTAAGATGACCATCAATGGAAAAAAAGCAGTTTCAGGTCTGTTGAGGCAGACTGTAAGGAAATCAAAGGCTAAACATCTTCTGTAAGAGAAAGTTAACCTTAAATTGATCTGTTCCTCCTGAGACATTTTCAGGACTAAATTGTTTTCTAAGATGTTCGGTAACAGATAAATTGATACCCATTCTCGTAAATTTTTCTTCTTATTATTTAGAAATTCATCATTCTCTACCTGATATTGGCACTGAGATGTCAAATACTATCACATATCAATGAAGATATTTCTCCAAACTAATAACAATTAAAGTTGATTGTGTTTAACAATATTGCTTCAGTAGAAGAAGCAAGAATGCCACTTTGAGGTAGATTATAAACTAATGAAGATTTTCAGAAATATTTTGGCCAGTTATTTCTTTTTGTTCCTCCAGGCATCATCCTGGAAAACAAAGCCCTAGGCAACAGGATTGTGTAGCAGATGGTGTCTGTTAATATAATCAATACAATCAGTAAATCCCATGCATCTATATTTTTCTGATAAGAAAATATTGACAATTTCTCAAATAAGTGAGCTGAGCTTCTATTTAACCTTAATATAGTCCACTTTTTTCTAATTACTTTATTGATTTCTTTGTTGGAGTGTTGACGATGAGGTGGGAATTTTTCTTCTTTTTTTTTTTTAAGGAACAGCATCCTAAAATAACCAGTCTAATATTTCTGTGCTTAATCAAAATTGATTAAGTTTCCTTGTCTGTTTCATGTTCTTTATATATTTTTGCCATAAGCTTCCAACTAGAGATCATTGGCACATTCCTTCCAAATCAAATAGAGCTAGTACTGACCTGGATGCAAATCCATGCTCTGCAACAGATTTCCTGTTGTACCTGACATCCAAATGTTTTAGTGGATCTGGATTGAATTGACTTGTCTCTACAGCTCATAAAATTTAATACACATCAAATTAATTGCAATGTGTCAGGGAACAGAAGAGGAATTGCTGGGGATAGCTCAATGGTATTTTTCTCGCATCATAAGAAGCATGAGAGGACCCATAATTATTGTTGAAATTGTAACTATTAAAAATCAAAAGAGTAAAGTTATGCAAAAAGAAGAGGAAATAATTAGTATATTTTTATATGTGTAAAATCTATACATTCCACATATACATGTCCATGATGTATGACTTATTTTAACATCAGATTTATAAATTTTCTCTTCTTCCTCTAGTTTACAGAATTTAATCCTTTTCATAAGCAGCATTGTAACTAGGCAGTTTCTGAAAACAGAAAACAAGAATGCTAACAGCCATGAAAAAATTCCCAGAGAGGTTCACTGAAAAGCCTTATTTAAAAAGAAAATGAAAGAAAGATCATGATAAATATACTTATACCGGCTGTAGCATAGGAGAAACACTTCCAGTATTCATTTTCCATAAAGGGGTTTGCTAAACCAGCAATGAAGCATCCAGTGAAACTGGAAAGAGAGCATTTTTTAAAATTTTAAAAGGAAATCCTCCACGTACACAAAATTCATCTGCAAAATCTTTGTCACAAGGATGACAGCTCAGCACAGGACTGAGCATCACCAGGAAGAAAATGAGCAGCTGCATTTCCAGTTAATGGAGACTGCCATAACTACCTTAGTGTTTCTTATTAATCCTAAGGCTTCTAAGCACTAGTGGTGACATGACTGGTTAGGATAAAAAAGGAGGGCTTCCTATAAGAAGGGTACTGACCATTGAAAGTTCCTAAAGTTGTCTTTAAAGCACTTGGTAAGGGTCAATTTGTAGTATGCACAAATTTGAACAATTACAGCATGTCCAACATTATTATATTTGGAAGTCAGATATATATTTAATTTCAAATTACTACTTTGATTACTAAATTGTGGAAGAATCTTGTGTGTTTCATTTTCAAAACCTATTCCAAAATTCTACATCCTTTTATTTACAGGATTTATAGTATCAGGCTTCTCAAAAGAAATATTTTGCATGACATGACTTTCTTCTCTCCTAGTATTATTATATTTTCTACTCGAATTTCCTTTTATATTTATCCATCTGAACTAATGTAATGTTTACATCTGTACAAAATATGTTGGAAGAGAATATAAGCAATTTATTTATTATATATTTATTCCTCACAGTACCCTTTTGGTTGGGACAGTTTCCATTAGTATTTTCAAGGGACAAATAAATAAAAACCAAAATGTGTTTCTAGGATGATTTTCAAAAAATGCTACCTTAATGAGAAAATACTGATTTCTGTAACAATTACTATACAAATTCTCCATTTAACAATTCTAGTGATGGAACTTGGGCTGGCTAGCATTTATTTAACCTCTCCTAGATTAACCTTGAACCTGATGGCAATTTCCTTCTCCTCTTAACACATACTCAGGTTGTACCACTTCCCCTATTTTGTTAAGCTTAACCAGTATATTTAAGTTCAACAGGCACTGGCCACTAATAGTTGCAACCCATCTGTGGCTGTGGTTACTGACAGGCTCTGGTCCCAAGCCATGATTGAATCTTTACCACCAAAACCACAAAACCCATCTCTCACCAGCTGATTAAAGAATATTGTAAGAGATAAAAAAGTAGTAGATTACAGTTATTGTGAAAAGCAAGTCACAGTCATATAAACAAGGTCTGTTAATCTTGCATTTCCCTTGATTTAGAATATTCTGATGTACATCCTAACATTCTCTGTGGCCTTTAAGAGCTCATGTCATTTCCTGTGACCAGCTATATTTCTTGGAACGCAGCTATATTTCTTGGAAAGTGTGGGACTGTGATAGCCATTACTGGAGAATGGCATTGCCATCTTCTGACCAATGCTTCAGCTCCTCTCTTTCATTTACTGCCTGCATTTCACTGCTGGTCTCAAGTCACAGAAAAGTTTCACTCTTCTGGAAGCCTATGCTGCAGAGGAAAGATGGGGATTTGCTCCCTACTGACTATGTTTTCCTGAAAGCTGACAGCTTCATCACAGGCTCCTCCATGCTTTGGAGCTGGTCCCCACAGTGGAACCTATTCCTGGCTCTGTTTTCCCCCAGACAATGTGAGTTCCAAGAAATTCTTCAGGGATTGCTCTAATGGCCCTGCAATCCACTGTGAGATGGTTTTAAATGAAATAGCATTTCTTTGGCAACTCTATAGTGAAAGCGAGAAAAGAATGAAATACTGGATGAAAATAATCTTTCCTGGATGCACACTGTGGAAAACACTGCTGGGGAATGCATGCCATAGAAAACTCACCTAACAGGTGCTGAAATATTAACTTGGACAGGTAGCATGCTATGAGCCAGTGCCTTCCTTAGAATCTTGTCAAAGCGGCATGACACTGTCTGAAGGCAAAAACCTCACAGTGTGCTTTAAAGATCACCTATGCTAACAGACACTTGGGGCTTTTGGAACGCTCTCAGCATTTTAGGGTTGCAAGTGGATTAACTAAGCTAATTAATTTCTTTGGACCACATAATTCAAAAAGAAAAATGACATTCCTTATCAAACAGCTGTTTTGATTTATTTTTTATTTCAAGTCCCTCAGATTTGCAGCAAGAATACATTTCTTTTTTATGAGCCTTCTGGCTTTCCCCATAATACCGTTATAATGTTCTTTGACAACTGACATTACTAGCATTACTTACATGCCCAGCTCATTGTTCTTAACTAACAAATTTTCTGAACTAACATTACCCAAATAGCTGGACAAGGTGCACAGTGCAATTAATTACTGAAACCTTTTAAATCTATATGAAGAAACACTGTAAATGAGGGTGGCATAAATATTTATTGTCATCTCTCCCTAAATACCTTTGGCTCGTAGACATAATCGCAATGGATAGTCCAGTTAATGACCCTGAGAAATAGCTATGATGTTTACAGAAAGAGCTGATAGACATGCACAGTTTCCTTCCTTCCAGTTCATTTGTAATAGTGGCAAGGTGCCTGCACAGGGGCTTCTCAGATCCTACCCCTAACATAAAATGTAGTGGATTTGCATAAATAGCTTGCCAGAAAAAGAAAAATGTCTTTTTGATAATGTCCTATCATGTGCCAACCATGCCACATTGATGCCACATGCCTCTTTTCAAAGGATTATATCAGTCCATATTTAATTGCAGAAAATAGCTTACATATTTCTTGTAAACAGCATATTTTCAAACCAGAAGTGTTGTGTATAGCTGGTTAACACATAATAAGAAGAATGTTAATTCTTAAATAAACAGCATATGAGTCTTTACCCTCTGCACCAAAATGAAACAAATTGGACTTGAAAAAATGTAGGTGCCTTAGAAAAGTCTGATACAGGACTAAAGCCTGTGTCAGTAATTGTAAAGGACATTATTATCCCGCAACTTGTGGCTAACCTGCATCTTCATTTAGTTGTAATTTTGATGCCATATCTAAATACATTGTCATTCATGATTGTTTTATCCAGATCTGCCTCTCCTTGTGAAAGGTACATTCTTCAAACCTTTTTCATATTCTTACACAAAAAGGTAAAAAATTACCAACACCTGCACTAATGAAGGAAGTGCATGTGAATGTGAGTGGGAAAGGAACATTCCCTAATTAAAAAATGAAGAACAAAATAGCAATTGCTTGCAATCTGTTCTTGGGAAGAGAATAAGAAAATCAATTTTACCTACAGCACAAAGTTGTCAACCAGCTAAATGAACAGCTCGATAGTATTCAAATATTTAAAGAGATTAGAGTGATTGCAGAACTTACATATATGGAATAGAGCAGGTCTCCTCCACACCTAGAGAAAAGGAGTTGACCAGATGTATGCTGATGTATAGTTTGATGTAAAGCACTAGACTCCATGTCAAGGGTAATCTGCACATTATTGTGACAGAATAATGAATATCTGAACGGAAGGGGTTATGCAAAACATCCACATTCAAAATCCAAACTTCCTGCCTAAAAGGTAAAGCATTTGAAACTGGACTTTGAGAACAATCCTGTCTACTTTAATGCAGCATGAATTTTGGCTGGACTCAGGAAAAAAATTGTTCTACTGAAGTCTACAAAAATGTTATGTTGGTCAGACAGAAGAAATATCAGATGCTTCCAAATAAAAAGGAGGTAGTTTTTGCCCAGGTAACTCAATGTTTAACCAATCCATCCAACATCACTCTAATGATATAAAATCCTTTATATCATTACAGCTGTAACTGCAAGCAGATAAAATATTTGTTTCCTGAGTAGTTAAGTAAATGAAGTCTTTAGACCTTCTGATTCCTTCTTTGGCAGACTCCAGAATATCCCATACAGTATCATGCCAAACATCACCTGGTACAAAACAAATTTCAGGTGTTTATCTCTTCTCCAGAGCTCAAGTTATTTGTCCAGAAGAGATTTCTTACAAGCTACAAAGTACTCTAAGAGTTAAAAATCAAGTCTTTAAAAGGTGCCACTATTTTTAGATGTTACAAACTCCTATTACACAGTTTCAAAAGTATTAGCCTTATCAGCTCTTCTATAATGGAAGCAGCACTTATACAATTATGTTCGCCTTCTCCTAAAAGCTTGCAATCTATACAGCAAGGAAAAAAATAAAATATCCTGAAATACTTGTCTTTCTTTTCTGTCCAACGTTCTTATTTCAGTAAAACTGCATTGTATACTAGATGGCAATTACCTCATGCCAGAGAAAGGCCAGACTGTAACCATCATTTTTTTCAGCTTGTATTAAAATTTTAGTGCAGAAACTTGAGCAAAACATAGGTTTGCAGCTGTCACAGCAGGTGCATTGTATACAGTGGTCTATTAAAGGAATAAAGATTAGTAAAGTAAGTGCAACACGGTATAATGCTGTAGGGTTAGTAAAATGTCTTTTAAAAGTATGGCACTTATGATGCTGTCAGTCTATCGACTGGTATGACATAATAAGCACTTTTCCTAAAAGCTGAAAGTACTCAGCTTCTCACAAGTCCCAGCCCCATCTATTGGTGAGAGAAATGACAAACATCTGGAGTCAGCAGCAAGTCTTTACTCCCCTGTAGCTGCAGCTTTAGTGTAGGGAGTATGGATAATGGAGAAAGGGATGTTGATTTTTGGCTTCCTTTTTCCCACAAAGAAGGCACATGTCAGGCATGGCTGAAAGTGAGTTATATTAAAATAATGAGCATGTTTTCTCTACTTAAGGCTAAGTAGGAAACTCAGAAGAGTTTGAAGGTGTAGAAGACGGTAGTCATTGTAAAACTTTTATCACTACTTTCTACTGCAAATAAGCTCACCACTTTTTAGTGTTATTTTCTTATAAATATAAAATGCATTTCTCTTTAAAAGTGTAATGATAGTTCTAAATGTGAGATCAGTTAAATTATGTTTGTCTTAAATTTTATTTAGGACCAAGCCACTATTTTTTGTGGCTATTTATCTGTGTTTGCTTAGTAAATCTACTTCTCCAATTCCATCATACCTGATTACTAACCTTTCTGAAAATGGTCTTTTTAAGTGGTAGCCCCATATTATTACAGTTATATTTTGATGCTATCAGGAGCAAGGAACAGGCATAAACAGACATATCTGGACCAATAAGCTTTTTACTAGGGATCAGGTGACTTTAGAGGATCCAAGCAAGAGCAGCAACACCCATGACATGTAATTACCTCCAGCACAGACAGTAAGATGTGAGAGATGTTCACCTTATATTGTCCCTGTCCCTCACATCATCACCCTAAGGCCAGTAAAATAGCCAAGATAAGTCACAGGTTCTTATTATTACACCAGTCTGAAACTGCAATCATGGTTGAGTAAGGAACTAGGTGTAGAAAGCCAAATCTTAGAAAGGCAAACCAGTAGAAATTTGTAAAGCTGACAATATTCTCACTTTGTTTGAGTTCAGTGCTGAATTGGGGCTTTTTCAAAACATCTGTGACTCATCTCTGCAGCCTACTAATTTCAAAGTGCTTGCTTTTGCATTTTTCCCAGCCCTACCAGAGTACCACACAGGTGTTGAGACACCTGTGGGCTATTCTGTCACAGTGCTGCCACCTGTTTCTGTGCTGTGCAACCTTATATCCCAAAATAGGTTAGTCACTAAATTTCAGAGTCCTCTTTATGGCATAAATGGAGTAACAGAAATTCCACCAGAGGAAGCACTAGAAATAATAAAAGAAAGTAAATACAAAATAAAGTTGTGTTTTGCATTAACTGAGTAGTGTGCTCAGTTACTTTCTGTGTGTAACATGGATATACTTGTGTATAGGGGCACAGCCCAAATTTCAGCAGAAAAGCTGGCATGAGGTAATATCCTAATGTTCAATCTATCATTCATGGAGTAGAACTCTGTGCATTAAAAGCACCTTTCACCATTAAGGAAAACAATAGCAAATTGGCTGATTAGCATAAATGTACAACTGTGTTGTCTCTCAAGAGCTATTATCATGCTTTCCAAATGTAGTTGTTTCAGTTGTTAAATTTATGAATTCTCGTGGTTTTTTAATATATAAATCTTGGCATCTCTATCACACATACTATGATTCCCAGTAGGTAACAAAGCCCTGAGAAAATATGAAATGAACTTTTAAAAAAAATATGTGAAGCTGGGGGAAAAAAAATACAGCAATTCAGAAAGGCAATTAATGTTGGTAACAGTCTCAAATAAACTTTCGATTGGGAAATTTACAGAATTCAGTCCAGTGAGATTTTGTTAAGCCTTCATATAAACTGAATAAAGCAAATAATAAATTAGTCTCTTCAATCTTTCACTTCTAAAATAAAATAGCGTCCCACTTCTGGTATAGAATGACACACACACACACAAAAAAAAAAGTATGTTGATATTCATAAGACTATTTCCCTTCTGAGGAAAAAAAAATAATCAGACCATTATCCCCGAAATCCAAATGTGCTAATCAGCTGAATTCAAGAGGTCCTTTCCCATGAAAAGGCAAAGAAACCCTGGCATTATTCATTCCATTGACTTAAATAGACCCACTTGAATAAGTGAGAATCTCCCAACTGGGCCAGAGCTTTCTTAGCACTACATTGTAAATTATAAAAAGATATACTGTACTGTATCTCTTCCATTAGGCATAGTTCAGCTGTCGAAAATTGTACTGTTGGTACCTCTTTTATCATCTAGTGAGAATATAGCTCAGATAATGAAATAATACATTACCCTTTAAGATTTACAAATCTGACACCACATGTAATGTCTGCTCTCCCTGCTTTAAATTAATATATAGGGAGACATCTCTTTGTATGTGGAAAATCATTTCTTTCAGTTATCCAAAATTTTAGAGGTCATTTAATGAACAGAATGATGGTTTGATAGAATCTTTCTCTCATTGTAACTAATCTAATAAGTATCTAACATTTTAGGTAGTACTGTGCTATCTGTATTGCTGCTCAATGAGGCTGCCACTTGTTCCAAAGACAAAAACCAGACTGGCAGGGAAGCAGCAGTTTGGCTTAACTTCACATACTTGCTTGTCGGAGAATTTCAAATCACTCTTCATATCTTTAGTGAGCTCATTCATCCAGGAGAAACAGCTTGGACTTGGCAACTGATTTTGGGAGTACATATTTCTCTGATGTTCTAGGGAGTACTAATTTGTGCCTTATAAATTATACAAAGTACCTATCAAGCAGTAAATAGGTAAATGGAACCGAAGGTCAGCAGTGTTTGAATGAATCCTCTGCTGAAGATTTGTCCTCTGATATTTTAATTGCTCCCCTCTGATGCATTCAAAAGGCATGATTATCTTTAAATAATGGTGAAAATATAGACCTTTTTTTACTCCCTCTGCTTTATCAACCAAATCAAGCTTAAAGTTTATGTATTTGCCTATAAGGCACCTCACAGCTCAGTCTGCAGCACTGGCTTATTTCTTCTTTCTCCTCTCCTTGCTCCTTCAGACCTGTCAAGCTGCAGGTTTTTTCCTTGATCTTTTCCTATTTTATATAACCATCACTGCGCCATTTTTCAGTTTGCACAGTAGTATCTGTAGTGCTATTCTGAGTAGTCTTAATAATTTGCCTGGTTATTTATATGATATGCACATGGAATTATTGGATATGCATTACCCAGCAGTCTAATGCTGCCTGTTGTTTCCAGTGCTTACAGAAACCCCTTTTCAAGTCTTGATCCTATTTTCAGGGCAAAGCAGCATGTTTTTAATGGGAGGAGGATGAAAGGAACAGGTTAGCAGCTGTGTCCATATTACAGCTCTGTAAATCCACTTGTACAACAGAAGATTGGAGGGCTTGTGCCAATGGTTTGAAACATATCTCATGACTCTTGAATTTTCTAAGAAGTTTTGAGGAAGAGGCAATGATGATTTTTTTTTTCCCCCTGTGAAATGTTCACAGCCACCTCCATGTGGTGATCAGTCCTAGGTCAGAGTGAATTTTACTTCAACTCACAGTCGCTATCCACTTTAAAGAATTTATTAAGCCCTAGGCAAAGGGGAACCCAGAACTCCACAAGTCACTTTACTATTGCTGCAGAGGAGAGTAGTAACTGCATCCCCTTCCCTTAAAACCTCAAAGACATTTGTCTTGAAATTTCCCATTTTCAAAGTTTTCAATAGGATACTAATTGAGTAGTGACAATGATTTTTGTCCTTCAACCTGTTTTATAGATAGAGGTTTCTTGTCAGTAGGTTACAAATTAAATTCCCCAACACACACAGACTATTCAGTAATTCACCACAGCTTTTTAATCATAACTCACAGTATGTGAAGTAGTTCTCCACAGGAATGAAGGATTGTCAGAAAAAGAAATACAGATACAGTTTATTCTATTATTATTGAGAAAAGGCTGGACATGATAGGCTCTTGAAGGCCATTTTTAGGATTTCTTTAAAACATTTACTCTTTTTTTATCCTGCATATTTTGCAAATACATGACTTCAAAGACTACAATTCCCTGATAGTAGAAGTATTCTTCAGGCAGCTTTCTATCGAACTGGAGGATGTTACCCAACTATCACACTCATAGGGACTTGTTAACCAGAGGTTTGAAGCCTACAATAAAGATAACGTACAAGACAAACCCTCACGCATTCACCATTCACTGTAGATGGCTTCTGCTGTGAGCCACTTCTGTTTCTTTTGATGAGAAACTTCCTTAGGAGATGAAATAACAGGTGTACCTACGTGCATGCTGATTGTCTACATCAATTCACTGAAACCTGTGGGAGAGATGCAGTACAACAAAACTGCTTACAACAAACAGTTTGTTAAAGAAGTCTAGAAAACTTCCCTCTTATTTCTCACCCGCTTCCCCACACACTCCCCTCTGGTATGTAAGTAGAACCCCTAGATTATAGGGAAGGAAGCCAAGGAAAGTTTCACAAAACCCACGATGTTAGACCTCTGGATTTCTAAATTGTCTGTTTCTGAAGCCTCAATGCAGGCAGCAGCCAGCTCAAACACTTCATCCACCCACAGATGTGATTATCAGTGCACAAACTGAAAGGTAACACAGAGATGACCTGCTTTAGGTAGGCAGCAGAATGAGTAGCAGAGGAGAAGAAACAAAGCACACCTCAGGCTCAATAAATGCCCACTAGTGGCAACCGCCTTCTCTGTGCCTTCCCAAATCAAATTAAAAAATAGTATAAATCTGAGGAAAAAAAAATCAGCACCAAAATTTGAAAGAGTGGGGAAGGAAAGCATTTTATTATCCAAACTAGACTGCTATAATTCAGTCAAATTAAGGCGTTCCAGATGTTTTGGTACTGAGGGTAGGATTTCTGGATTGTTTAAAGGGAGTTAGTTCTCACCTTCTATTATTTACCTTGTACTTTATTTATATTTATATGTACAAATTATTACATGAAAATCTTATACCTGCAGTGCTGAAAATCTTTTTGCCTGGGATGGTTAAAAATAAAGGTGAACTGAAATAGCTTTTGCTCCTATTAATCTTAAAACGTAAATTGGCTAAAAAGAGCCTGTGTTTGCCTTAAGATGCTGTGGAAAGAATATTTAAAATGACATAGGCATTCTTTCCTGGGGACCTCCTGATGGCTCCTGACATTTCAACCTTGTAATGTACCAGGCCGATTTTATTTTGTTTGTGCAATTAGTCGTGTTACTTAGCAATACAAAAAGTGCTTTTTACACTAAACTCCAGGGAATAAAATATGCAGAATTCATGAGATACAAAACACATCAAAATTCATTTCCTGAGCAGAAGCACTGAAACATTGTGTAGCAAAAACTATTACTTTTTTCATTGTGTTTGTAATAAAGAACTCAAGCAACCATGCCCTTCAGGGCTGGGCTCCTCACTACTTCACTTGAACTCAGCCTCTGCATTGAGCCATGGCATGTGAAGTTAATTACTCTGGGCATTGGGGCTCTGAACAGAAGAATGACCCTATTTGCAGCTCCGTGTACCGTGTACCACGCTACAGTGAATTCTTTCAGTACCTACACATCGCACACTCAGTGGCTCCGAATGGAGTAATAATTCTCACACTCTGGAGGAAAGCTCAACTGTCATCTCATTTTCCCAGGGACGCTCGTCTTCCCCAGAAACCATTTAATGGGGGCTGACATCAGTCCACATCCAGTCACTGTCACCCTCCCAGTTCAAAAGGCATGAAAATCTAAGGGTTACAGCTTTCAGAAACTGTCATGCAAGAGGGCAGGCTTGAAGCGTTTGCTGAGCCTGGATCCGGTGATCCCGACGCCAATCAGCTTTTGTGATAAGGCATCAGAATTATGTAGATTCAGAAATCTGTTACTGTGAGTGACTCCCCACCCAGAGAACCAAACACTGTCTGCGGGAGACCCGGTTGACATAATTTGGCAAGATGGTTGATTCACTTAGGAGCTGAATATTTTCAAAGGAATGCATAGCTGGGGAAAAATAATTTCACAAAAAAGTGCATAAGACATGATCGCTCATCAAATAACTAACTACTTACTCTCAGTTGCTGCTGGAGTGAGAACTTTCAGCACCTTTAACAAATGAAAAAATGAAAAAATACCCTGCCTCTCTACAGCTCTAACAGAAGCAATGGTGTTTGATTGGATGTAGAGAAAAACACATTTGATCTCTTCTAATACATGTATATGCTGGGATGGGTTGCATTCAAGGAAGAATTAGGTGACTCTGAAAGAAAGAACCTTAAATGTTATATCTTTTGGAGACTGTTCCCAGTTTTGTATAACCCATATAAAGTGACTGTCCATGACTTCTAACACAACAAGGACATTCTTGATATGCTTATTCCAATACCATGTTCCCCATAGCTGTAGAAAACTAGATTTGTTAGTTGCCTTTAAATGGCACTTCTTTTCTGATTGTTAACTCAGTAATATCACCATTTATTTCTACTAGATTTTTCAGGCCCACTGACTTGGTGGCTTGTTTTTGTTTTTTCCTTTAAGGAAAATTTGAGGAAGCATATTCCTATCAACAAAACTTTTGTCTGAAACTTTCCAAATTCTGGAAATAATCTCCCCTATCTCCTGAAGTATCATCAGGAACTCTCCTATTTCTTTCTTTTGTTCATTCATTTTGTCTTCTATTCTCAAGCTCTGAGCCTTTTTTTTTTTTCCAGAGCAGAATCTGAAGCTTCAAAACAGACAGCAATGAAGGTGGCACTATAAGAAATCTAGAGCAGGTTAGATCTAGAATGGTTTTGCCTGAATTGACACTTTAATGTGCAGGACTTTCAGGTGACCAGAAGAAAAGCAAACATCAAGTTTTTCCCAACATTCTCAGAGAAGTTACTGAAAGCCTTATAAGGGCATAACTTGATTATTGAGACACATGCACTTCCATAAACCCTACTTGGTTGCCTTAATATTAAAAGAATAAAATGGGGTTTTTTCCCCACTTATTTTTTTTTTTTTCCTCCAAAATATAAGCCTCATGTAATTTGTTTTCTACCTTATTAAGGAACTGTTACAGCAATGCAGATTATGAAATTTCAGATTAATCTATGTGATAGTACATGCTGCATAGTCACGAATTGTCACAGTCAACACTGACCTCAGTAAGTGCACTTCTCAGGTAAACAGTACTTGACACAGTATCTCTTTCTCTCTTCTATTATTTAATAGTTGTTATAGTCAGTGGCTTGGTTGCATGATAATACACCTTCTTCATGTACCTGGATAGCTGAAACAATAAAGCCAGAGAATAAAGACCAGAGAGTTGTGATTTACAGCATATGACACTTCTAGGGGTATTTTTAAGATTAATATCAATTTTTGAACACACTCCTCAAAGTTTTGTACCTTTGCACATTTTCAAAACTGCCAGACGGTTGTCTGAATAATCGTCAATAATATTGAACTAGTTGCATAATCGGATTTAATCTTTCCTTATTTTTGCTGAAAATTGACCTTTAATGTAATGTTTTTCTAACACTTTTCTAACATGTATTTGTGCTAGTTTACTTCCAAGAAGCTAAGATTTTTTTTTCTTATTAAATAAAATCTGATAATATAAAAAAGTATCATACTCTGTGAAGCATAAAACATATTATTCATGAATTAATATTAATATTTGTACCATTCCAAAGGTTTTAAATGCTCCAATTAAGATATACAGTCATTTGGTGGATTTAGAATACGTTTAGGATATTTAAATTAATGAATTTGCTGGGTCACCACCAAGTTTTCAGGGAAAATTTGGCTTATGGAATCTAATTACAAAGAAAATCACTCTAAGCACATAGATAGGAATTTTTAGAAAAATGATCTATTACTTCCAGAATTCAGTTCAGGTTCTGTCATGCTTTGTGTGACAAAATCTCCGGATCTTGAATTCTGCAGGTTTTTGGAACAACATTGAAAGGTTAATTTTAAAGAAAACACACCAGCAAGCCTCACAGATTATATGAGAAAATCAAATGTCATAATCTCACAGAATGTCTACTGCATCCAGATGAAAGGCAAATTTACTGGTTTAAGAAGCAACTGATTTGTGTTATTTGCTGAAGTTCACCAATTGCTGATGGAAAGATCCTATGCAATTTTGCTTCTCTGAAACGGAGGCAATTAATCTGGTTAATATTTTGCAATTTCATCATTTCCTCTAAAATAAAACTTAATTCTTAAAAAAAGGAGTATAGAGAAAGAAGGAACCCACACTGATAAGCACCTTTTAGAGCTCAGAATCAGGGGCATGAAAGTTCCTTCAGAGCAGCAGACTGACATCTCCAGTTCTCAAAATGCTATGGACTGTTTTTCTACATGTTTTTCCCTTCTGTTCTCATTACCTCTACTGATGAAAGCCAAAGAAAAAGCATTTTCCTGAAAACTTTCCATTTTAATAAACCATCACACCTAAACAACTGTAACTTCCCAGGTTCAGAAGAAGCTTGTTATTTGAGACAGACAGCCTCTCCTTGTAATGCTTATTAAATATGCATTAAGCTTGTTGATGACTCTGCTATCCCATCCAGTGAGAATCCTGGACACATGGGATCATTTCCTAGGAGAGCGATGGAGGCGCACTCTTAGATTAGATCTGCAAAATTTGTTCCCTCCATTTCAGTATTTTAATATCCACGCAGAGTATAAATATGGTAGAAGTTGTATAATTGCAAAGTCTTTATTAAGTATACAAAATGTACCACTGATTCATGGAACATGCTCTTTCTGCAAGAAATGCAAATGATGTGCTGATTTCTACTGAACTAATCTTACTTGCATCAACTGAAAATCAGATCCAGGACAGGTGAAGTGTCATTATTAGACACAGCGTTTACATAGGACATGTTTTTATTACTCTTCATGGCTGATATATATACCCTTTCCTATTCTACTGTCATGGTATTTAAAGAGATGGAAAATTAAAGGAAGTAGCCCTCTAACTTCTGTGTTATTATATTTTTTATTTCTTAAGTGCACTAAGAATTGTGCTCTTTTTTTTCCTACAGATGTCTCAACTCTATTAGCTGTAGATCATCAAGTTATATTCACAGAAATTATAATAAAAGACAGAAATAAAGTCACTGGATGTCAACATCCTGATCTGTTTTATAAAAAAAAAAAAAAAACAAAAAACCAAAATCAGTATATTTCAGAACAAAAACAAAAACAAATAAATAATATTAAAAAGAAAGAAAGGAAAAAATATGCTCTTGACAGGTGACCAGAGAAAATAACTTGTAGGAAGGTTTTAAGCCCTGAGGATTTATTTGTACCTGCTGGGTTAGAGACGGTCAAAGAGCAGAAATAATGATCAGACAGACAAATACACAACCACAAATAAACCTGTGCCATTGCTCCTGGCAACAGTTCATTATTTAAAACAGTGCTGAAGAGAAAAGCAAAATGCTTGAGACCTGTTCTTTGTATAAAGGTAATGGAAAGCTCTGTTTAAAGATTGAGCATCTTGAGAGAACTTTGAAGGTAAAAGGCAGTCTTCCAGAAACATTTCTTGTGATAGGTGCTTAGAAACAGGATGTGATTTGTGTAAAATAAACCAAAAGAGTTTCAAAATCTTCAGGTCCGTATTTATAGTACTTTACAAGGGGTTGTAGATGTCCATGTTGTTTTGTTGCCATTTACTGAACCAAATAATTCAGTTTAATTTCTGGTATGATTTACATACTCAGCATACTGGGTTTACTAGGACGATGACAATAAACCAGTAAATGTTGCACTTTGATAGAATAGAGGGGGGGAATGGCATACATGAAAGCTTTTCTTATACACACCACAGAATGAATCGGTAGCCCGAGGAACAACCTTGATTCTGAGGGATGGCATGAGACCCTTCATGCATTTACAAAGGTTATTTGAATATCCCACAGGCACAAATATAACTCATCACTTCACTCAGGGAGTAAATAGTTTTTATAGTGTCACTTGGAGCAACTCCTGGGATGGTGCTGTGCAGGGCAAGGAGTTGGACCCAGTGTTCCTCGTGGGTCTCTTCCAAATCAGCATATTCTGTGATTCTGTGAACTGCTAGTCACCTACACCATGAAAAAATCTACAGGGAGCCATTAGATTCATATAGCCTTCCTATTCTGGCTATTCTGCCTACTCTGTACTTGTGTTAATTCAGCACACTTGAAGAAAAACAAAGTGCCCAAATGCAAGAAGAGAGCTCGATGCAAGGAGATAGGGCAACAACATTTGCTTCTTTTCTTTTTCCTTTTAACTTTTGAAGAACCACTTGTACCCATCAGCTTATCAGACTGACACATCTTGTTGTGTAACTGCCTGATGTGATGTGGCACAGCCCATCAGGTGTCTGAGGATCAGGTTCTACTTCTCCGTTTTGACAGCAGCCACTCAGTCCCAGCACAGGTTGCTCTTACTTTCTTTGCTTGCTTTGCTGGGTTAGTATCACACTAACACATATTTGAGCGTAAATAAAAGAAGCAGAGACAAAGTCACAACCTTGTGATGACACTTCAGGTACCTACGCTTCCCTCTCAGTATTTCATGACTACACTGATGTCTCTATGGTTTATCTAGACCTTTCATTTTAAAGAACAGAAAAACTGTGTTTGTTTTGTCCCAATTCCATATCAAGCTTAATAATGCATATCAATTACACTGTCATGTCCAGGCAAGTGCATATACAGAGTTTAGGTTAACAAAACCAGCAGGACTGCAACTGCCACAAGAAAATTCCCTTCCAAATTCTTTGTTCACCATAAGTCACCATCAGCATTCTTCCACCCCAGACTTATAAATGGGGTGTTCCACAACATTACAGTGGCCTCTACACACAACCTCTGGAACTTTTCCAATAAAATGAGTCTGAGTTTTTCTTCAGAAGACAATGAATTTACGGACAGAAAAAAATCCGTGCAGCTGAAGAGCTGACATTCCTCTCTCCTGTTGTTTTTCAGTTTCAGTTTTAAGTCAATAAAAGGAAATCTGTGTAGTTTGAAGTCCCTAGGAATTCACTCAACTACAAAGAAAGAAGAAGCTCATGTTGCTGAGGTGACAGCAGACAGATAAAACCAATACTCAGGAGAGAAAATACCAGCAGAAGCTCACATGGCTCAATTTGAAGCATTATTGTTATTATTTGCAGCAAAATCAATTTACCTAGTATTTTTAGCTGTAGATCAGATCTGTATCTAGCTTTATGTCAATGTTGATGAAAGCATCACTTTTAGCACACAGTCTGAAGGTTTCCTTTTAGTGAATAAAAAATATATTCAAGTGATATTTTTCCCATGGAAGCAAATATATGAACAATTTCGACCTTCTCTTTAATTATGTATAACAGTGCCCACTTTCATCCTCAGACAAGCCCCATACTTTGAAGATCAGCTTTGCCCAAGGTCTGCAGGCAATTCTAAACAAGTGTTTGAAGACCCCTGAAAATGAGCCTAATGCTATTTGCCTCCAGGTTGGTTATCCCAGTTATACTCCCATATAGTGCTTATGCTAAAGAATTAACCTTATTGTCATACAAGAATGACTTCTGAGTGGCTGCAGCTGAATTAAAATAACAAAGGGAGCTAAACATTATAAATTTCATAAGGGGTTTTAATGAGTCAAATGAGGCAGGGGAACTGATGGAATAGCACAGATCAATTCTGTAAATATGTGAGTACAGCAGTTACTTGTTTCCAAATTTAATTGCCTCTCTCTGGGTAAAAATGTTAGGGTAATTATTGCCATAGAAGATTTTTTACTGAAATGTCTTCCCATGCATCAATCTTTTCCTCAGTAATGTGGGAAGTTTGTTTTTATGAGCTCAGAAATCTATTTTATATTTGTAATACACAGAAGCAAAGATTACTCAGGGTCTGTTTTCATTTGGTTTAACGTGTGGGGTCTTTTTTTTTTTTTACAGAAATTAACAGTTTAGCTTTCCTTTGCCTTGTGATTGCCTAACTTAACCAAGGTCACAAGGATAAGTTGAGATTTAGAAAGGAAATGTACATAGTTCTGGGGATCTGGGCTCTGCTGTGCAGTTGCATGATCTCATCATCCACAAACTCATCCTTTCCCACAGATCTCCACTCACTTTGCCACTTTCTCCTCCTGTCCTCGTCAAGCAGGATGTAAGAAGAGGACAGGCTCACACTCATCCCCCACTCATCCCACACTCATCCCACAAAGCACAGCCAGCAGGATCACAGAAAAGAAAGATAATTCCTTTCTCTTCCTCTCTTCTGCCATTTAGTTGTTAAACTAAGGGGAATGCAGTGAGCAATAAGTACAACAGGCATGTCTGGAACAAGGCCATTAGTGTCATTCACTCAGCAAACTTAAGAGGTATAAGAGGAAGGAAAGCAGAAGCAGACCCTTGTAACAAGTAGATTCATTGACTGACTTTTGGGGCCAGATGTGGCTCTACTGCAATTTCATTGACTTTTGTGAGATTACCCCTGAGTGAATATGGTCTGTAGAGAGATTAGTCCTCTAGGAGAAAATCACACCTCATCAGCCCATATTTTGCTTTCTGGAAAACCGGTTATGTCTTGAGAGCACAGATTAGGGCATGAAACAAAAGAAAAAAAAACAATTGCTAGTCAAGGTGAATATAACTAGGCTTAAATCAGTGTGATAGAAATTAAATGGCTCATTTTTATAAGAAAAGAAACTGTGCAGGACATAAACAAATTACAGAATTTTCTTTCTTTGCACAGTAATAGAGGGTCCTTGGAAAGTAAACAAACA